>NC_086254.1:15629604-15943204 GCF_021018805.1 Prinia subflava
GGATTTGGGGGGAAAAATCCTGGATTTGGGGGGAAAAACCCGGATTTGGGGGGAAAAATCCTGGATTTGGGGGGAAAAAAACCCGGATTTGGGGGAAAAATCCTGGATTTGGGGGGAAAAATCCTGGATTTGGGGGGAAAAATCCTGGATTTGGGGGAAAAATCCTGGATTTAGGGGGAAAAATCCTGGATTTGGGGGGAAAAATCCTGGATTTGGGGGAAAAATCCTGGATTTGGGGGAAAAACCCGGATTTGGGGGAAAAATCCTGGATTTGGGGGGAAAAATCCTGGATTTGGGGGGAAAAAACCTGGATTTGGGGGGAAAAAACACAGATTTGGGGGGAAAAATCCTGGATTTGGGGGAAAAATCCTGGATTTGGGGGAAAAAATCCTGGATTTGGGGGGGAAAAACCCTGGATTTGGGGGGAAAAATCCTGGATTTGGGGGGAAAAATCCTGGATTTGGGGGGAAAAATCCTGGATTTGGGGGGAAAGTCCTGGATTTGGGGGGAAAAATCCTGGATTTGGGGGGAAAAAACCCGGATTTGGGGGGAAAAATCCTGGATTTGGGGGGAAAAAAACCTGGATTTGGGGGGAAAAAACCCGGATTTTTGGGGAAAAAACCCACCCCAGCCGCGCTCTGGTCTCGTTTTTCCCAACAAATCCAGAAAATCTGGGGTGATGCATGAGCCTGGTGTGCAGGGAAGTGAGGAAATGCAGGGCTGGGGAGGTGCTGAGAGGGGAAAGGGAGGGAAAAGAAGTGCAAAGTCTTGGAATTTTCCCTTCCTGAGATTCCTGGGAGGAAACAAAAGTGCAAAGTTGTGGAATTTTCCCTTCCTGAGATTTCTGGAGGGAACAGAAGTGCAAAGCTCCAGAGCCAGGATCCGCTCTGGACAAGGTCCTGGGAGCTGTGATCCCTTCCTGGGCACTGGATGTGTTTGGATCCCGGCAGCTCCAGAGCCAGGATCTGCTCTGAGCAAGGTCCTGGTTGCTGGAGGCGTTTGGATCCTGCCCAGATCCCGGTGATCCCAACAGCTCCAGAGCCAGGATCCGCCCTGGATGAGTTCCTGGTCTCTGGAGGTGTTTGGATCCTGACCAGATCCCTGTGATCCCAACAGCTCCAGAGCCAGGATCCACCCTGGATGAGTTCCTGGTCTCTGGAGGTGTTTGGATCCTGACCAGATCCCGGTGATCCCGGCAGATCCAGAGTCAGGATCCACCCTGGATGAGTTCCTGGTCTCTGGAGGTGTTTGCAGAGCTCAGAGCAGCCCCAGCAGCAGCTGCTGCAGCTTTTCCTGCCTTTAAAAGCTTTCAGCTGTTAAAAATGAATCCTCATGAATAATCCAAACCACCGAGCTGAATTCTTTCAGGGTTTGCTTGGTAAACCCTTCCAGCTCGGCTGCGGAGCTGCAGCAGCTCCGGGGATTTTGGAAATCAAAATCCAGAGGTGTGAACGGAGCTGGATCTGCATTTCCAGGGATTTTGGAAATCAAAATCCAGAGGTGTGAACGGAGCTGGATCTGCATTTCCAGGGATTTTGGAAATCAGAATCCAGAGGTGTGAATGGA
Organism: Prinia subflava; assembly: GCF_021018805.1. Lineage (NCBI taxonomy): Eukaryota > Metazoa > Chordata > Aves > Passeriformes > Cisticolidae > Prinia > Prinia subflava. The sequence continues at coordinate 15,631,171 of NC_086254.1, forward strand.
GCTGGATCTGCAGCAGCTCCAGGGATTTTGGAAATCAAAATCCAGAGGTGTGAACGGAGCTGGATCTGCAGCAGCTCCAGGGATTTTGGAAATCAAAATCCAGAGGTGTGAACGGAGCTGGATCTGCATTTCCAGGGATTTTGGAAATCAGAATCCAGAGGTGTGAACGGAGCTGGATCTGCATTTCCAGGGATTTTGGAAATCAGAATCCAGAGGTGTGAACGGAGCTGGATCTGCATTTCCAGGGATTTTGGAAATCAAAATCCAGAGGTGTGAACAGAGCTGGATCTGCATTTCCAGGGATTTTGGAAATTAAAATCCAGAGGTGTGAACGGAGCTGATCTGAATTTCCAGGGATTTTGGAAATCAGAGTCCAGAGGTGTGAACGGAGCTGGATCTGCATTTCCAGGGATTTTGGAAATCAGAATCCAGAGGTGTGAACGGAGCTGGATCTGCAGCAGCTCCAGGGATTTTGGAAATTAAAATCCAGAGGTGTGAACGGAGCTGGATCTGCAGCAGCTCCAGGGATTTTGGAAATCAAAATCCAGAGGTGTGAACGGAGCTGGATCTGCATTTCCAGGGATTTTGGAAATCAAAATCCAGAGGTGTGAACGGAGCTGGATCTGCATTTCCAGGGATTTTGGAAATTAAAATCCAGAGGTGTGAACGGAGCTGGATCTGCATTTCCAGGGATTTTGGAAATCAAAATCCAGAGGTGTGAACGGAGCTGGATCTGCATTTCCAGGGATTTTGGAAATCAGAATCCAGAGGTGTGAACGGAGCTGGATCTGCATTTCCAGGGATTTTGGAAATCAAAATCCAGAGGTGTGAACGGAGCTGGATCTGCATTTCCGGGGATTTTGGAAATTAAAATCCAGAGGTGTGAACGGAGCTGGATCTGCATTTCCAGGGATTTTGGAAATCAGAATCCAGAGGTGTGAACGGAGCTGGATCTGCATTTCCAGGGATTTTGGAAATCAAAATCCAGAGGTGTGAACAGAGCTGGATCTGCATTTCCAGGGATTTTGGAAATTAAAATCCAGAGGTGTGAACGGAGCTGATCTGAATTTCCAGGGATTTTGGAAATCAGAGTCCAGAGGTGTGAACGGAGCTGGATCTGCATTTCCAGGGATTTTGGAAATCAGAATCCAGAGGTGTGAACGGAGCTGGATCTGCAGCAGCTCCAGGGATTTTGGAAATTAAAATCCAGAGGTGTGAACGGAGCTGGATCTGCAGCAGCTCCAGGGATTTTGGAAATCAAAATCCAGAGGTGTGAACGGAGCTGGATCTGCATTTCCAGGGATTTTGGAAATCAAAATCCAGAGGTGTGAACGGAGCTGGATCTGCATTTCCAGGGATTTTGGAAATCAAAATCCAGAGGTGTGAACAGAGCTGGATCTGCATTTCCAGGGATTTTGGAAATCAAAATCCAGAGGTGTGAACGGAGCTGGATCTGCATTTCCAGGGATTTTGGAAATTAAAATCCAGAGGTGTGAACGGAGCTGGATCTGCATTTCCAGGGATTTTGGAAATCAAAATCCAGAGGTGTGAACGGAGCTGGATCTGCATTTCCAGGGATTTTGGAAATCAGAATCCAGAGGTGTGAACGGAGCTGGATCTGCATTTCCAGGGATTTTGGAAATCAAAATCCAGAGGTGTGAACGGAGCTGGATCTGCATTTCCGGGGATTTTGGAAATTAAAATCCAGAGGTGTGAACGGAGCTGGATCTGCATTTCCAGGGATTTTGGAAATCAGAATCCAGAGGTGTGAACGGAGCTGGATCTGCAGCAGCTCCAGGGATTTTGGAAATTAAAATCCAGAGGTGTGAACAGAGCTGGATCTGCAGCAGCTCCAGGGATTTTGGAAATCAGAATCCAGAGGTGTGAACGGAGCTGGATCTGCATTTCCAGGGATTTTGGAAATCAGAATCCAGAGGTGTGAACGGAGCTGGATCTGCAGCAGCTCCAGGGATTTTGGAAATTAAAATCCAGAGGTGTGAACAGAGCTGGATCTGCAGCAGCTCCAGGGATTTTGGAAATCAGAATCCAGAGGTGTGAACGGAGCTGGATCTGCATTTCCAGGGATTTTGGAAATCAAAATCCAGAGGTGTGAACGGAGCTGGATCTGCATTTCCAGGGATTTTGGAAATTAAAATCCAGAGGTGTGAACGGAGCTGGATCTGCATTTCCAGGGATTTTGGAAATCAAATCCAGAGGTGTGAGCGGAGCTGGATCTGCATTTCCAGGGATTTTGGAAATTAAAATCCAGAGGTGTGAACAGAGCTGGATCTCGGGTGTTTGGTGTCAGCCCCTTCAGCTGTGCTGGAAGTGCAAAACTCACGGAGAAAGGACAGACAGAGCCTCCAAAGTGGTTTTTATTTTTAGCCACAAAGCGTTTCTGGGCGTGATCCAGGCAGAGCAGGAGGGATTTTTTATTTTGTTTTTAATTCCAGCCCCAGTTTGGGTGGGTTTGGGGGTGCAGAGAGGGGCAGGGGGCCAGGCAGGGCTGAGGGGACGGGTCCTGTGTCCCGGCAGGTGCAGAGCTGGAGGCGCAGGGCACCCACGACTCCTCCAGCGAGAACAACAAGGAGGAGCTGAGCCAGACCCTGGAGGAGCTGGAGCTGCTGATCAAGGCCAAGGATGAGGTGAGACACCGAGAAAACCCCCCCAAATCAGCCCCAGAGCGTTTGGAAAGTTTGGGAAGTTCCCCGCGTTCCAGGGAAAAGCCAGAGCCCCCCTTGGGTCAGGAATGAGGGTCCCCAAAAAATCCAAATTAAATTCTAGCAGCAGTTTTTAATCGAGATTAATATAATCGTATTGAGATTAATATAATCGTATTGAGATGAATATAATCGTATTGAGATTAATATAATTGTATTGAGAGGAATATAATCATACTGAGATTCAATATAATTGTATTGAGATGAATATAATTGTATTGAGATAAATATAATTGTATTGAGATTAATATAATCATATTGAGATTAATATAATTGTATCGAGATTAATATAATTGTATTGAGATAAATATAATTGTATTGAGATGAATATAATCATATCGAGATTAATATAATCGTATTGAGATTAATATAATTGTATTGAGATTAATATAATCATACTGAGATTAATATAATCATATTGAGATGAATATAATCATATCGAGATTAATATAATTGTATTGAGATTAATATAATTGTATTGAGAGGAATATAATCATATTGAGATGAATATAATCGTATTGAGATGAATATAATTGTATTGAGATGAATATAATTGTATTGAGATGAATATAATCATATCGAGATTAATATAATTGTATTGAGATGAATATAATCATATTGAGATTAATATAATCATATCGAGATTAATATAATTGTATCGAGATGAATATAATCATATTGAGATTAATATAATTGTATCGAGATGAATATAATTGTATTGAGATAAATATAATTGTATTGAGATGAATATAATCATATCAAGATTAATATAATCGTATCGAGATTAATATAATCATATTGAGATTAATATAATTGTATTGAGATGAATATAATCATATCGAGATTAATATAATCATATTGAGAATAATATAATTGTATTGAGATTAATATAATCATATTGAGAGGAATATAATCGTATTGAGATTAATATAATCATATTGAGATTAATATAATTGTATTGAGATTAATATAATCATATTCAGATTAATTTAATCGTATTGAGATGAACACAAGCATATCGAGGTAAACACATACAAGGTAAGATTTGGCAGTGGTTAATTAAGTCTGATTAAGGTTCTGATTAAGGCACAGGCAAAACCCATCGGGGTACGGGGTGGGACCATTTCCCTCCTCACAAATGGGGCAAAACAATCCAATTTTGGGTTTATATACCGGGGTTAATGCACATGGGCACAACCACACTTTACGTGGGGTTTAGAGCAATGCACTAATGCAGCATTTAAAAATGGAAAAGGTGAAATCTTAAACATCAACAGCAGCACAGGATTTGAAAAATAGGAAAGGTAAAATCTTAAACATCAACAGCAGTACAGGATTTGAAAAATGAAAAACGCAAAATCTTAAACATCAACAGCAGCACAGGATTTGAAAAATGGAAATGGTAAAATCTTAAAGTATCAACAGTAGTACAGGATTTGAAAAATAGGAAAGGTAAAATCTTAAACATCAACAGTAGTACAGGATTTGAAAAATAGAAAAGGCAAAATCTTAAAGTATCAACAGCAGTACAGGATTTGAGAAATGGAAAAGGCAAAATCTTAAAGTATCAACAGCAGTACAGGATTTGAAAAATGGAAAAGGTAAAATCTTAAACATCAACAGCAGCACAGGATTTGAAAAATGGAATAGTAAAATCTTAAAGTATCAACAGTAGTACAGGATTTGAAAAATAGGAAAGGTAAAATCTTAAACATCAACAGCAGCACAGGATTTGAAAAATGGAAATGGTAAAATCTTAAACATCAACAGTAGTACAGGATTTGAAAAATGGAAAAGGTGAAATCCTAAAACATCAACAGTAGTACAGGATTTGAAAAATGGAAAAGGTGAAATCCTAAAACATCAACAGCAGCACAGAATTTGGAGAATAGGAAAGGTAAAATCTTAAGGAACCACCAGCAGGAGATGGATTTGAAAAATGGAAAAGGTGAAATCCTAAAGCATCAACAGCAGCACAGGATTTGGAGAATGGAAAAGGTAAAATCTTAAACATCAACAGCAGTACAGGATTGAAAAATAGAAAAGGTAAAATCTTAAGGAGCCACCATCAGCACAGGATTTGAAAAATGGAAAAGCCAAAATCTTAAGAAACCACCAGCAGGAGATGGATTTGAAAAATAGGAAAGTACAGGAGTGGAGAAATGGAAAAGGTAAAATCTGAAGGCAGCACCAGCAGGATTGGGAAGTACAGGATTGGGAAAATGGAAAAGTACAGGATTGGGAAAATGGAAAAGGCAGAATGTGAAGGCCTCTCCCTCTGCCCCAGGAGATCCAGGTGCTGAAGAGCCAGAGGTGCGGGCGCTGGGAGGCTGAGGGCGAGCGCGAGGAGACGCTGCAGAAGCTGCAGGTAAAGGGGACACCTGGGGACACCTGGGGACACCTGGGGATAGCTGGGGACACCTGGGGATAGCTGGGGACACCTGGGGATAGCTGGGGACACCTGGGGGATACCTGGGGATAGCTGGGGACACCTGGGGGATACCTGGGGATACCTCGGGGACACCTGGGGACACCTGGGGACACCTCGGGGACACCTGGGGGATACCTTGGGGATACCTGGGGACACCTGGGGACACCTCGGGGACACCTGGGGACACCTGGGGATAGCTGGGGACACCTGGGGGACACCTCAGGGACACCTCGGGGACACATGGGGACACCTTGGGGACCCTCAGCGCCCACGTCACCCCCAGCTGCTGCTCGGAATGGCAGGGAGGGAATGGCAGAGGGAATGCCAGGGGGAATGGCAGGGAGGGAATGGCAGAGAGGGAATGGCAGAGAGGGAATGGCAGAGGGGGATGGCAGAGGGGGATGGCAGAGGGGGAATGCCAGGGGGGAATGGCAGAGGGGGATGGCAGAGAGGGAATGCCAGGGGGAATGGCAGAGGGGAATGGCAGAGGGGGATGGCAGGGAGGGAATGGCAGAGGGGAATGGCAGAGGGGGATGGCAGGGAGGGAATGCCAGGGGGAATGGCAGAGGGAATGGCAGAGGGGGATGGCAGAGGGGGAATGCTGCCCCTCTGGGGGCTGGGGGCAGCTCTGGAGCCCCACACGGGGTTCCATGGCAGGAGCAGCTCCAGCAGATCCCACCAGCCTGGAGAGGCTCCAGATCCAATCCCACCATCCTGGAGAGGATGGAGCAGCTCCAAAACCAATTCCACTGGGATGGAGAGGACCCAGAGCTGCTCCAGAGCCAGTCACACCAGGCTGGAGAGGATCCAGATCCAATCCCAGCAATCTGGGGAGGCTCCAGATCCAATCCCCCTGGGCTGGGGAAGCTCCAGATCCAATCCCCCGGGCTGGAGAGGATCCAGATCCAATCCCAGCAATCTGGAGAGGATCCAGATCCAATCCCCCCGGGCTGGGGAGGATCCCTGGGCACAGCTGCAGCCCCACGCCCTCCCAGCGCGGGCAGGGCTGGGGACAGAGCTGGCACTGGGTGACCAGGGTGACCCTGGGGTGGCTGTCCGGGGGTCACAGCAGCGTGTCCGTGTGTCCGTGCAGGAGCTGGAGGCGCGGAACGCCGAGCTGGAGCAGCGGCTGCGCCTGGCCGAGCAGAGCCTGGCCGAGAGCCTGGCCGAGAGGGAGAGGCTGCACGGGGAGCTCAGCAGGGCGGCCGAGCTCATGGACGTGAAGATCTTCGAGCTGGGAGAGCTCAGGCAGGGCCTGGCCAAGCTGGTGGAGAGCAACTGAGGCACGGCGGGGCGGAGGAGCCGCGGCAGCCCCGGCAGGGCCCGGCAGGGCAGGGTCAGCAGCTGCCCGGGCAGGGGGGCACCAGAGCGGCCACTCCTGCCCAGAGAGCCCCCAGGGCAGGGGGCAGAGGAGCTGAGCTCCTGAACCCTCCCCAGGGAGAGAACCTGAGCTCCTGAACCCTCTCCAGGGAGCACCTGAGCCCCCAAACCCTCTTCAGGGAGAGCACCTGAACCCTCAAATCCTCTCCAGGGACTTCCTGAACCCCTAAACCCTCTCCAAGGAGAGCACCTGAGCCCCCATATCCTCCCCAGGGAGCTCCTAAAACCCCAAATCCTCTCCAGAGCACCTGAGCTCCTGAACCCTCTCCAGGGAGAGAACCTGAACCCCTAAATCCTCTCCAGGAAGCTCCTGAACCCCTAAATCCCCTCCAAGGAGCACCTGAGCTGCCAAATCCTCTCCAGGGAGAGAACCTGAGCTCCTGAACCCCCAAACCCTGTCCAGGGAGCTCCTGAACCTTCAAAACCTCTCCAGGGAGAGAACCTGAGCCCTCAAAACCTCTTCAAGAGCACTTGAGCTCCCAAATCCTGTCCAGGGAGAGAACCTGAGCTCCCAAATCCACTCCAGGGAGCTTCTGAACCCCTAAATCCTCTCCAAGGAGCACCTGAGCTCCCAGACCCTCTCCAGGGAGCACCTGAGCCCCCAAACCCTCTTCAGGGAGAGCACCTGAACCCTCAAATCCTCTCCAGGGACTTCCTGAACCCCTAAATCCTCTCCAGGGAGAGCACCCGAGCTCCCAAACCCTCTCCAAGGAGAGCACCTGAGCCCCCATATCCTCCCCAGGGAGCTCCTAAAACCCCAAATCCTCTCCAGAGCACCTGAGCTCCCAAACCCTCTCCAGGGAGAGCACCTGAACCCCCAGACCCTCTCCAGGGAGAGCACCTGAACCCCCAGACCCTCTCCAGGGAGAGAACCTAAGCCCCCAAATCCTCTCCAGGAAGCTCCTGAACCCCTAAATCCTCTGCAGCGAGCTCCTGAGCCCCCAAACCCTGTCCAGGGAGAGCACCTGAACCCCAAATCCTCTTCAGGGAGAGCACCTGAGCCCCCAAACCCTGTCCAGGGAGAGCACCTGAACCCCAAATCCTCTTCAGGGAGAGCACCTGAGCCCCCAAACCCTGTCCAGGGAGAGCACCTGAGCCCCCAAATCCTCTCCAGGGAACTCCTGAACCCCCAAACCCCCACCAGGGAGCTCCTGCAGTCCCAGCCTCACCTCTGGCCCCTGCCCTGGCCGTGGCACAGCCTGGAGGTGCCAGCCCTGCCACCTCCCTGCCACCTCCCTGCCACCTCCCTGCCACCTCCCTGCCACCTCCCTGCCACACTGTGTCCCCGAGGTTTTTACATTTTCTAAGGGCGAGGCTGCCTCGGTCAGGGGTTTTTGGGTTTTGTTTTTTCTGTCGCTTTTTTAGGAAACCATTTGCCTTTTGCAGATCAGCTGCCTGAGGAGGAGGAGTTGGGCACAGCCAGGACAATTCCTCCTTTTCCTCTTCCCCTGAACTGCGTTTGCAGCAGGATCCAGGCACTGGCAGGAGCATCCCGAGGTCACAGAGATGGGAACTCCCCTGACCCCATCAGGGTTTTTTTTTTTTTGCTCCTCCAGAGGAAGAAGAAATTCCCTGACCCCATCAGGGTTTTGGGGTTTTTTTGCTCCTCCAGAGGAAGAAGAAATTCCCTGACCCCATCAGGGGTTTTTTTGTTCCTCCAGAGGAAGAAGAAATTCCCTGACCCCATCAGGGTTTTTTTTTTGCTCCTCCAGAGGAAGAAGAAATTCCCTGGCCCCATCAGGGGTTTTTTTTTGCTCCTCCAGAGGAAGAAGAAATTCCCTGACCCCATCAGGGTTTTGGGGTTTTTTTGCTCCTCCAGAGGAAGAAGAAATACCCTGACCCCATCAGGGTTTGGTTTTTTGCTCCTCCAGAGGAAGAAGAAATACCCTGACCCCATCAGGGTTTGTTTTTTTGTTCCTCCAGAGGAAGAAGAAATTCCCTGACCCCATCAGGGTTTGTTTTTTTGTTCCTCCAGAGGAAGAAAAATTCAGGTTTTTAAAGCCTGGATGGGTTGAACACGGCAGGGTTTGATGACAACTGAAAATTTTGGAGCTGGGCAGAGCAGAGGGTTGGATGAGAGGTGAAAATTTTGGAGCTGGGCAGGCTGGGGAGGGTGAATTTGGGAACTGGGACATCCCCTCAGGGCTGGCGTCTCTCCTGGCCCCTGAGGGCTGCGGTTAATTGAAATTAAATGGAGCAAATCGCAGCTGCTCTTGGGTTTTTTGCTAATTTTTAAATTCCACCATCACCTTTTTATATGGGGAAGCAGCCCCAGGGGTGTCCTGCTCCTGTGACGGGGACAGGACCCAGCTGGGTTCAAGGAGAGCAGGAGGAGCTGGGAATGTGCTGGGGGTGATGCTTGGGAGGGCTGAGCTGGAGAATAAAACAGATTTATTGAAATTTAGGGCACACCTTGGGCAGGACAGGGCCTGGGCAGGGCTGCACCCAAGGCGGAATAAAAATGGGCACAGAATGGGCACAAAATGGTCAAAAAATGGGCACAGAATGGGCACAGAATGATCACAAAATGGGCACAAAATGGGCACAAAATGGGCACAGAATGGGCACAAAATGGGCACAGAATGGACACAGAATGATCACAAAATGGTCACAAAATGGGCACAGAATGGGCACAGAATGGGCACAGAATGGACACAGAATGATCACAAAATGGGCACAGAATGGACACAGAATGATCACAAAATGGGCATAAAATGATCACAAAATGGGCACAGAATGGGCACAGAATGATCACAAAATGGGCATAAAATGATCACAAAATGGGCACAGAATGGGCACAGAATGATCACAAAATGGGCATAAAATGATCACAAAATGGTCACAAAATGGGCACAGAATGGGCACAAAATGGGCACAGAATGGACACAAAAATGGTCACAGAATGGACACAAAATGGGCACAGAATGGGCACAGAATGGACACAAAATGGGCACAGAATGGACACAAAATGATCACAAAATGGGCATAAAATGATCACAAAATGGGCACAGAATGGTCACAATATGATCACAAAATTGGCACAAAATGGTCACAAAATGGGCATAAAATGGTCACAGAATGGTCACAAGATGGACCCAAAATGGTCAAAAACTGGTCAAAAATTGGTCACAAAATGGTCAAAAAAAGGTCACAAAATGGACCCAAAATGGTCAAAAAATGGTCACAGAATGGACCCCAAACGGTTCCAAAATGGACACAAAATGGTCAAAAAAAGGTCACAAAATGGATGACAGCTCACGAGGCCTCACACTTTTATAAATTTTGGTCCATTTGCATTTTGGGGTTGAATTGTCCAATTCCAGCTCCAGGTTGTGAGGTCCCATCCTTCTTGTTCTCCTTTAGTTGGGAATTCCCAGAGCTGCAGCTCTTCTGGGAAGAAGAAAAGCTGCGGAAAAAACTGGAAAATAATAAAAAAAAAAAGCTGGGGAAAAAAAGCTGGGGAATAAAAAAGCTGGGGGAAAAAAATGGGAAAAAAAAGCTGGGGAAAAAAAAAGTTGGGAAAAAAAGAAAGCTGGGGAAAAAAAAAGCTGGGGAAAGAAAGAGCTGGGGAAAAAAAAGGGAAAAAAATGGGAAAAAAATGGGAAAAAATGGGAAAAAAATGGGAAAAAAGGGAAAAAAATGGGAAAAAAATGGGAAAAAAAGGGAAAAAAATGGGAAAAAAGAAAAGGGAAAAAAAAAAAGGGGAAAAAAGATGGGAAAAAAAAAAGGAAAAATCTCGTTGTGCTCTCCCCCAGCTGAGGCGGAGCTGGGATGGATCCTTCAGTCCTGGCAGCAGAATCCCAGCTCTGCTCCTGCTCCGTGCCTGCCACACCTGCCTGAGTCACCTCTCCCAGGGCACGGAGCCACTGCTGGGAGCTGAAGAAAGTTCTGGAAGCGGAATTTTGGGAAGTAAACACGGCCCTGCTGAGGGCCCTGTGATGGATGGGCCTGGGGGGCCCTGCTCAGCCTTCCCTTTAATGAAATCCCATTTATCACCCGCTCTTCCCACAAATAAAATCCCATTTATCACCCGCTCTTCCCACAAATAAAATCCCATTTATCACCGGCTCTTCCCACAAATAAAATCCCATTTATCACCAGCTCTTCCCACAAATAAAATTCCATTTATCACCCGCTCTTCCCACAAATATCCTCGGCCAGGAGAAAACCTCAGTGGAGCTGCTCCAGCAGCACCAATTTGTCCAATTCCAGCAGCACCAATTTCTCCAATTCCAGCAGCACCAATTTCTCCAATTCCAGCCATTTCCAGAGGGTTTTGGTCGCTCCCTCAGGGCAGCGGCGCCGACGCGGCCCCGCCAGGCCCTCATCCGGATTTATTCCGGATTTATTCCTCATTAATTCTGGATTTATTCCGGATTTATTCCGGATTTATTCTGGATTTATTCCTGATTTATTCCGGATTTATTCCTCATTAATTCTGGATTTATTCCGGATTTATTCCGGATTTATTCTGGATTTATTCCTGATGATTTATTCCTGATTAATTCCTGATTAATTCCTTATTAATTCCTGATTTATTCCTGATGATTTATTCCTGATTAATTCCTGATTAATTCCTTATTAATTCCTGATTTATTCCTGATTTATTCCTGATGATTAATTCCTGATTAATTCCTGATTTATTTCGTATTTATTCCTGATTTATTCCTGATTTATTCCTGATTTATTCCGGATTTATTCCGGATTTATTCCTGATTTATTCCTGATTTATTCCTGATTTATTCCTCATTAATTCCTGATTTATTCCTGATTTATTCCTGATTTATTCCTCATTAATTCCTGATTTATTCCTGATTTATTCTGGATTTATTCCTGATTTATTCCAGATTTATTCCTCATTAATTCCTGATTTATTCCGGATTTATTCCGGATTTATTCCTCATTTATTCCGGATTTATTCCGGATTTATTCCGGATTTATTCCTCATTAATTCTTGATTTATTCCTGATTTATTCTGGATTTATTCCTGATTTATTCCGGATTTATTCCGGATTTATTCCTCATTAATTCCTCATTAATTCCTGATTTATTCCGGATTTATTCCGGATTTATTCCGGATTTATTCCGGATTTATTCCGGATTTATTCCGGATTTATTCCGGATTAATTCCGGATTTATTCCTGATTTATTCCGGATTTATTCCGGATTTATTCCTCATTAATTCCTGATTTATTCCTGATTTATTCCTGATTTATTCCGGATTTATTCCGGATTTATTCCAGATTTATTCCGGATTTATTCCTCATTAATTCCTGATTTATTCCGGATTTATTCCAGATTTATTCCGGATTTATTCCGGATTTATTCCTGATGATTAATTCCTGATTAATTCCTTATTAATTCCTGATTTATTCCTGATTTATTCCTGATGATTAATTCCTGATTAATTCCTGATTAATTCCTGATTTATTCCTGATTTATTCCTGATTAATTCCTGATGATTTATTCCTGATTTATTCCTGATGATTTATTCCTGATTTATTCCTGATTTATTCCTGATGATTAATTCCTGATTAATTCCTGATTTATTCCTGATTTATTCCTGATTTTTGCTCCTTCCACGAGGGAAAATCTCGTGTTCCAAAGGTGACAAAGCTGCATTTTTGTGCAATTCCTGCCGGCAGCTCCATCCCGTGGCTGAGGGGCCTGGAGAGGCCTCGGGCCTGGCAAATGAGGAGTTGAATTATTCACAGCAAACGCAGCCAGAAGGGAATAAAAGGGAGAATGATTCACATGAGAGGGGGATGAGCAAAGGAAACGTCCTGGAGATCTCCCCGTGCACAGAGCGCTGGGCTGAGGGAAAATGAGGGGATGCAGCCCCAAGGAACGGCCCCGCTGCACAGCCAGCCCCAAAAATGGAATTTTAGTGGGAATGGGGATGGGAAATGCAAAGAAATGGCATTTCTGTCCTGTCCCCCTGGCACCGCCCTGTCCCTGTGGCACCATCCCTGTCCCCATGGCACCTCTGCTGTCCCCATGGCATCTCTGCTGTCCCCGTGGCACCGCCCTGTCCCCATGGCACCGTCCCTGTCCCCGTGGCACCATCCCTGTCCCCATGGCACCTCTGCTGTCCCCGTGGCACCATCCCTGTCCCCATGGCACCATCCCTGTCCCCATGGCATCATCCCTGTCCCCGTGGCATCATCCCTGTCCCCATGGCACCATCCCTGTCCCCATGGCATCATCCCTGTCCCCGTGGCATCATCCCTGTCCCTGTGGCACCATCCCTGTCCCTGTGGCACCATCCCTGTCCCCCTGGCACCCCCCTGTCCCTATGGCACCATCCCTGTCCCCGTGGCACCATCCCTGTCCCCATGGCACCTCTGCTGTCCCCATGGCACCTCCCTGTCCCCGTGGCACCATCCCTGTCCCCATGGCACCATCCCTGTCCCCATGGCACCATCCCTGTCCCCATGGCGCCATCTCTGTCCCCATGGCACCATCCCTGTCCCTGTGGCACCATCCCTGTCCCCATGGCACCTCCCTGTCCCTGTGGCACCATCCCTGTCCCTGTGGCACCATCCCTGTCCCTGTGGCACCATCCCTGTCCCCATGGCACCGCCCTGTCCCCATGGCACCATCCCTGTCCCCATGGCACCTCCCCTGTCCCCATGGCACCATCCCTGTCCCCCTGTCCCCCCCTGTCCCCCTGTCCCAGCCCCGCGCGGTGTCCGCAGCTCTCCCACTGCCCCCTGCCGGCAGCGCCCCGGCCCGGGAGGAAGGGCTGGGGAGGATGAGGAGGATGAGGAAGGTGAGGAAGGTGAGGAAGGTGACTCAGGACGATGAGGAGGGTGAGGAGGGTGAGGAGGGTGAGGAGGGTGAGGAGGGTGAGGAGGGTGAGGAGGATGAGGAAGGGCTGAGGAGGATGAGGAGGATGAGGAGGATGAGGAGGATGAGGAAGAGCTGAGGAGGATGAGGAGGATGAGGAGGATGAGGAAGGGCTGAGGGAGGATGAGGAGGATGAGGAGGATGAGGAAGAGCTGAGGAGGGTGAGGAGGGTGAGGAAGGCCCAGCACTGCCCCCATGCCCCGCCCTGCTCCAGGTGAGCGAAGCTGAAGCTGCAGAATTTGGGAGTTTCCATGGCAACGCTGCCAGGGAACCCCCGGAGCCCCTGCAGGGAATTCCCGGGCCAGGCATTCCAGGATTTCACGGATTTCTGGGATTTTGGGATTTTTCACCACCTCAGCCACTCCCAGAGCTCCGATTCCCAGCGCTCCCTCCCAGCTCAGACAACATCACATCAAAAGGAATTCGGAATAAATTTGGAATAAATAATCCTCGATCAAACCCCACCTGTCACAGGGGGAAGGGGAGGAAAAAAACACAAGGAATTCAGGATAAATTTGGAATAAATAATCCTTGATCAAACCCCACCCGTCACAGGGGGGAGAGGGAAAACCCCAAGGAATTCGGAATAAATAATCCAAATATAATAATCACAGGGGGAAGGAGAGGGAAAACCCCAAGGAATTTGAGCACCCAGAACACCCAATTCCTCCCCCAATCCCATTTTATCCCCACATGCCGCTCCCCACCCTCAAGACCCCACAATTCCCCCCAAAAAAATCCCCATTTTCAGGCTTTTGTGGCAATAAATATTTATTTGGGCACGGGCCACAGATGCTATTTTTGTACAGGACAGAAATAAAAGAGCCTCAGCCAGAGAAAAGGCACAGAGGTGACCAAAACCTGGGAATTTCTGCCTGCAGAGGGAAACAGAACTGGAATTTTGGGATTGCTCAGCCCCCTCCAACCTCAGCCTGCCCCAAACCCCGCTCAGGACCCTCAAGGAAAAAGGGAATTCTGCTCCTGGGGCTCCTCCAAGCAGGAATTCTCTTGGAAATCCGGGAAAGCAGGGCCCTGTCTGGGCTGGGAGAGGCAGGAAAATCCTTCCAATGTTCTGAGATTATTCCCGAAGCAGTTTTATCCCAGGCTCACACAGAGCCTCCCTGTGCATTCCAGGAATTCTCCCCGCTGGGAAAACTCCGGGCTCTGGCACAGGCTGAGCTCAGCTTTGTCCCAGGGTTTTATTTTTAGACTCTGGCTCAGGGGAGGATCTGTTGATCCAAACAAGAGTGAGTGGCAGCCACAGCCCCTGGAGGGGACAGGGATTATTCCTGCAGGAATCCAGGCCTGGCCTCTGGAATTCGGAATTCTCCAGGAGACTGAGCCAGCCTGACAGAATTTTCTCCCCTGCTTGTGCAGGAGAGGAAACAAAAACTCTTCCCTGTGAGGGTGGGGAGGGGATGGGATAGAATTCCCAGAAAATGGGGCTGTCCCTGGATCCCTGGAATGTTCAAGGCCAGGTTGGGAAGCTCCAGAAAAAAACTTGGAGGCACTTTCAGAGCCTGAAGGGGCTCCAGGAGAGCTGCAGAGGGATTTGGGATGAGGGATGGAATTCCAGGACACAGGGAATGGATTTAAACTGGGAAAGGGGAATTTGGGTGGGATTTTGGGCAGGAATTCCTGGCTGGGAGGATTCAAGGAGAAGAGAAGCTTCAGGGAAAACCTTGGAGGCACTTCCAGAGCCTGAAGGGGCTCCAGGAGAGCTGCAGAGGGATTTGGGATGAGGGATGGGGGGACAGCACACAGGGAATGGTTCCAAACTGGGAATGGGGAATCTGGGTGGGATTTTGGGCAGGAATTCCTGGCTGTGAGGATGAGGAGGGGCTGGGCTGGAATTCCCTGAGGAGCCGTGGCTGCCCCTGGATCCCTGGCAGTGCCCAGGGCCGGGCTGGAGCAGCCTGGGTGGAGCTGGATGAGGTTTGGGGTCCCTCCAACCCAAAGCACCCCGAGATTCTGGGACCTTTCCCTTCCCCAGCGCCGATTTCAGGTCAGGAGTTTCCACCCTGAGGTGCCCAATCCCGAATTTCCCAAAGCTGCAGCAATTCCAGGGCAGCCCAGGCCGGGCCCAGGGGTGTCACTGCTGCTCCTGCTGCTCCTGCTCCTTCTTCTCCATCTTCCTCCTCCTCCTCTCCATCCTCCTGTGCAGTTTCCTGCGCAGCTGCAGCTGCCTCCTCCTCTGCAGGCCCTGCTGCAGCCTCTCCCTGCACTCCCTGTTCCTGCTGCGGAGCTTGGCCAGCTCCGCCCGGCGCCGCGCCTGCAGCTCCGGGTCCTGCGGGGAACCGGGGACACTGGGGACACTGGGGATACTGGGGACACTGGGGATACTGGGGATACTGGGGACACTGGGGATACTGGGGACACTGGGGATACTGGGGACAGTGGGGACACTGGGGACACTGGGGACACTGGGGATACTGGGGACACTGGGGATACTGGGGACAGTGGGGACACTGGGGACAGTGGGGATACTGGGGATACTGGGGGCACTGGGGATACTGGGGACAGTGGGGATACTGGGGACAGTGGGGATACTGGGGATACTGGGGATACTGGGGATACTGGGGACACTGGGGATACTGGGGACACTGGGGACAGTGGGGACACTGGGGACACTGGGGACACTGGGAGATACTGGGGACACTGGGGATACTGGGGATACTGGGGACAGTGGGGATACTGGGGACACTGGGGATACTGGGGACACTGGGGACACTGGGGATACTGGGGACAGTGGGGACACTGGGGATACTGGGGACACTGGGGACACTGGGGATACTGGGGACACTGGGGATACTGGGGACAGTGGGGACACTGGGGACACTGGGGACACTGGGAGATACTGGGGATACTGGGGATGCTGGGGATACTGGGGACAGTGGGGACACTGGGGATACTGGGGATACTGGGGACACTGGGGACACTGGGGATACTGGGGGCACTGGGGACACTGGGGATAGGACACTGGGGATACTGGGGACACTGGGGATACTGGGGATACTGGGGACAGTGGGGACAGGACACTGGGGACACTGGGGATACTGGGGACACTGGGAGATACTGGGGACAGTGGGGATAGGACACTGGGGACACTGGGGATGCTGGGGACACTGGGGACACTGGGGATACTGGGGATATTGGGGATACTGGGGGCACTGGGCATACTGGGGGCACTGGGGATACTGGGGATACTGGGGACACTGGGGATACTGGGGATACTGGGGACACTGGGGATACTGGGGACAGTGGGGATAGGACACTGGGGACACTGGGGATGCTGGGGACAGTGGGGATAGGACACTGGGGACACTGGGAGATACTGGGGACACTGGGGATAGGATACTGGGGATACTGGGGGCACTGGGGACAGTGGGGATAGGACACTGGGGACGCTGGGGACAGTGGGGATAGGACACTGGGGACACTGGGGACAGTGGGGACAGTGGGGATAGGACACTGGGGACACTGGGGATGCTGGGGATACTGGGGACAGTGGGGATAGGACACTGGGGACACTGGGGATGCTGGGGACAGTGGGGACAGGCCCAGGACACTGGGAGATACTGGGGACACGGGGGACACTGGGGACAGGGGGGACACTGGGGGACACTGGGGATGCTGGGGACACTGGGGACGCGGCACTGGGGACACTGGGGACAAGCCGGGGGACACTGGGGGCATGGGGGGCACGGGGGATGCTGGGGACACGGGGGGACACGGGGGGACACGGGGGGACACGGGGGGACACGGGGGGACAGGCCCAGGGACGCTGGGGACAGGACACTGGGGGCAAGGACACTGGGGGGCACTGGGGACAAGCTCAGGACATGAGGGACAGCCCCAAGACACAGGAGACAGGACATTGGGGACAGGCCCAGGGCACTGGGGACACACCCAGGACATTGGGGACAGGACACTGGGGACACACCCAGGGCATTGGGGACAGCCCCAGGGCACTGGGGACACGCCCAGGGCACTGGGGACACACCCAGGACATTGGGGACACGCCCAGGACACTGGGGACACGCCCAGGACACTGGGGACACGACATTGGGGACACGCCCAGGGCACTGGGGACACGCCCAGGGCACTGGGGACACACCCAGGGCACTGGGGACACGCCCAGGGCACTGGGGACACACCCAGGGCACTGGGGACACGACATTGGGGACACGCCCAGGGCACTGGGGACACGCCCAGGACACTGGGGACACGCCCAGGGCACTGGGGACAGGACATTGGGGACACGCCCAGGGCACTGGGGACAGGACACTGGGGACACACCCAGGGCACTGGGGACACACCCAGGGCACTGGGGACACGCCCAGGGCACTGGGGACACACCCAGGACATTGGGGACACGCCCAGGACATTGGGGACACGCCCAGGACACTGGGGACACGCCCAGGACACTGGGGACACGACATTGGGGACACGCCCAGGGCACTGGGGACACGCCCAGGGCACTGGGGACACGCCCAGGGCACTGGGGACAGGACATTGGGGACACACCCAGGACATTGGGGACACGCCCAGGACATTGGGGACACGCCCAGGACACTGGGGACACGCCCAGGGCACCCCCTTGGCCTTTCCCAGGCACCCAGAACTGAGGAGGCTCCAAAATTCCGCCCCTCCTCTCTCTCCAGAGCATTTTTAACATCCTGATATTTAACAATATAGTCAAACATCCTAATAATTCACTGTGTTAACACAGTATCTAACATTTACACATAATAGCTGTTATTGTAATACAAGAATATGTTATTTTAATATAATCATAGTCAATATTTTAATATAATAATTTTCATTTTAGGATTGTTTTAAATAAACCTTCCCCAGCCAGACGGGGAGTGAGCCCAGGAGGGAGGGAGGGAGGGACTGTCCCTTCCTTTTCCCTTTCCTTTTCCCTTTCCTTTTCCTTTCCTTTTCCCTTTCCTTTTCCCTTTCCTTTTCCCTTTCCTTTTCCCTTTCCTTTTCCCTTTCCCTTCCCCACTTTTCCCAGCCCTGAGCAGTCCATAAAACAGCATTTCTCACCTTCCCTTCCAGAATCATCTGTTTCCTTTTGTTGATTTCCTTCTTCTCATCGAAGTCCATCCCCTCCAGCTCCTGCCAAAGGGAAGAGGAGAAAAGCAGTGAGGAAAGGGAAGAGCAGCTCCTTCCCTTCCCCTTTTTGACCACAAACCTCAACCCTCAGCAGAAAAAAAACCCTGAAAACCGAGAAAAACCAGAAAAACACCGGGCTTTTTTCTTCCTTCCCCCCTCCATTTGCCCCCTTTCAACTCCCCTTTATTCCCTTTTTTCCCTTTCCTCTTTTATTCTCTTTTTTTCCCTTTCCCCTTTTTTTCCCTTTTTTCCCCTTTCCCCTTTATTCCCTTTTTTCCCTCTTTCCTCTTTTATTCTCTTTTTTTCCCTTTCCCCTTTTATTCCCTTTTTTCCCCTTTCCCCTTTATTCCCTTTTTTCCCTCTTTCCTCTTGATTCCCTTTTTCCCCTTTCCCCTTTCTTCCCTTTTTTTTCCCCTTTCCCCTTTATTCCCTTTTCCCTCTTTCCTCTTGATTCCCTTTTTCCCCTTTCCCCTTTTATTCCCTTTTTTCCCCTTTCCCCTTTATTCCCTTTTTTCCCCTCTTTCCTCTTGATTCCCTTTTTCCCCTTTCCCCTTTTATTCCCTTTTTTCCCCTTTCCCCTTTATTCCCTTTTTTCCCCTTTCCCCTTTATTCCCTTTTTTCCCCTCTTTCCTCTTGATTCCCTTTTTCCCCTTTCCCCTTTTATTCCCTTTTTTCCCCTTTCCCCTTTATTCCCTTTTTTCCCTCTTTCCTCTTGATTCCCTTTTTCCCCTTTCCCCTTTCTTCCCTTTTTTTTCCCCTTTCCCCTTTATCCCCTTTTCCCCCTTTCCTCTTTATTCCCTTTTTTCCCCTTTCCTCTTTATCCCCTTTTCCCCCCTTTCCTCTTTATTCCCTTTTTCCTTTTCCTCTTTATTCCTTTTTCCCCTTTCCTCTTGATTCCCTTTTCCTTTTTCCCTCTTCACATTCCCATTCCCCTCTCCAGGTTCCCATTGCACTCAAGGTTCCCATTCCCTTTTCCCCCTCTTTTTCTCCCCTTTCCCCCCCTATTTTCCTCCCTTTTCCCCCCTATTTTCTCCTCTTTCTCCCCCTTTTTCCCTCTATTTTCCCCTCTTCCCCCCCTTTTTTTTCTCCCCATTTTTCCCCCATTCTCCCCCCCTTTTTTCCCCCATTTTTCCCACATTCCCCCCCTTTTTTTCCCCCATTTCCCCCCCCTTTTTTTCCCCTTTTTCCCCCCATTTTTCCCCCATTCCCCCCCTTTTTTTCTCCCCATTTTTCCCCCATTCTCCCCCTTTTATTCCCCATTTTTCCCACATTCCCCCCCTTTTTTCCCCCATTTTTCCCACATTCTCCCCCTATTTTCCCCCATTTTTCCCACATTCCCCCCCTTTTTTTCCCCCATTTTCCCCCCCTTTTTTTCCCCTTTTTCCCCCCATTTTTCCCACATTCCCCCCCTTTTTTTCCCCCATTTTTCCCCCCCTTTTTTTCCCCCTTTTTTCCCTTTTTTCCCCATTTTTCCCCCCATCCTCCTGCATTCCTGCAGGGTTTTTTGGGACACCCACGATCTCGCACTCCCTCCTGGTGACGTTCACTTGGGTCAGGATCTCCAGCACCCGCTGCTCCTCCACGGGAAACTCCTCCAGCTTCAGCTCTGCGGCACGGAGAGACAAAAAACACAAAAAACAAATCCTCAGGGGGAAAAAAAGGGAAAAAAAATCCCTGGAATGATCAGTGGGATTGGTTTGTTAAATGTTGGAGCCTCCGAGGGGCTCAATCCTCCCCTCTGCCTGAAATTCCACACAGCAGAAAATGATGGATTGTGGGGTCTGCTTCCCAAAATAATAATAATAATAATAATAACAATAATAATAATAATAATAATAATA
Organism: Prinia subflava; assembly: GCF_021018805.1. Taxonomy (NCBI): domain Eukaryota; kingdom Metazoa; phylum Chordata; class Aves; order Passeriformes; family Cisticolidae; genus Prinia; species Prinia subflava. The sequence continues at coordinate 15,651,513 of NC_086254.1, forward strand.
ATAATAATAATAATAATAATAATAATAATAATAATAATAATAATAATAATAGGAAGGTGAGAGGGGAATGGGAACCGGGAAAGGGGAATTTCAACCTGGAGAGGGAAAGAGGAAAAGGGAATAAAGAGGAAAGGGAAAAAAGGGAATCAAGAGGAAAGGGGAAAAAGGAATAAAGAGGAAAGGGGAAAAGGAATAAAGAGGAAAGGGAAAAAAGGGAATAAAGAGGAAAAGGGAAAAATGGAATAAAGAGGAAAGGGGAAAAAAGGGAATAAAGAGGAAAGGGGGAAAAAGGAATAAAGAGGAAAGGGAATAAAGAGGAAAGGGGAAAAAGGAATAAAGGAAAGGGAAAAAGGAATAAAGAGGAAAGGGAAAAAAGGGAATAAAGAGGAAAGGGGGAAAAGGGAATCAAGAGGAAAGGGAAAAAAGGGAATAAAGAGGAAAGGGGAAAAAAGGGAATAAAGAGGAAAGGGAGAAGAAGGGAATAAAGAGGAAAGGGGAAAAAGGAATAAAGGAAAGGGAAAAGAAGGGAATAAAGAGGAAAGGGAAAAAAGGGAATAAAGAGGAAAGGGGGAAGGGGACAAGGGGGGGACACGGGGGGACACGGGGGGGACACGGGGGGGACAAGGAGGGGACAAGGAGGGGACAAGGGGGGGACAAGGAGGGGACACGGGGGGGACAAAAGGGGGGACAAGGAGGGGACACGGAGGGGACAAGGAGGGGACAAGGAGGGGACACGGGGGGGAGAAGGAGGGGACAAGGAGGGGACACGGAGGGGACAAGGAGGGGACAAGGAGGGGACACGGGGGGGAGAAGGAGGGGACAAGGAGGGGACACGGGGGGACACGGAGGGGACACGGGCCCTGGTCCAGAGCCACACTCACTGATCTCGTCCTCGATGGCGTGCACCAGGTGGATGTCATACTGTGTCACCAGCGTGATGGCCGTGCCCCTCCGCCCTGCAGCGGGGACAAACGGACTGGGCTCAGCAAAGGGGGACACCCGGGACCAGGGGCCAGTTTGGGTCCATTCTGGGACCATTTTTTGACCAATTTTTGACCAATTTTTGACCAATTTTTGACCAATTTTTGACCATTTTTTGACCAATTTTTGACCATTTTTTGACCAATTTTTGACCAATTTTTGACCAGTTTTTGACCAATTTTTGACCATTTTTTGACCAATTCTGGGATCATTCTGGGACCATTTTTTGACCAATTTTTGACCAATTTTTGACCAATTTTTGACCAATTTTTGACCAATTTTTGACCAATTTTTGACCATTTTTTGACCAATTCTGGGTCCATTCTGGGTCCATTCTGTGACCACGTTGTGACCACGTTGTGACCACTTTGGGTCCATTCTGTGACCACTTTGTGCCCATTTTATGCCCATTTTGTGTCCATTCTGTGCCCATTTTATGCCCATTCTGTGCCCACCTTCGTCATAGCCCTGGCCACGCCCTGTCCTGCCCAAGGCCCACCTTTAACACCTTTCAATAAATCTCTGCTTTATTCTCCAGCCTTCCCAAGCCATCAGGGTGGCTTGGGGACAATTTTTAGGGACAGTTTTCGGGGACAGTTTTGGAGGACAGTTTTCGGGGGGTCAGTTTTTGGGGTCAGTTTTTGGGGACAGTTTTTGGGGACAGTTTTTGGGGGACAATTTCTGGGGACAGTTTCTGGGGACAGTTTCTGGGGACAGTTTCGGGGGGACAGTTTTTCGGGGACAGTTTTTAGGGGCAGTTTTGTGGGGACAGTTCTGGGGACAATTTTTGGGGGGCAGTTTTCAGGGGGACAATTTTGGGGGACAGTTTTTGGGGACAGTTTTTCGGGACAGTTTTTTGGGGTCAGTTTTTGGGGACAGTTTTTCGGGGACAGTTTTGGGGGGACAATTGTGGGGGGACAATTGTGGGGGGACAATTGTGGGGGGACAGTTTTGGGGGGACAGTTTTGGGGGGACAATTGTGGGGGGACAATTTTGGGGGGCAGTTTCGGAGGACAGCTTTCAGGGGACAGCTTTTGGGGACAGCTTTTGGGGACAGCTTTTAGGGGACAATTTTCGGGGACAATTTTCGGGGACAGTTTTTGGGGGACAACTTTTGGGGACAGTTTCTGGGGGACAATTTTTAGGGGCAGTTTTGGGGGGACAGTTTTCGGGGGACAATTTTTTGGGGGACAATTTTTTGGGGACAGTTTTTTGGGGACAGTTTTTTGGGGACAGTTTTTTGGGGACAGTTTTTGGGGACAGTTTTGGGGCCAGCTCCTCACCGGCGCGCGCCGTCCGCCCCACGCGGTGGATGTAGATCTTGGGCAGCCCCGGGGTGTTGTGGTTGATGACGAGCTGGACTGCAGGGATGTCCAAACCTCTGGAATTCAGGAGGAAAATAAAGAAAAAAACCTCACCAAATTCTGTGAAACAGCTTAAATATCGTAGAAATAAAACCTCAGAATGGTTTGGGGTGGGAGGGATTTTAAAAGCGATTTAAGTTCGGGTTTTGTTTTGGGTAGGGACGCTTCCACTAAAGCAGGGATCTCAGTTTAATTCTAAAAGTCCCAGGTTTTCATGGATGAAATCTTTATTGGCTGATTGGAGGATAAAATCCTCTCTCAGAGAGTTCAGCAATTCTTTAATTCCTTCCTCTCAGAATTCAACAATTCCCTCACAAATTCAACAATTCCCTCACAAATTCAACAATTCCCTCACAAATTCAGCAATTCCCTCACAAACTCAACAATTCCCTGATTCCTTCCTCTCAGAGCTCAACAATTCCCTCACAAATTCAACAATTCCCTCACAAATTCAGCAATTCCCTCACAAATTCAGCAATTCCCTCACAAACTCAACAATTCCCTCACAAATTCAGCAATTCCCTCACAAACTCAGCAATTCCCTCACAAACTCAGCAATTCCCTCACAAACTCAACAATTCCCTCACAAACTCAACAATTCCCTCACAAACTCAACAATTCCCTCACAAACTCAACAATTCCCTCACAAACTCAGCAATTCCCTGATTCCTTTCTCTCAAAATTCAACAATTCCCTGATTCCTTCCTCTCAAAATTCAACAATTCCCTCACAAATTCAGCAATTCCCTGACTCCTTCCTCTCAGAGCTCAACAATTCCCTCACAAATTCAACAATTCCCTCACAAATTCAACAATTCCCTCACAAATTCAACAATTCCCTCACAAATTCAGCAATTCCCTCACAAATTCAACAATTCCCTCACAAACTCAGCAATTCCCTCACAAATTCAGCAATTCCCTCACAAACTCAACAATTCCCTCACAAACTCAACAATTCCCTCACAAATTCAGCAATTCCCTGACTCCTTCCTCTCAGAGCTCAACAATTCCCTCACAAACTCAACAATTCCCTCACAAATTCAACAATTCCCTCACAAATTCAACAATTCCCTCACAAACTCAACAATTCCCTGATTCCTTTCTCTCAAAACTCAACAATTCCCTCTCAAAATTCAACAATTCCCTCTCAAAATTCAACAATTCCCTGATTCCTTTCTCTCAAAATTCAACAATTCCCTGATTCCTTTTTCACAGAATTCAACAATTCCCTCACAAATTCAACAATTCCCTGATTCCTTCCTCTCAGAATTCAACAATTCCCTCTCAAAATTCAACAATTCCCTGATTCCTTCCTCTCAAAATTCAACAATTCCCTCACAAATTCAACAATTCCCTGATTCCTTCCTCTCAAAATTCAACAATTCCCTGATTCCTTCCTCTCAGAGCTCAACAATTCCTTCACAAATTCAACAATTCCCTCACAAATTCAACAGTTCCCTCACAAATTCAACAGTTCCCTCACAAATTCAACAGTTCCCTCACAAATTCAACAGTTCCCTCACAAATTCAACAGTTCCCTCACAAATTCAGCAATTCCCTCACAAACTCAGCAATTCCCTCACAAATTCAACAATTCCCTCACAAATTCAACAATTCCCTCACAAATTCAACAATTCCCTCACAAACTCAACAATTCCCTCACAAACTCAACAATTCCCTCACAAATTCAACAATTCCCTGATTCCTTCCTCTCAGAGCTCAACAATTCCCTAACAAACGAAACAATTCCCTGATTCCTTCCTCTCAGAATTCAACAATTCCCTCACAAACTCAGCAATTCCCTGATTCCTTCCTCTCAAAATTTAACAATTCCCTCACAAATTCAGCAATTCCCTCACAAACTCAACAATTCCCTCACAAATTCAACAATTCCCTGATTCCTTCCTCTCAGAATTCAACAATTCCCTCACAAATTCAACAATTCCCTGATTCCTTTTTCACAGAATTCAACAATTCCCTCTCAAAATTCAACAATTCCCTGATTCCTTCCTCTCAGAATTCAACAATTCCCTCACAAATTCAACAATTCCCTCACAGAATTCAACAATTCCCTCACAAACTCAACAATTCCCTGATTCCTTTCTCTCAAAATTCAACAATTCCCTGATTCCTTCCTCTCAGAATTCAACAATTCCCTGATTCCTTCCTCTCAGAATTCAACAATTCCCTCACAAACTCAACAATTCCCTGATTCCTTTCTCTCAAAATTCAACAATTCCCTGATTCCTTCCTCTCAGAATTCAACAATTCCCTCACAAACTCAGCAATTCCCTGATTCCTTCTCCAAGAATTAAAACCCCCAATCCTGGGGGGATTTTGGGGTCTGCTCTTGCTGAGCTCAGCCCAGCCCTGGTCTCACCTGGCAGCCACGTCGGTGGCAATGAGGATCTTGAAGATGCTGGACTTGAACTTGGCCAGAGCTGCAAATCTCTGCTTCTGTCAGGGGAAATTGGGAAAATTCCAGGTGAGGAGGGCGGGACAGAGATGGGGGAAGAAAATCCCTGAAAGCCATCCTGGATCCCTGAGCTCCATCCCGGATCCCTGAACTTTCCCTGATTTCCATCCCAGATCCCTGAGCCTTTCCCTGAGCTCCATCCCAGATCCCTGAGCCTTTCCCTGAGCTCCATCCCAAATTCCTGAACCTTTCCAATTTCCATCCCAAATTCCTGAGCCTTTCCCTGATTTCCATCCTAAATTCCTGAACCTTTCCCTGATTTCCATCCCAAATCCCTAAAACTTTCCCTGAGCTCCATCCCAGATCCCTGAACCTTCCCTGATTTCCATCCCAGATCCCTGAGCCTTTCCCTGAGCTCCATCCCAAACCCCCCAATCCCCATCCCAAACCCCTGACTTTGATCCCAAATCCCCCAATTTCCATCCCAAATCCCCCAATTTCCATCCCAAATCCCCCAATTTCCATCCCAAATCCCCCAATTTCCATCCCAAATCCCCCAGTCTCCATCCCAAACCCCCCAGTTTCCATCCCAAATCCCCAATTCCCATCCCAAATCCCCAATTCCCATCCCAAATCCCCCAGTCTCCATCCCAAACCCCCCAGTTTCCATCCCAAATCCCCAATTCCCATCCCAAATCCCCAATTCCCATCCCAAATCCCCGATTCCCATCCCAAATCCCCAATTCCCATCCCAAATCCCCAATTCCCATCCCAAATCCCCAATTCCCATCCCAAATCCCCAATTCCCATCCCAAATCCCCAATTTCCATCCCAAATCCCCCAATTCCCATCCCAAATCCCCAATTTCCACCCCAAACCCCCGGGAGCAGCCCCTGCCCCCTCACCTGCTTCATCATGGAATGCAGAGCCACGGAGGGGAAGCGGAATCTCCTCAGCATCATGTTCAGCACCTGGCAGTCCCTGGAAAAGAGGGAAAAACCGGGAAAATCCTCAGGATGCGCCAGGGGATGGAGCAGGACAGAGCTGGGACAGGCAGGGATTGTCCCACTTTTCCAGGAATAATTCCAAGGGTGGGAAAATTGGGAAAAGCAGGGATTGTTCCACTTTTCCAGGGTGTTCCAGCACAGTTTGGGACAATTCCAGGAGTAGAAAATTGGGAAAAGCAGGGATTGTCCCACTTTTCCAGGAATAATTCCAGGGGTGGGAAAACTGGGACAGGCAGGGATTGTCCTGCTTTTCCAGGGATAATCCCAGGGATGGAAAAATTGGGAAAGGGAGGGATTGTCCCATTTTTCCAGAGTGTTCCAAGCATGGTTTAGGATAATTCCAGGGGTGGAAAAACTGGGACAGAGAGGAATTATCCCACTTTTCCAGGGATAATTCCAGGGGTAGGGAAATGGGAAAGGCAGGGATTGTCCCACTTTTCCAGGGTGTTCCAGCATGGCCTGGGATAATTTTTAGGAGTGGGAAAATGGGAAAGGCAGGGATTGTCCCACTTTTCCAGGGATAATTCCAGGGATGGAAAAATTGGGAAAGGCAGGGATTGTCCCACTTTTCCAGGGATATTTCCAGGGGTGGGAAAACTGGGACAGGGAGGAATTATCCCACTTTTCCAGGGTGTTCCAGCATGGTTTAGGATAATTCCAGGTCTGGGAAAACTGGGACAGGGAGGAATTGTCCCATTTTTCCAGGGATAATTCCAGGGGTGGGAAATTGGGAAAGGCAGGGATTGTTCCACTTTTCCAGGGATAATTCCAGGGCTATGAAAATGGGAAAGGCAGAGACTGTCCCACTATCCAGCATGGCCTGGAATAATTCTAGAAATGGAAAACTGGGAAAGGCAGGGATTGTTCCACTTTTCCAGAGTGTTCCAGCATGGCCTGGGATAATCCCAGGGGTGGAAAAACTGGGACAGGGAGGAATGATCCCACTTTTCCAGGGTGTTCCAGCATGGTTTAGGATAATTCCAGGGCTGGGAAAACTGGGACAGGAAGGAATCATCCCACTTTTCCAGGGATAATCCCAGGAGTGGAAAAACTGGGACAGGGAGGAATTATCCCACTTTTCCAGGGATAATTCCAGTGATGGAAAAATTGGGAAAAGCAGGGCCTTCTCCCGGGTATTCCAGCATGGCCTGGGACAATTCCAGGGCTGGAAAAACTGGGAAAGGCAGGGATTGTCCCACTTTTTCAGAGTGTTCCAGCATAGCCTGGGATAATTCCAGGCGTGGGGAAATGAGACAGGCAGGGACTTTTCCAGGGTATTCCAGCACGGTTGGGACAATTCCAGGGATGGAAAACTGGGAAAGGCAGGGATTGTTCCACTTTTTCCAGGATGTTCCAACATGGTTTGGGACAATTCCAGGTCTGGGAAAACTGGGACAGGGCTGTGTCCCGGGAAAAGGTGTCTCACTTGCAGGTCCTGGTGAAGATGATGATGGCCCAGTCCGGGTGCAGGTCCTGGAAGCTCTGCACCAGCTGCACCAGGTGCGCGTCCTTGAGCGCCTCGGGCACCAGCAGGTACCGCTGCTCCAGCTGCTCCACCGTCCTCACCCTGGGAAACAGGGAAATCCGGGGAATTCCGGGGAATCTGGGGAATCCTGGGGAAATCCTGGGGAATCCGGGGGAAATCCAGGGAATTCCAGGGAAATCCGGGGGAATCCTGGGGAATCCGGGGGAATCCGGGGGAATCCTGGGGAAATCCTGGGGAAATCCTGGGGAAATCCTGGGGAATCCGGGGAAATCCGGGGGAATCATCCCGGGAAATCCCGGGGAAATCCGGGGGAAATCCGGGGAATCCGGGGAAATCCGGGGGAAATCCGGGGGAATCCGGGGAAATCCTGGGGAATTCCGGGGAATCCAGGGAAATCCTGGGGAAATCCAGGGGAAATCCAGGGGAAATCCTGGGGAATCCGGGGGAATCCTGGGGAATCCGGGGAAATCCGGGGGAAATCCGGGGGAAATCCGGGGGAAATCCGGGGGAAATCCGGGGGAAATCCGGGGGAATCCGGGGGAAATCCGGGGGAAATCCGGGGGAAATCCAGGGGAAATCTGGGGAAGTCCGGGGAAGTCCAGGGGAATCCGGGGGAATCCAGCCCCCTCAGGAATTCTCTATCCCATTCCCCAGCCCCCTCAGGAATTCCCCAGCCCTTCCCCAGCCCCTCCAGCCCCGGAGTCACCCCAGCATCTCCAGCACACAAAATCCACCAAAAACCCCCAAACCCCCCCAGAACGCGGCGGTTTTGGCGCTCACTGTGCCGGGGCCTCCCAGAGGAAGGGGCTGTTGGCAGCCAGGCCCCGCAGGCGGCTCAGCGTGGCCGTCAGCGTGGCGCTGAACAGCAGCGTCTGGCGCCGCGCCGGCACCGCGCCCAGGATCAGCTCCAGGTCCGCGCCAAAATCCGCCAGGCCCTGCTCCAGCAGCCGGTCAGCCTCGTCCAGCACCTGCGGAGCCCTCCTCAGTTCTTGTTCCAGGGATTCCCCAGTCCTTTTTCCAGGGATTCCCCAGTCCTTTCCCCAGGGAATCCTCAGTCCTTTTTCCAGGGATTCCCCAGTCCTTTCCCCAGGGATTCCTCAGCCCTTTTTCCAGGGATTCCTCAGTCCCTTCCCAGGGATTCCTCAGTCCCTTCCCCAGGGATTCCTCAGTCCCTTCCCAGGGATTCCTCAGTCCCTTCACAGGGATTCTCCAGCCCTTTCCCCAGGGATTCTCCAGCCCCTTTCCTCAGGGATTCTCCAGCCCCTTTCCTCAGGGATTCTCCGGCCCCTTTCCCAGGAATTCTCCGGCCCTTTCCCAGGAATTCTCCGGCCCCTTTCCCAGGAATTCTCCGGCCCTTTCCTCAGGAATTCTCCAGCCCTTTCCCAGGAATTCCCCAGCCCTTTCTCAGGAATTCTCCGGCCCCTTTCCCAGGAATTCTCCAGCCCTTTCCTCAGGAATTCCCCAGCCCTTGCCCAGGAATTCCCCAGCCCTTTCCTCAGGAATTTCCCGTCTGGATCCCCCCTGGACCCCGGGATCTGCGCAGGGAGCGGGGCTCACCAGGAATTTGATCTTGCGCAGGCTGAAGGTGCTGGAGCTGCGCAGGTGGTCAGCCAGGCGGCCCGGGGTGGCCACCACCACGTGGGGCTTGCGGGCCAGCTCCAGGGCCTGGGCCACCATGTCTGCAGGGAGAGGGGAATGGCAGGGAGAGCTCGGGAATGGGGCAGGGAGAGCTCGGGAATGGGGCAGGGAGAGCTCGGGAATGGGGCAGGGAGAGCTCGGGAATGGGGCAGGGAGAGCTCGGGAATGGGGCAGGGAGAGCTCGGGAATGGGGCAGGGAGAGCTCGGGAATGGGGCAGGGAGAGCTCGGGAATGGGGCAGGGAGAGCTCGGGAATGGGGCAGGGAGAGCTCGGGAATGGGGCAGGGAGAGCTCGGGAATGGGGCAGGGAGAGCTCGGGAATGGGGCAGGGAGAGCTCAGGAATGGGGCAGGGAGAGCTCGGGAATGGGGCAGGGAGAGCTCGGGAATGGGGCAGGGAATGGGGCAGGGAGAGCTCGGGAATGGGGCAGGGAATGGGGCAGGGAGAGCTCGGGAATGGGGCAGGGAATGGGGCAGGGAGAGCTCGGGAATGGGGCAGGGAATGGGGCAGGGAGAGCTCGGGAATGGGGCAGGGAATGGGGCAGGGAGAGCTCGGGAATGGGGCAGGGAGAGCTCGGGAATGGGGCAGGGAGAGCTCGGGAATGGGGCAGGGAGAGCTCGGGAATGGGGCAGGGAGAGCTCGGGAATGGGGCAGGGAATGGGGCAGGGAATGGGGCAGGGAATGGGGCAGGGGAATAGGAATGCCAGGGAATGCCAGGGGATGCCAGGGGATGCCAGGGGATGCCAGGGGATGCCAGGGAATGCCAGGGGATGCCAGGGAATGGGGCTGAGAAAAGCTCAGGAATGGGGCAGGGAAAAATCTTGGGAGTGCCAGGGAATGGGGAAAGGAAAAGCTCAGGAACAGGGCAGGGAATGCCGGGGAGAGGGGCAGGAATGGGGCAGGGGAAAAGGTGCCCAGGACTCACCCAGGCCGCCCACCACCACGCAGTCCTTCAGGCCCAGGGGCTTGCCCAGCACTCGGAACTGCTCCGCGATCTGATACGCCAGCTCCCTGCGGGGAGGGACGGGAGAGAAGGCTCAGCCCTGCCGGAGCCTCCCGGGGCTCTCCTGGAACCTCCCGGGGCTCTCCCTGCCGGGAGGGAAGGCTCAGCCCTGCCGGAGCCTCCTGGGGCTCTCCTGGAGCCTCCTGGGGCTCTCCTGGAGCCTCCCGGGGCACTCCCAGAGCCTCCCGGGGCTCTCCCGGAACCTCCCGGGGCTCTCCCGGAACCTCCCGAGGCTCTCCCGGAGCCTCCCGGGGCTCTCCTGGAGCCTCCCGGGGCACTCCCAGAGCCTCCCGGGGCTCTCCTGGAACCTCCCGGGGCTCTCCTGGAACCTCCCGGGGCTCTCCCTGCCGGGAGGGAAGGCTCAGCCCTGCCGGAGCCTCCTGGGGCTCTCCTGGAGCCTCCTGGGGCTCTCCTGGAGCCTCCCGGGGCACTCCCAGAGCCTCCCGGGGCTCTCCCGGAACCTCCCGGGGCTCTCCCGGAACCTCCCGAGGCTCTCCCGGAGCCTCCCGGGGCTCTCCCGGAGCCTCCCGGGGCACTCCCGGAGCCTCCCGGGGCTCTCCTGGAACCTCCCGGGGCTCTCCTGGAACCTCCCGGGGCTCTCCTGGAACCTCCCCGGGCTCTCCTGGAACCTCCCCGGGCTCTCCTGGAACCTCCCCGGGCTCTCCTGGAACCTCCCGGGGCTCTCCTGGAACCTCCCGGGGCTCTCCTGGAGCTCTCCTGGAACCTCCCCGGGCTCTCCTGGAACCTCCTGGGGCTCTCCCTGCCGGGAGGGAAGGCTCAGCCCTGTCTGAAGCCTCCCCGGGTTCTCCCAAGGCTCTCCCGGAGCTCTCCCTGTGTCAGCCCCGCCCGGGGCTCTTCTGGAGCCCCCTGGGGCTTTCCCAAAGCTCTCCCAGGGCTCTCCCCAAAACTCTCCCGGGGCTCTTCCTGCTGGCTCAGCCCCACCCGGAGCCCCCCGGATCTCTCCCGCAGCCCCCCGGAGCTGTCTCGGAGCCCCCCGGGGCTGTCCCGGGGCTGTCCCGGGGCTGTCCCGGTACCTGGTGGGGGTCAGCACGAGGCAGAAGATGCCGTAGGGATCCTCGGAGAGCACCTGCAGCACGGGCAGCACGAACGCCGCCGTCTTCCCGCTGCCCGTCTTGGCACAGCCCAGGCAGTCCCGGCCTGCGCGGCACCGCCGCCGGGTCAGCACCGGGGAAAGGGACAGGGGAACGGGAACGGGACAGGGGAACGGGAACAGGACAGGGGAACCGGACAGGGGAACGGGAACGGGACAGGGGAACGGGAACGGGACAGGGGAACGGGAACGGGACAGGGGAACGGGAACGGGACAGGGGAACGGGAACGGGACAGGGGAACGTGAACGGGACAGGGGAACGGGAACGGGACAAGGGAAAGGGAACGGGACAAGGGAAAGGGAACGGGACAGGGGAACGGGAACCGGACAGGGGAACGGGAACGGGACAGGGGAACGGGAACGGGACAGGGGAACGGGAACGGGACAGGGGAACGGGAACGGGACAAGGGAAAGGGAATGGGACAAGGGAAAGGGAACGGGACAAGGGAAAGGGAACGGGACAGGGGAACGGGAACGGGACAAGGGAAAGGGAACGGGACAAGGGAAAGGGAACGGGACAGGGGAACGGGAACGGGACAGGGGAAAGGGAACGGGACAGGGGAACGGGACAGGGGAACGGGACAGGGGAACGGGAACGGGAACGGGACAGGGGAAATGGGAACGGGACAAGGGAAAGGGAACGGGAAAAGGGAACGGGACAGGGGAACGGGAACGGGACAGGGGAACGGGAACGGGACAGGGGAACGGGAACGGGACAGGGGAAAGGGAACGGGACAAGGGAAAGGGAACGGGACAAGGGAAAGGGAACGGGACAAGGGAAAGGGAACGGGACAGGGGAAAGGGAACGGGACAAGGGAAAGGGAACGGGACAGGGGAACGGGAACGGGACAGGGGAAAGGGAACGGGACAGGGGAAAGGGAACGGGACAAGGGAAAGGGAACGGGACAGGGGAAAGGGAACGGGACAAGGGAAAGGGAACGGGACAAGGGAAAGGGAACGGGACAAGGGAAAGGGAACCGGACAGGGGAACGGGAACGGGACAGGGGAACGGGACAAGGGAAAGGGAACGGGACAAGGGAACGGGAACGGGACAGGGGAAAGGGAACGGGACAGGGGAACGGGAACGGGACAAGGGAAAGGGAACCGGACAGGGGAACGGGAACGGGACAAGGGAAAGGGAACCGGACAGGGGAACGGGAACGGGACAGGGGAACGGGAACGGGACAGGGGAACGGGAACGGGACAGGGGAACGGGAACGGGACAGGGGAAAGGGAACGGGACAAGGGAAAGGGAACGGGACAGGGGAACGGGAACGGGACAGGGGAACGGGAACGGGACAAGGGAAAGGGAACGGGACAAGGGAACGGGAACGGGACAAGGGAAAGGGAACGGGACAAGGGAACGGGAACGGGACAAGGGAAAGGGAACGGGACAGGGGAACGGGAACAGGACAGGGGAACGGGACAAGGGAAAGGGAACGGGACAAGGGAACGGGAACGGGACAGGGGAACGGGAACGGGACAGGGGAACGGGAACGGGACAGGGGAACGGGAACGGGACAGGGGAACGGGACAAGGGAAAGGGGAACGGGAACGGGACAGGGGAACGGGAACGGGACAGGGGAACGGGAACGGGACAGGGGAACGGGACAAGGGAAAGGGGAACGGGAACGGGACAGGGGAACGGGAACGGGACAGGGGAACGGGAACGGGACAGGGGAAAGGGAACGGGACAGGGGAAAGGGAACGGGACAGGGGAAAGGGAATGGGACAAGGGAAAGGGAACGGGACAAGGGAACGGGAACGGGACAGGGGAACGGGACAGGGGAACGGGAACGGGACAAGGGAAAGGGAACGGGACAGGGGAACGGGAACGGGACAAGGGAATGGGAACCGGACAGGGGAATGGGAACGGGACAGGGGAACGAGGAACGGGACCGGGAAAAGGGGAACGGGACTGGGGAAATGGGAAAGGGGAATGGGAAAGGGGCACGGGAGGAGGAACGGGAAGTGGAAACGGGCACCAGGGCAGAGAACCGGGACCGGGGAAGGGGCACGGGACAGGGGCACCGGGACCGAGGAAGGGGCACGGGAAGAGAGCGGCCGCGCCCGAGGGAGGGATGGGGTCCATGAGGGGTCGTTCCCGGGGGTGGAACCGGGAACGCGAGCGGCTCTTCCTGAGGACGGGACCGGGACCGAGAGGCGATCCCGGGGGTGGGACGGGGCCCGTGAAAGGTGATCCCAGGGACAGGACGGGGACCGAGAGGCGATCCCGGGGATGAGACGGGGCCCGCGAGCGGAGTTCCCGGAGGTGGGACGGGGCCCATGAGAGGCCGTTCCCGGGGATGGGACCGGGAGCACAAGCGGCCCTTCCCGGCTGCCCCGCGGCGCTCACCCTGCAGCACGGCCGGGATGCAGGCGGCCTGCACGGGCGTGGGCCGCAGCAGCCCCACCTGGCGCGCCTGCTCCGCCAGCCACGGCGCCAGCCCGAGCGCCCGGAACTCCGCCATGCCCGCTCCTCTCCGCCGCGCGCGCTGATGGCGTCACCGCCGCGCGCTGCGCTCATTGGCTGGCTCGCCCTAACCCCGCCCACACCCAGCCCCGCGCGTCGCTCCGGTGACGTAGACAGCTCCTCGCGTCGCTATTGGCGGTTACCATGGAGACGGCGGCTCCCGGCAGCCCCCGCGGCGCGGGCGCTTCCGGGGACGTGTCTGAGGGCGATGGCGGCCGGGGCGGGCGCGGCGCCGGCGGCGGAGGCGGACGAGCTCTTCGACCTCCGCAACAACTTCTACATCGGCGCCTACCAGGCCGCCATCAACGAGGCGCAGCGCGCCAAGGTCGGGCACGGCGGGCGGCGCTGCCCGGGACGCGGGGCGGCTCTGTTGGGGCTCTGTTAGCGGCGCGGTCCGGGCGGGAGTTGGGGGTGCCGGGAGGGTCCGTGTGGGGAGGGTTTGGATCCGTGTGGGGCCGGTTCGTGTGGGGCCGGTTCGGGTCTGTGCGGGGCCGGTTCGGGTCCGTGCGGGGCCGGTTCGGGTCCGTGTGGGGCCGCTCCGTGCCCGGTTCCCCCCGCGCTCCGTGCCCGGTTCCCCCCGCGCTCCGTGCCCGGTTCCCCCCGCGCTCCGTGCCCGGTTCTCTCCTCTCCGTGCCCGGTTCCCCCCGCGCTCCGTGCCCGGTTCCCCCGGCGCTCCGTGCCCGGTTCCCCCCGCGCTCCGTGCCCGGTTCCCCTCGCTCCGTGCCCGGTTCCCCCCGCTCCGTGCCCGGTTCCCCCCGCGCTCCGTGCCCGGTTCCCCCCGCGCTCCGTGCCCGGTTCCCTCCTCTCCGTGCCCGGTTCCCCCCGCGCTCCGTGCCCGGTTCCCCCCGCGCTCCGTGCCCGGTTCCCCCCGCGCTCCGTGCCCGGTTCCCGGCGCTCCGTGCCCGGTTCCCCCCGCGCTCCGTGCCCGGTTCCCCCCGCGCTCCGTGCCCGGTTCCCGGCGCTCCGTGCCCGGTTCCCTCCTCTCCGTGCCCGGTGCCCGCCGTGCCCGGTGCCCGCCGTGCCCGGTGCCCTCCTCTCCGTGCCCGGTTCCCCCCGCGCTCCGTGCCCGGTTCCCTCCTCTCCGTGCCCGGTTCCCCCCTCGCTCCGTGCCCGGTTCCCCCCGCGCTCCGTGCCCGGTGCCCGCCGTGCCCGGTGCCCGCCGTGCCCGGTGCCCGCCGTGCCCGGTGCCCGCAGCCCTCACCGGTTTCCCTGTGCCCTCCCCGCAGCCCGGCAGCCCCGAGAAGGAGGTGGAGCGGGACGTGTTCCTGTTCCGAGCCTACATCGCGCAGGTGAGGCCGGGGAGAGCCCGTTCCAGGCTTTATTCCACTATTCCAGGCTTTGTTCCACTATTCCGGGCTTTATTCCACTATTCTGGGGCTTTATTCCCCTATTCCAGGGTTTATTCCCCTATTCCAGGCTTTATTCCCCTATTCCAGGCTTTATTCCACTATTCCAGGCTTTATTCCCCTATTCCAGGGTTTATTCCCCTATTCCAGGGTTTATTCCCCTATTCCAGGGTTTATTCCCCTATTCCAGGGTTTATTCCACTATTCCAGGGTTTATTCCCCTATTCCAGGGTTTATTCCCCTATTCCAGGGTTTATTCCCCTATTCCAGGCTTTATTCCCCTATTCCAGGCTTTATTCCCCTATTCCAGGCTTTATTCCCCTATTCCAGGCCTTTATTCCACTGTTCCAGGCCTTTATTTCCCTCTCCATGCCTTTTTACTTTATTTTCTAACTGTATTTTATTTAACTTTATTTTATCTTATTATATCTTTCTTAATTTTACTTGATTTTGCTTGATTTTACTTGATTTTACCTGATTTCATTTATTCTTTTTATTCTTTTTTAATCCTTTTTTAGCTCCCTTCCATTCCCAAATCCCTCCCAGCCGGGAATTCCTTCCCCAGCCCAGCTGCCCCTGCCCTGGGTCTGTCCCTGCAGCTCCCTGAGGGTTCTGGTCATGCTCCAGCCTCCCTGATTGCCTGATTTCCCTTTTCCCTGATTTCCCTTTTCCCTGATTTCCCTTTTCCCTGATTGCCTGATTTCCCTTTTCCCTGATTTCCCTTTTCCCTGATTTCCCTTTTCCCTGATTTCCCTTTTCCCTGATTTCCCTTTTCCCTGATTTCCTGATTTCTGTGTTTTCTCCTGATTTCCCTTTTCCCTGATTGCCTGATTTCCCTGATTGCCTGATTTCCCTTTTCCCTGATTTCCCTTTTCCCTGATTTCCTGATTTCCCTTTTCCCTGATTGCCTGATTTCCCTTTTCCCTGATTCCCTGATTTCTGTGTTTTCTCCTGATTTCCCTTTTCCCTGATTGCCTGATTTCCCTTTTCCCTGATTCCCTGATTTCTGTGTTTTCTCCTGATTTCCCTTTTCCCTGATTGCCTGATTTCCCTTTTCCCTGATTCCCTGATTTCTGTGTTTTCTCCTGATTTCCCTTTCCCCTGATTTCTTGATTTCCCTTTTCCCTGATTTCCTGATTTCTGTGTTTTTCCTGTTTTTCCTGATTTCCCTTTTCCCTGTATTCCTGATTTCTGTGTTTTTCCTGTATTCCTGATTTCTGTGTTTTTCCTGTATTCCTGATTTCCCTTTTCCCTGATTTCCTGATTTCCCTTTTCCCTGATTTCCTGATTTCTGTGTTTTTCCTGTTTTCCTGATTTCTGTGTTTTCCCTTATTTCCTGATTTCTGTGTTTTCCCTGTTTTTCCTGATTTCTATGTTTTCCCTGTTTTCCTGATTTCTGTGTTTTCCTGTTTTTCCTGATTTCTGTGTTTTTCCTGTTTTCCTGCCCTTCCAGAGGAAGTTTGGAGTGGTGCTGGATGAGATCAGGGGCAGCTCCAGCCCCGAGCTGCAGGCGGTCAGGATGTTCGCTGAGTTCCTGGCCCAGGAGAGCCAGAGGTGAGCCCGGGGAAAATCCAGGAGGAAAACCCCACAGGGAAAACCAAAACCCCCAGGGAAAACCCCACAGGGGGAAAATCCCACAGGGGGAAAATCCCACAGGGAAAATCCCACGGGGATAACCCAGGGGGGCTGGGGGGCTGCTCTGACTCTGGGAAAGGTGGAATTCCTAAAATTCCGGGATGTTTTGGGGTGCAGGGGGTTTGAAGATTATCCAGGAACACCTTCTGCTGTCCCAGGGTGCTCCAGCCTGGCCTTGGACCCTTCCAGGCATGGGGCACACACAGCTTCCCCCATTCTCTTCCCCATTTCCCTCCTTTTTTCCCTCCTTTTTCCCTCCTTTTTTCCCTCCTTTTTTCCCTCCTTTTTTCCCTCCTTTTTTCCCTCCTTTTTTCCCTCCTTTTTCCCCTCCTTTTTCCCCTCCCTTTTTTCCCTCCTTTTTTTCCCTCCTTTTTTTCCCTCCTTTTTTCCCTCCTTTTTTCCCTCCTTTTTTCCCTCCTTTTTCCCCTCCTTTTTCCCCTCCCTTTTTTCCCTCCTTTTTTTCCCTCCTTTTTTTCCCTCCTTTTTTTCCCTCCTTTTTTCCCTCCTTTTTTCCCTCCTTTTTTCCCTCCTTTTTTCCTCCCCCCCTTTTCCCCCTCCCCCTTTTCTTCCTCTCCCCCTTTTCTCCCCCTCCCCCTTTTCCCCCTCCCCCTTTTCCCCCTCCCCCTTTTTCCCCTCCCCCTTTTCTCCCTCCCCTTTTTCCCCCTCCCCCTTTTTCCCCTTCCCCTTTTTTCCCCTCCCCTTTTTTCCCCTTCCCCTTTTTCCCCCTCCTCTTTTTCCCCCTCCCCTTTTTCCCCCCTCCCCTTTTTCCCCCTCCCCTTTTTTCCCCTCCCCTTTTTCCCCCTCCCCTTTTTCCCTCTCCCCTTTTTCCCCCTCCCCTTTTTCCCCCTCCCCTTTTTCCCCCCTTTCCTCCCCCGTTTTCTCCTCCTTTCTCCCCATTTTCCCCCCCATTCTCCCCCATTTTCCCCCCTTTTCTCCCCCATTTCCCCCCCCATTCTCCCCCATTTTCCCCCCCATTTTCCCCCCATTTTCCCCCTCTTTTCTCCCCATTTTCCCCCCTTTTCTCCCCAATCCAACCCCTTTCCCCCGCAGGGACTCCATCGTGGCCGAGCTGGACAAGAAGATGTCCAAGAGCGTGGACGTGGCCAACTCCACCTTCCTGCTGATGGCGGCGTCCATCTACGTCCACCACCAGAACCCCGACGCCGCGCTGCGGGCCCTGCACCAGGGGGACACCCTCGAGTGGTGAGGGACCCCCGGGGCACCCTCAGGGCCGGGGGCACCCAGGGGCTCCTCACAGGGGAGCTGGGGAGTCCCGTGGGGAAGGGAAGGGTTTGGGAACTGATCCCTGTGGGATCTGAGCCGGGAGCAGCTCCAGGAATCGGAGCTGGGCTCAGGAGGGACCTTCAGGACCATCCCGGGGGGGTTTGGGGTCAGGAGGGACCTTCAGGACCGTCCCAGGTGGGGTTTGGGGTGGGAGGGACCTTCAGGACTGTCCCAGGTGGGGTTTGGGGTCAGGAGGGACCTTCAGGACAGTCCCAGGTTGGTCCAAGCCCTGTCCAGCCTTTCCCTGGGCGCTCCCAGGGGTGGGAATTCTCTGGGAATTCTCTGGGAATTCTCTGGGGAATCCTGGATCAGTCTCTGCTCCTGTCCCTGCAGCTTGGCCATGATGATCCAGATCCTGCTGAAGCTCGACAGGCTTGACCTGGCCAGGTGGGACTGGGGCCTTTTCTTTCCCCTTTTTCCCCTTTTTCCCCTTTTTCCCCCTTTTCCCCCTTTTCCCCCTTTTCCCCCTTTTCCCCCTTTTCCCCCTTTTCCCCCTTTTCCCCCTTTTCCCCCTTTTCCCCCTTTTCCCCCTTTTCCCCCTTTTCCCCCTTTTCCCCCTTTTCCCCCTTTTCCCCCTTTTCCCCCTTTTCCCCCTTTTCCCCCTTTTCCCCCTTTTCCCCCTTTTCCCCCTTTTCCCCCTTTTCCCCCTTTTCCCCCTTCTCCCCCTTCTCCCCCTTCTCCCCCTTTTTCCTTTCCCTTTTTATTTTCCTTTTTTCCCTTTTCCCTTTTCCCTTTTCCCTTTTCCCTTTTCCCTTTTCCCTTTTCCCTTTTCCCTTTTCCCTTTTCCCTTTTCCCTTTTCCCTTTTCCCTTTTCCCTTTTCCCTTTTCCCTTTTCTTTCCCTTTTCCTGGAATCAAACCAGGCCTCTCCAGGTGTAATAAACCACAGAAAACTCAAGGGATAAACCCCCCAGGTTTTGTTTTTGTGCTGAAATCCCTTTTCCTGTGGTTCTCTCTGTCCCTGCAGGAAGGAGCTGAAGAAGATGCAGGAGCAGGACGAGGACGCGACGCTGACGCAGCTGGCCACGGCCTGGGTGAACATGGCCATGGTGGGTGCCCAGAGACTCCCAAAACATCCCCAAAACATCCCCAAAACATCCCCAAAACATCCCCAAAACATCCCCAAAACATCCCCAAAAAACATCCCCAAAACATCCCCAAACATCCCCAAAACATCCCCAAAAAACATCCCCAAAACATCCCCAAAACATCCCCAAAACATCCCCAAAAATGCCCCAGACCGGGATGGGGAGCTGCTCTGCTGGTCCTGGGGGTGGAAAATCGGGAATTCCCAGCTTGGGGAATGGCCTGAGGATGGAAATGGGGAATTCCCAGCTCGGGGAATGACCTGAGGATGGAATTCCAGCTCAGGGAATAATGTGTGGATGGAAATCAGGAATTCCAGCTCAGGGAATAATGTGTGGATGGAAATCAGGAATTCCAGCTCAGGGAATGACCTGAGGATGGAAATCAGGAATTCCAGCTCAGGGAATGACCTGAGGATGGAAATCAGGAATTCCAGCCCAGGGGATGAGCTGTGGGTGGGATTCATGAGCTCCCAGCTCAGGGCATGACCCTGGGCTGGAATTCCAGCTCAGGGAATATCCTGTGGATGGAATTCAAGGTCAGGGAATGACCTGAGGATGGAAATGAGGAATTTCTGGGGAATTCCCAGCTCAGGGAAAGACCCTGAGGATGGAAATGAGGAGCTCCCAGCTCAGGGGATGACCACGGGCTGGAATTCCAGCTCAGGGAATGACCTGAGGATAGAAATGAGGAGTTCCCAGCTCAGGGAATAACGTGTGGACGGAAATGAGGAATTTCTGGGGAATTCCCAGCTCAGGGAAATACCCCAAGGATGGAAATGAGGATTCCCAGCTCAGGGAATGTCCCCGAGGGTGGAAATCAGGAATCCCAGCCCAGGGAATGACCCGTGCCCCGTTGCAGGGCGGGGAGAAGCTGCAGGACGCCTTCTACACGTTCCAGGAGCTGGCGGAGCGCTGCAGCCCCTCGCTGCTGCTGCTCAACGGGCAGGCGGCCTGCGCCATGGGCCAGGGCCGCTGGGACGAGGCCGAGGGGCTGCTGCAGGAGGCCCTGGACAAGGTACGGCTGCAGAGCCCGCTGTGGTTGCTGCTGCAGAGCCCGCTGTGATTGCTGCTGCAGCCCCACTGCAACCCTGCTGCAACCCCGCTGCAGAGCCTGCTGTGATTGCCGCTGCAGTCCCACTGCAATGCTGCTGTGATTCCCGCTGCAATTCCCACTGTCATTCCCACTGCAATCCCCCTGCAATTCCTGCTGCAATTCCACTGCAGTCCTGCTGTGATTCCTGCTGCAGTCATGCTACAACCCCCCTGCAATTCCTGTGATTCTCACTGCAGTCCTGCTGCAATTCCCACTTCAATCCTGCTGCAGTCCCACTGTGATTCCCACTGCAATGGTGCTGCAAGTCTTGCTGCAGTGCTGCTGCAATTCCCGCAGCAATTCCCATTGCAATCCTCCTGCAATTCCCACTGCAACCCTGCTGCAATTCCTGCTGCAGTCCTGCTGCAATTCCCGCTGCAATCCTGCTCTAATCCCACTGCAGTCCTGCTGCAATCCCACTGCAATACCCACTGCAGTCCTGCTGTGATTCCGCTGCAGTCCCGCTGCAATCCCGCTGCAATCCCCGCTGCAGTCCCACTGCAATCCCGCTGCAGTCCCACTGCAATCCCGCTGCAGTCCCACTGCAATCCCGCTGCAGTCCCACTGCAATCCCGCTGCAGTCCCACTGCAGTCCCACTGCAATCCCGCTGCAGTCCCACTGCAGTCCCGCTGCAATCCCGCTGCAATCCCCGCTGCAATCCCGCTGCAATCCCCGCTGCAATCCCCGCTGCAATCCCGCTGCAGTCCCGCTGCAGTCCCACTGCAATCCCGCTGCAGTCCCGCTGCAATCCCGCTGCAATCCCCGCTGCAATCCCCGCTGCAATCCCGCTGCAGTCCCGCTGCAGTCCCACTGCAATCCCGCTGCAATCCCCGCTGCAATCCCCGCTGCAATCCCGCTGCAGTCCCGCTGCAGTCCCACTGCAATCCCGCTGCAGTCCCGCTGCAGTCCCACTGCAATCCCGCTGCAGTCCCGCTGCAGTCCCACTGCAATCCCGCTGCAGTCCCGCTGCAATCCCGCTGCAGTCCCGCTGCAATCCCGCTGCAGTCCCGCTGCAATCCCCACTGCAATCCCGCTGCAATCCCCACTGCAATCCCGCTGCAGTCCCGCTGCAATCCCGCTGCAGTCCCGCTGCAGTTCCACTGCAATCCCGCTGCAATCCCGCTGCAGTGCTGCTGCAGTGCTGCTGCTGTGAACCCCCCAGAGCCCCCTCCCCGTCTGGGAACGCCCCCAGTCCGTTCCCGCCCTTTCCCGGGCTGATCCCGGCGTTTCTTTTGCAGGACAGCAGCCACCCTGAGACCCTGCTGAACCTGGTGGTGCTGTCCCAGCACCTGGGCAAGGCCCCTGAGGTGAGCCTGGCAGGGCTTCAGCTGGAATTCTGGATTATCCTGGAATTCTGAGTGTCCCTGGAGCCCTGGGGTGTCCCTGGAGCCCTGGGTGTCCCTGGAGTTATCCTGGGTGTCCCTGGAGCCCTGGACACCCTGGAGCCCTGGGTGTCCCTGGAATTCCAGCTTGTCCTGGGTGTCCCTGGAGTCCTGGGTGTCCCTGGAATCCTGGGTGTCCCTGGAATTCCGGCTTGTCCTGGTGTCCTGGGTGTCCCTGGAATCCTGGGTGTCCCTGGAATTCCGGCTTGTCCTGGAATTCTGAGTGTCCCTGGAGCCCTGGGTGTCCCTGGAGCCCTGGGTGTGTCCCTGGAGTCCTGGGTGTCCCTAAAATCCTGGATGTCCCTGGAGTCCTGGGTGTCCCTGGAGTTCTGGGTGTCCCTGGAATTCTGCCTTTTCCTGGAGTCCTGGGTGTCCCTAAAATCCTGAGTGTCCCTGGAATCCCAGCTTCTCCTGGGATCCCAGCTTTTTCTGGAATTCCAGCTTCTCCTGGGATCCCAGCTTTTTCTGGAATTCCAGCTTCTCCTGGGATCCCAGCTTTTCCTGGGATTCCAGCTTTTCCTGGGATTCCAGCTTTTCCTGGAATTCCAGCTTCTCCAGGAATTCTGACTTTTCCTGGAATTCCAGCTTTTCCCGGGATCCCATCTGTCCCCAGCAGGATCTGGGGATAAACGGGATCATTTTGGGAACGGGGAGCTCACAGCTGCAGGGAAACGTTGGGAATATTGGGAATTTCCCTTTCCCATGGGATGAGCTGATCCTTAAATTTCCATCCATAATTCCATAACTCCACTTTATTGAGGAAAAAAACCCTGGGCAGGAAAATCCATTTGGAGTTCAAATTCCAGCTCTCCCTAATTTGATTTTTTAACTTAAAACCCCCACTGAACGTTGATTTTGAAATATTTTATTTTTTATTCCAAGCGTGTCAATGGATCCTGCCAATTTTAATTTGGACAGTGAGAAAAATCGGGATTTTGGGTGTAAAAAAACCACATTTGGGTGGGATTTGTTCCCCTCTGACGCCTCAAAGTTGAATTTTTTTGTCCCCCAAGGTCACCAATCGTTACCTGTCACAGCTGAAGGACGCTCACAAGGACCACCCCTTCATCAAGGAGTACCAGGCCAAGGTAAAGAAGGCAGGAAAACCCAAATAAAACCAGAAATAAATCAAATAAATCGGATTTTACCAGGTTCTGATGGAGCCTGGGGAGGGTTCTTCACAAAAAAATCCCCAGGGGGAAGCTCCATCTCATTTGGTTCTTCCCATTTTTTTTTGGGAATTCCAAGCCTGGAAGAAAAGCTCTGAGATATAGATATTTTTAATTGGAAATGAGTGCTCAAAACAGGAAAAAATCCCAAAAACTGGGAAAAAGGGGAAGGGAAAAGCAGCAAATGACAATAAAATAAGTGGATAAATGGGATTTGCTGCTGGAATTCTTTCAGTTTTGGGGGAGCTGGCTGTGGTTGAGCCAAGGAGAGGTAATAAATGGGATTGATTGGTAATAATTCGTTAATTATTCATGAGTGATTAATGTATTTATCTTTGGCTGTGGTTGCAGGAGAACGACTTTGACCGCCTGGCCCTGCAGTACGCACCCAGTGCCTGAGGCTGGGATCCAGCTGGGAAAATCCCTCTGGAGCTGGGAAAAATCCCCTCTGGGATCCAAAAAATCCCTCTGGGACACAAAAACTCCCCTCTGGAACCCAAAAAAATCCCTCTGGGACACAAAAAATCCCCTCTGGGACACAAAAAATCCCCTCTGGAACAGGGAAAATCCCCTCTGGAACCCAAAAAATCCCTCTGGAACAGAGAAAATCCCCTCTGGAGCTGGGAAAATCCCCTCTGGAGCTGGGAAAATCGCCTGTGGGACACAAAAAAGTCTCTCCTGGGACACAAAAATCCCCTCTGGAACCTAAAAAATCCCTCCTGGGACAGGGAAAATCCCTCTGGAACAGGGAAAAACCCCTCTGGAGCTGGGAAAATCCCTCTGGGATCCAAAAAATCCCTCTGGGACACAAAAAATCCCTCTGGAACCCAAAAAATCCCTCTGGAACAGGGAAAATCCCCTCTGGAACAGGGAAAATCCCCTCTGGAACAGGGAAAATCCCCTCTGGAACACAAAAAATCTCTCCTGGGACACAAAAATCCCCTCTGGAACCCAAAAAATCCCTCTGGGACACAAAAATCCCCTCTGGAACCCAAAAAATCCCTCTGGGACACAAAAAATCCCCTCTGGAACAGGGAAAATCCCCTCTGGAACACAAAAAACCCTCCTGGGACAGGGAAAATCCCTCTGGAACCCAAAAAATCCCCTCTGGGATCCAAAAAATCCCCTCTGGGACACAAAAAATCCCTCTGGAACCCAAAAAATCCCTCTGGAACCCAAAAAATCCCTCTGGAACAGGGAAAATCCCCTCTGGAGCTGGGAAAATCCCTCTGGAACAGGGAAAATCCCCTCTGGAGCTGGGAAAATCCCTCTGGAACCCAAAAAATCCCTCTGGAACACAAAAATCCCCTCTGGAACACAAAAAACCCTCCTGGGACAGGGAAAATCACCTCTGGAACTGGTTAAATCCCCTCTGGAACTGGTTAAATCTCCTCTGGAATCCAGAAAATCCCCTCTGGAACCCAAAAAATTCCCTCTGGAACACAAAAAATTCTCTCTGGAACATGGAAAACCCCCTCGAACACAAAAAATTCTCTCTGGAACCCAGAAATCCCCTCTGGAACAGGGAAATTTTTTTCTGGAACACAAAAAATCCGCTCTGGAACACAGAAAATTCCCTCTGGAACTCAAAAAAATCCACTCTGGAACCCAGAAAATCCTTCCTGGAACACAGAAAATCCTTCCTGGAACACAAAAAATCCCCTCTGGAATCCAGAAAATCCCCCTGGAAGATGGAAAATCCTCTCTGCCCCCCACCCCTGTGGGAACACCCAAATTTGGGGTTAAACATTGAGATTCCAGCCCCACCTGAACCTTTCCTGATCGAGGGAATTCATTCCTGGAATTCCGGGGGAAGGGGAAATTCCAACATTTCCATGGATCAATCCCAAATTCTGCATCCCCCAGCCCTTTTTTATCCTTTTGGGATAAAAAAACATCCCTGGGCTTGGTGCTGGCCAGAGGGAAAACCCCAAAATAATAAAAATAATAAAATAATAAAAATTAAAAACTAAAAATGAAAAATAGAAATAATCTTTCTGTAATAGGCTGAGCCCGATGTTCCTCCTGCAGTGTCCTTGCCACCAGTCCCTGCTGGGTCTAATCCGGATTTTTTTAGGAATTCTTGAGGGAGAAACCCCCATGGAATTTCTTCCAATCCCAGCCTGGAATTTTTAGGAATTCCTGGATTTTTTTAGGAATTCTTGTGGCAGAAATCCCCATGGAATTTCCCTTAATCATAACCTGAATTTTTAGGAATTCTTGTGGTGGAAATCCCCATGGAACTTCCCCCAATCCCTACCAGGTCTAATCTGGATTTTTTTTAGGAATTCCTGGATTTTTTTAGGAATTCTTGAAGGAGAAACCCCCATGGAATTTCCCTTAATCATAACCTAAATTTTTAGGAATTCTTGTGGCAGAAATCCCCATGGGATTTTCCTCAATCCTCGCTGTGTCCAGCCTAGATTTTTTAGGAATTCCCGGATTTTTTAGGAATTCTTGAGGGAGAAACCTCCATGGAATTTCCCCCAATCTCTGACAGGTCTAATCTGGATTTCTTAGGAATTCCTGAATTTTTTAGGAATTACTGTAGCAGAAATCCTCATGGAACTTCCCCCAATCCCTACCAGGTCTAATCTGGATTTTTTAGAAATTCCTGGATTTTTTAGGAATTCTTGAGGGAGAAATCCCCATGGAATTTCCCCTAAACCCAACCTGGATTTTTTAGGAATTCTTGAGGGAGAAACCTCCATGGAATTTTCCCCAATCTCTGACAGGTCTAATCTGGATTTTTTAGGAATTCCTGGATTTTTTAGGAATTCTTGAAGGAGAAATCCCCATGGAATTTCCCCTAAACCCAACCTGGATTTTTTAGGAATTCTTGAGGGAGAAATCCCCATGGGATTTCCCCCAATCCCTGCTGGATCCAATCTGGATTTTTTAGGAATTCCAGGATTTTTTTAGGAATTCTTGTGGCAGAAACCCCATGGGATTTACCCCAGTCCTCGCTGTGTCCAGCCTAGATTTTTTAGGAATTCCTGGATTTTTTAGGAATTCTTGAGGGAGAAACCTCCATGGAATTTTCCCCAGTCTCTGACAGGTCTAATCTGGATTTCTTAGGAATTCCTGAATTTTTTAGGAATTACTGTAGCAGAAATCCCCGTGGAACTTCCCCCAATCCCTACCAGGTCTAATCTGGATTTTTTAGAAATTCCTGGATTTTTTAGGAATTCTTGAGGGAGAAACCTCCATGGAATTTCCCCCAGTCCCTACCAGGTCTAATCTAGATTTTTTAGAAATTCCTGGATTTTTAGGAATTCTTGAAGGAGAAATCCCCATGGAATTTCCCCTAAACCCAACCTGGATTTTTTAGGAATTCTTGAGGGAGAAATCCCCATGGGATTTCCCCCAATCCCTGCTGGATCCAATCTGGATTTTTTAGGAATTCCAGGATTTTTTTAGGAATTCTTGTGGCAGAAACCCCATGGGATTTACCCCAGTCCTCGCTGTGTCCAGGCTGGATTTTTTAGGAATTCCTGAATTTTTTAGGAATTCTTGTGGCAGAAACCCCATGGGAACCTCCCCCAATCCCTGCCATGTCCAACTTTACATTTTCAGGAATTATCACCTCTTCCCCTCAGAATTCCAAGCCCGAATTTTGGGATTCTCCCCGGAATTCTCCCCCTGCGCTGTCCCGGGGGGCTGCGGTGGCCCCCGGCCGCGGTGGCCCTGAAAGGTCCCTTTGTCCCCAGCCCTGGCCGGGATCAATGTCCCCTTTGTGCCACCCTGAAAGGCTCCAGTGTGCGCCGGGGACAGCCTGGGAACAGAAATTCCCTGGAAACCTCCCCGGGGACACGGCAGGGACACGTTGGGGACACGGGGGGGACACGGGGGGGACACCGGAGCCAAGGGGTCGGGGCTGGGTTTGGGGTGCCCCAGAGAAATCCGGGGTTCCAGACCACCCGAGGGGCTCAAAATTCATGGGAAATTTGGTTTATTTGGGTTTTTCCTCTCCCTGGCGGCTCCAGGGGTGCCTGTGATGATGATGATGGTGAGGATGATGATGATGATGATGATGATGATGGAGCTCAGTGAGGTCCCACCAGGGGTGACCCCTTGGGAAGGAGTTTGATTTTTACGGGTGCGTTTTGTTTTTCCAGGCCCATCTTCAAGGTGAATTTTGTTCTTGCAGATCATCTTAAAAGTGAATTTTATGACTCCAGACCCATCTTTAAGGTGAATTTTATTATTCCAGACCAAACTTAAAGGTGAATTTTATTACTCCAGACCCATCTTTAAAGTGAATTTTATTATTCCAGACCCATCTTCAAGGCGAACCTGCCCCGAAGTGGCGCCTGAACCCAAAAATTTGCACTTGAATCCCCTAAAGTGGCACCTGAGACCCCAAAATTCGCACTCAGATCCCCTAAACTGGCACCCAAGACCCCCAGAGTGGCACTTGGGACCCCAAAATGGCATCTGAGACCCCAAATACACACCTGAACCCCCCAAATTTGCACTTTAATTGGCATCTGAGACCCCAGATTGGCACCTGAACCCTCCAATTTCGCACTTGAATCCCCCAAATTGGCACCTGGAACCCCAAAGTGGAACCTGAGACCCCAAATTCCCACTCGAATCCCCTAAACTGGCACCCGAGACCCCAAATTGGCACCTGAGACCCCCTAGACTGGCACCCGAGACCCCAAATCCGCACTCGAATCCATTCAATTGGCATCTGAGACCCCAAATTGGCACCTGAATCCCCCAAATTAGCACCCGAGACCCCAAATTCACACTCGAATCCATTCAATTGGCATCTGAGACCCCAAATTGGCACCTGAATCCCCCAAATTAGCACCCGAGACCCCAAATTCACACTCGAATCCCTTCAATTGGCACCCGAGACCCCAAATCCGCAGCCCCGCTCCGTGCCAAGGATGCTGCGGGCACCTTGCAGCCCCCGCACCCGCTCCGAGCGCTCCCCGGCGGGCTCGGGGGTCCCCCCGGGCTCCTCCATCACCCCCGGGCGGGCTCGGGGGTCTCCCCGGGCTCCTCCATCACCCCCGGGCGGGCTCGGGGGTCTCCCTGCTCTCCTCCATCACCCCCGGGCGGGCTCGGGGGTCTCCCCGCGCTCCTCCATCACCCCCGGGCGGGCTCGGGGGTCTCCCTGCTCTCCTCCATCACCCCCGGCCGGGCTCGGGGGTCTCCCCGGGCTCCTCCATCACCCCCGGGCGGGCTCGGGGGTCTCCCCGGGCTCCTCCATCACCCCCGGGCGGGCTCGGGGGTCTCCCCGGGCTCCTCCATCACCCCCGGGCGGGCTCGGGGGTCTCCCTGCTCTCCTCCATCACCCCCGGCCGGGCTCGGGGGTCTCCCCGGGCTCCTCCATCACCCCCGGGCGGGCTCGGGGGTCTCCCCGGGCTCCTCCATCACCCCCGGCCGGGCTCGGGGGTCTCCCTGCTCTCCTCCATCACCCCCGGTACCGAACCCCCCGCGGGTTCCTCACCCGCGCCGCCTCCTGCTCGCTCCGTTTCCCCTTCCCTCTCCTCTCTGCCCCCTCCGGGAGCCCCGGCCGGGCCCTGCGGGGGCCGGGCCGTGCCAGGGGGCGGCTCCAGCCCGGTACCGGCGCCGGCAGCGCGGGGGGAGCAGCGGCAGCGCCGTGCCCGCCCCGCCGGAGCCTGCGCGGGGCCCCGCGGCCGCGGCAGCTCCGCGATGCCTCCTCCGGAGCCCATGCCCGGTTACACCGAGCTGCTCCGCCGGGCTTACGGCAGCCTGGCCGGGGCTGCGCGGAGCTGCGGGGACTGCGGCTGGGAGCTGGCCAGGCGCACCTGGGCCGAGAACGCGCACCTGGGCTGGGCGGAGGTGCTGCTGTGCGGGCTCTGCGCGCTGGGCTGGACCGCGCTGCGCCGCGCCTGCTGCCGCCGCCTCTTCGCGGTCAGTGCCGGGCACCGGGGGGCGCGGGCAGGCCTTGGCAATGGGGGGGATGCGGGTGGGTTTTTTTGGGGGGGTGGGGGCGCCCCGGGGCTGCCCCCGAGCTCTCCCCCCGCGGGGCTGAGCGGTTTTTCCTTCCAGGTTATTGCGGGGTTGTTCCGCGCCTTCCCCCGGCGCTGCGTGCCCGGGGACGGAGCATCCCCGCCGCCTCCATTTCCCCTCGCGTCCATCCCCGCATCCCCGCCACGATGGGCTGGGGTATTCCCAGGTTATTCCCAGGTTATTCCCAGGTTATTCCCAGATTTTTGTGCCTTTTTTCCTGCAATTCCTGCAGGATTTCAGCATCCCGGAGCCCCGGCAGAGCCCCCCCTGCTCCATTTCCTCTTTATTTCCTCCGCACGCTTCCATCCCTGCATCCCCTCAACCTTGAGATGGTTTCTTCCCGGTTATTCCCAGATTTTTGTGCCTTTTTTTTCCTGCAATTCCTGCAGGATTTCAGCATCCCGGAGCCCCGGCAGAGCCCCCCTGCTCCATTCCCCCCCTCTCGTTTCCATCCCTGCCCCCACAAGACCGAAGGTTTTTTCTTCCCGGTTATTCCCAGGCTATTCCCAGGTTTTTCTGTGGTTCCGTGCCTTTTCCAGGGCTGAATCCTGCAGGATTTCAGCATCCCGGAGCCCCGGCAGGGCCTTCCTTCTCCATTTCCTCTTTATTTCCCCCGCACGTTTCCATCCCTGCATCCCCTCAACCTTGAGGTGGATTCTTCCCGGTTATTCCCAGATTTTTGTGCCTTTCCCGGGGCTGCATCCTGCAGGATTTCAGCATCCCGGAGCCCCCCCTGCTCCATTTTCCTTCCCTTCGTTTCCATCTCTGCCCCCACAAGACCGAGGGGTTTTTTCATCCCGGTTATTCCCAGTTTTTCCCGTGCTTCCGTGCCTTTTTCCAGGGCTGAATCCCGAAGGATTTGAGCATCCCGGAGCCCCCCCTGCTCCATTTTTCCCTTTTATTTCTCTCCCTCGTTTCCATCCCTTCCTCCACAAGACCGAGGGGTTTTTTCTTCCCGGTTATTCCCAGATTTTTGTGCTTTTCCCGGGGCTCAATCCCGAAGGATTTGAGCATCCCGGAGCCCCCCCTGCTCCATTTTCCTTCCCTTCGTTTCCATCCTTTCCCCCACAAGACCGAGGGGGTTTTCTTCCCGGTTATTCCCGGTTATTCCCAGATTTTTGTGCTTTTCCCGGGGCTCAATCCCGAAGGATTTGATCATCCCGGCGCGCCCCCTGCTCCTTTCCCCGCACCCCCGGCAGGTCAGGGATTATTTCTCACTCCCAGGCTGGGTGGGAAGAAGAGGGGGACAAATTCCTGCGGGATTTTGGGGAGAAACCCCCCTGGCGTGACCCCGCGGGGCTCGGGGACGCGGCGATGTCCCCGCCCGGGGGACATCGATGAAATCCTGAATTTCTGCCCGCGGTTCCCTCCTCCGGGGATGCCGCAGGCTCTGCCCCCTCCGGACGGCTCCAAGGGCAGAGTCCTGAGGATTTCTGGGGACAAGGAACAGCCCCGAGCTCCTTTTGTCACCTCCCTGTGCCACCAGGCCCTGAGCAGGCTGTGCCAGGCCTCGTTCTTCATTCCCAGCCTGAGCTCGGGAGGATCCTGTGGCAGCCACTGCTGCCCCGAAGGATTTGTTTATTTATTTATTTTATTGTATTTATTTTTTTAATTATTTATTTTATTTATTTTATTTATCCTGCTCGGCTTTATTGGGGTCCTGACCTTGGGCAAGCTCCAGCCTGAGCCCTCCGGGGCTGCTGCTGGTGAGGGAATCTGCCAGGAATTTGTGCCAGGCTGGATTTCCCTCATTCCCTGGGGTGGGTCAGAGGGGCTGGGGGTGAGGGATCTGCTGGGAATTTGTGCCAGTCTGGATTTTCCTCATTTTCTGTCTGTCCATGATGCACTGAAGGGGCTGTAGGTGAGGAATCCACCGGGAATTTGTGCCAGACTGGATTTCCCTCATTCCCTGGGGTGGGTCAGAGGGGCTGGGGGTGAGGAATCTGCTGGGAATTGGTGCCAGGCTGGATTTCCCTCATTCCCTGGGGTGGGTCAGAGGGGCTGGGGGTGAGGAAAGGGCTGGGAATTTTGTGCCAGATTGAATTTTCCCTCATTTCCTGTCTGTCCATGATACATTGAAGGTGCTGGGGGTGAGGAAAGGGCTGGGGATTTGTCCCAGACTGGATTTCCCTCATTTTCTGTCTGTGCATGATGGGCTGAAGGGGGTGAGGAATCTGCTGGGAATTTATGTCAGTCTGAATTTCCCTCATTGTCTGTCCATGATGCACTGAAGTGGTTGTAGATGAGGAATCTGCTGGGAATTTGTCCCAGACTGGATTCCCTTCATTTTCTGTCTGTTCGTGATGCACTGAAGGGGCTGTGGGTGAGGAACCTGCTGAGAATTTGTACCAGGCTGGATTTCTTTTATTCCCTGGAATGGCTCAAAGGGGCTGTGAGGGGTTGAAGGGATTGTAGATGAGGAATCTGCCGGGAATTTTGTGCCAGATTGAATTTTCCTTCATTCCCTGTCTGGCTGTGAGGGGTCAAAGGTGCTGTGGGTGAGGAATCTGCTGGGAATTTGTGCCAGACTGGATTTCCCTCTTTCCTTCTTCTAGCTGTGATGGTCAAAGGTGCTGTGGGTGAGGAAGGGGCTGGGAATTTTGTCCCAGACTGTTTTTTCCCTCATTCTCTGTCTGTCCATGATACATTGAAGGGGCTGTGGGTGAGGAACCTGCTGTGAATTTGTCCCAGACTGGTTTTTCCCTCATTCCCTGGGATGCACTGAAGTGGTTGTAGATGAGGAATCTGAGGGAATTTGTCCCAGACTGGATTCCCTTCATTTTCTGTCTGTTCATGATGGGCTGAAGGGGCTGTGGGTGAGGAATCTGCTGGGAATTTGTACCAGGCTGGATTTTCCTCATTTTCCTCATTCCCTGTTTGGCTGTGAGGGGTCAAAGGTGCTGTGGGTGAGGAACTTGCTGGGAATTTTGTCCCAGACTGGATTTCCCTCATTCCCTGGGGTGGGTCAGAGGGGCTGGGGGGTGAGGAAAGGGCTGGGGATTTGTCCCAGGTTGAATTTTCCTTCATTCCCTGTCTGTCCATGATGCACTGAAGGGGCTGTGGGTGAGAAAAGGGCTGGAATTTTATCCCAGACTGATTTTTCCCTCATTCCCTGGGATGCACTGAAGGGCCTGTGGATCAGGAATCCACCAGGAATTTTGTCCCAGACTGGTTTTTCCCTCATTCCCTGTCTGTCTGTGATGGGTCCGTGGGTGAGGAAAGGGCTGGAATTTTATCCCGGGCCGGGTTTCCCTCCCCCCCTGCCCCGTCTGGCCATGCTGGGTTGAGGCTGGAGCAAACTGGGACCCTTCGTTCTCCGCCTGCCCCGGAGCCAGGGCTGAGCCCCGGGAGCCCACCCGGAGCTCTGCCAGGTCCTGCCAGGTCCTGGCAGCTCGTGGTAGCTCCTGGTAGATCTTGGCAGCTCCTGGAGGTCCTGGTAGCTCCTGGTGGGTCCTGGCAGGTTCTGGCATCTCCTGGCAGCTCCTGGTAGCTCCTGGTAGATCTTGGCAGCTCCTGCCAGGTCCTGGCAGCTCCTGGAGGTCCTGGCAGCTCCTGGTGGATCCTGGCAGGTCCTGGTAGCTCCTGGCAGTCCTAGTAGCTCCTGGAGGTCCTGGCAGCGCCTGGAGGCCCTGGGAGGTCCTGACAGCTCCTGGCAGCACCTGGCAGCTCCTGGTAGTTTGTGGCAGTACCTGCCAGGTGCTGGTAGCTCCTGTCAGGTCCTGGCAGGTCCCGGCAGCACCTGGCAGCACCTGGCAGGTCCTGCTAGCTCCTGTCAGGTCCTGCTAGCTCCTGACAGCTCCTGGTAGCTCCTGTCAGGTCCTGGCAGGTCCTGGCAGGTCCTGCTAGCTCCTGTCAGGTCCTGTCAGGTCCTGGCAGGTCCTGGCAGGTCCTGGCAGCTGGGAGGAGCCGCTCCCTGGGGAAATGGGTCACTGCTGTAACTGCAGAAGGGCGAGGGGGGCTCCATCTGCATGAGCGCGGTCCTGGCAGGACCGGGCGGGATCGGCTTTCCCGGGGAGGGGCGGGGGGAGCACCGGGAGCTGCTCCCGCTGGAATCGCTCCGGGAAAGGACCGGAATTGGGGATTTGCTGTAAATCCTGCCAGGTTTGGGTCCTGGAAGGGGCACGGCCCCGGGGGTTGGGAATAAATGAACCCGGCACGGCACAGGCTCAATTTTTTTGGGATAAATGGAGCCAGCGTGGCACTGGGGTGGTGACTTGGAGAGGAGAACGTCCCCAAAAGTGACCCCAAGTTTATTTTTATTTTTATTTTTATTTTTATTTTTATTTTTATTTTTATTTTTATTTTTATTTTTATTTTTATTTTTATTTTTATTTTTATTTTTATTTTTATTTTTATTTTTATTTTTATTTTTATTTTTATTTTTATTTTATTTTTATTTTTAAAATCTTTCTTTTTCTTTATCTTTATCTTTATAAAATTCAAACGAAACCCTTTAACTTTTTCTCAGTGTGATATCACCCATTTTTATTCAAACAACACATTCACGAACTTAGGTCAATTTTAATTTGAATTTTATAGTCAGTTCTGGGAGGATTTTCTGCAGCCTCAGGGTTTTCTTGAGGGTCAAAAAAAATCCAAATTTTTCAACTTCCCGAGTCCCAGCCGGGCCCTGTTTTTATTCTTTTTCTTTCCTCCTCTGGCCACAAACCCGGGCGCTCCGAGGGGACAAAAGGAGGCACAAAAAGCTCTTTATTCCTCTGGGTGCCTCTGCCAGAGCCACCCCTGCCCACCCCTGGCACCGCGGGGACCGTCCCGGGCACAGCCCGAGGCAGAGCCCTGCCCGGGCTGGGGGCCCTGGGGCTGCTGGGGGAGATTTGGGGGTCCTCAAATGTGGATTTAGGGATCCCTGGATGTGGATTTGGGGATTTCAGGAGCTGGGGGTGGATTTAGGGATCCCTGGATGCAGAATTAGGGATTTCTCGATGCTCCCATGTCCTGCTGCTGGGGCTCGGGCTGGATTTGGGGATCCCTGGATGGGGATTTGAGGATCCCTGGAGCTGGGGGTGGATTTGGGAGTCCCTGGAGCTACTGGGGGTGGATTTGGGGATCTCTGGAGCTGGGGATTTATTTAGGGATTTCTGGAGCTGGGGATTTAAGGATTTCTGGAGCTGGGGGTGGATTTGAGGGTCCCTGGATGCAGAGTTAGGGATCCCTGGATCCCCAAACCCTGGGGCTGGATTTGGGGGTCCCTGGAACTGCTGGGGGTGGATTCGGGGATCCTCAAATGTGGATTTGGGGATTTCTGGAGCTGGGGGTGGATTTGGGGATCCCTGGATGTGTTTGGGGTGGATTTAGGGGTCCCTGGATGTGGATTTAGGGATCCCTGGATCTCCTTAGTGCTCCTGCTGGATGGAGGAGGAGGAGGAGGAGGAGGGGGAGGGGGCGGTTGCCCTTTAAGCAGAGCCCCGCGATGACGTCACTCCCCAGCTCTGGGCTCTCCCATCTCCCGTCGCCCGTGGCAACCAGCATCCTGCGCCGTCACCATGGCAACGGCACCGGGGGATGGGAGGGTACCCCCGGCCCGGCCCCGCCCCCCGGGGCGGCGGTGGCAGCTCGGGGACACCCCCGGGACACCCCCAGGACACCCTCAGGACACCCCCGGGACACCCCCGGGACACCCCCGGGACACCCCCGGGACATCCCCGGGGACTCCTCTGGGGACATCACCGGGGACCCCCCGGGACACCCCCGGGGACACCCCCGGGGACACCTCTGGGGACACCCCCGGGGACCCCCCGGGACACCCCCGGGGACACCTCTGGGGACACCCCCGGGACACCTCTGGGACACCCCCGGGACACCCCCGGGACACCCCCCGGGACACCCCCGGGGACACCTCTGGGGACACCCCCGGGACACCCCTGGCCCCCAGAGCCGCCCCCCCGGGACCCTGGGCTGGGGAGGGGCTGGAGCTGCTCCCCCGCCACCCCAAACCCCAAAACTCCTGCGGGGTCAGCGGGGACTTGAGGACCCCAAATCCACCCCGGGACAGGGGAAGGGATCCCACAGATCCCTGTGGTGCCTCCACCCCAAACCCCTGTGGGGTCAGTGGAGATTTGAGGCCAAGCTCAGATCCTAAATCCACCCTCAGAAAGGGGAAGCTGTCCCTGCCCCACAGACCCCACAGATCCCTGTGGTCTCCTCCACCCCAAACCTTTATGGGCTCAGCAGGGATTTGAGGATCCCAAATCCACCCTGGGATAGGGGAAGGACTGGGACTGGATGATCCCTGTGGTCCTTCCACCCCAAACCTCTGTGGGGTGAGCAGGGACTTGAGGCCAAGCCCAGATCCCAAATCCACCCTGGGACAGGGGAAGGGATCCCACAGATCCTTGTGGTCTCCTCCACCCCAAAGCTCTGTGGGGTCAGCAGGGACTTGAGGCCAAGCCCAGATCCCAAATCCACCCTCAGAAAGGGGAAGGTGTCCCTGCCCCACAGACCCCACAGATCCCTGTGGTCTCCTCCACCCCAAACCTTTATGGGCTCAGCAGGGATTTGAGGATCCCAAATCCACCCTGGAGCAGGGGAAGGACTGGGACTGGATGATCCCTGTGGGGTCAGCAGGGATTTGAGGCCGAGCTGAGACCCCAAATCCACCCTGGGATAGGGGAAGGGACCCCACAGATCCTTGTGGTCTCCTCCACCCCAAACCTTTATGGGCTCAGCAGGGATCTGAGGATCCCAAATCCACCCTGGGGCAGGGGAAGGACTGGAATTGGATGATCCCTGTGGTCCCCTCCACCCCAAACCTCTGTGGGGTCAGCAGGGATTTAAAGCCGAGCTCAGACCCCAAATCCACCCTGGGACAGGGGAAGGGACCCCACAGATCCCTGTGGTCCCTCCACCCCAAACCCCTGTGGGGTGAGCAGAGATTTGAGGTTGAGCTCAGATCCCAAATCCACCCTGGGATAGGGAAAGGGCTGGGTCTGGATGATCCCTGTGGGGTCAGCGGGGTTTTGAGCACCCCAAACCCCCTCGAGCCGTCCCCGTGTCCCCTCCGTGCGCACACCCCAAAAATCAGCATTTCCCGTGCCCAGGCCTGTCCCTCTCTGCTTTCCTCATCCCCCTCCGAGCTCCCTCCTCTTCCCCTGCCCTGGCAGCGGCCCCAGGCTGGGAAATCCGGAGCTTTTGGGATGGGAGCCCCTGGAAAAGGGGCCAGAAACGCGGGGACAGCTGGGGCCTTAATTTAGGAGCACAAAGTGCTGACCCGGGGCAGGGTCCAGTTACTCTCCACCAGTTCTGTTTTCACCTCCGGCTCCTCTGGAGGCTCTGGGGGGGGATCTGCTGGGTTCATTTATTCCCAAAAAACTGAGGCTGTGCCTTGCTGGGTTCATTTATTCCCAAAAAAACTGAGGCTGTGCCTTGCTGGTTCCATTTATTCCCCAAAAAACTGAGGCTGTGCTGTGCTGGGTCAGTTTATTCCAAAGAAAACTGAGGCTGTGCCTTGCTGGATTCATTTATTCCCAAAAAAAGGAGGCTGTGCTGTGCTGGGTCAATTTATTCCAAAGAAAAATGAGGCTGTGCCTTGCTGGATCCATTTATTCCCAAAAAAACTGAGACTGTGGCTTGCTGGATCAGTTCATCCCCAAAAAACTGAGGCTGTGCTGTTCTGGGTCCGTTTATTCCCAAAAAACCCAGGCCTGTGCCTTGCTGAGTTCATTTATTCCCAAAAAAAATGAGTCTGTGGCTTGCTGGGTCAGTTCATCCCCAAAAAACTGAGGCTGTGCCTTGCTAGATCAGTTTATTCCCAAAAACTCGGGGCTGTGACTTGCTGGTTCCATTTATTCCCCAAAAACCGAGCCTGTGCCTTGCTGAGTTCATTTATTCCAAAAAACCTGAGCCTGTGCTGTGCTGGGTCAATTTATTCCCCAAAAACTGGGGCTGTGCCTTGCTGGGTTCATTTATTCCCAAAAAAACCGAGGCTGCTCCAGGTTTTCCTGTGCCCCCCAGGCCATCCCTGGCGGGGCTGGGGGGTCCCTGTCCCCCCCGGGATGAGGAATTTCCCTGGGATTAACCCCAAACGGAGCCGCCCGTGCTGATTTGGGGCAGGTTTGGGGAGAAAACTCCACGGGGAGGGGTGGGGGGAAATCCCAGCGGGATTTGGGGTTGGAAAAGCCGCGGGGAGCGCTGGCACAGCCCGGGGTGCCGGTGCTGGTGGCACCTGGTGGCACCTGGTGGCAGTGCCAGCCTTTCCCTGCCCATCCTGGGGATTTTTCCCGGCTCCATCTGCCCGCGGTGACGCTGTCACAGCCTCTCCCCCGGGGAATTTATATTTATTTTTATTTTTATATTTTTAATATTTTTTAATATTTTTAAATATTTTTTATTTTATTTTATTTTTTAATTTTAACTTTTATTTTAATTTTTATTTAAATTTTTTAAATTTTTATTTTAATTTATTTTAATTTTAATTTTAATTTTAATTTTATTTTTATTTTTATTTTTATTTTTATTTTTATTTTTAATTTTATTTTATTTTTTTTTATTTTTATTATTATGTTTAATTTTATTTTTAATTTTATTATTTTTTATTTTCAATTTTATTATTTTTTATTTTTATTTTTATTTTTATTTTTATTTTTATTTTTATTTTTATTTTTATTTTTATTTTTATTTTTATTTTTATTTTTATTTTTATTTTTATTTTTATTTTATGAGCTCTGGGCTCCTCTTCCAGCAGGACGATCCCGGCACGGGGGGAGGAAGCTCCGGGCTCTGCTCCCACAGCTCCAGGCGGGCTCGGAGCCTCTCCAGCCTCCCGATCTCCCCTTTCCCGGCCTCTCCCGCCCCTCCCCGCTGAAATCCCGATTTTCCCGCAGCCCTTGGCGGAGTGGTGCCACCTGCAGCCCAAAGATGCCGCCAAGATGCCCGAGAGTGCCTGGAAGTTGCTTTTCTACTCCTTGTCCTGGTCCTACGGCGCCTACCTGCTCTTCGGCACCGACTACCCCTTCTTCCACGACCCCCCCTCGGTCTTCTACGG
Source organism: Prinia subflava (assembly GCF_021018805.1). NCBI lineage: Eukaryota > Metazoa > Chordata > Aves > Passeriformes > Cisticolidae > Prinia > Prinia subflava. Next base: position 15,688,977 of record NC_086254.1, read on the forward strand.
TGAGGAAAACCGGAGAAAAACCCTAAAATTCCCTTTTTTCGCCGTGCCCTGGGTGCAGAGAGGGCACGAGGGGGTGTCTGAGCATTTCTGTCGGTCACTGCCCGAGGGGTAAATCAGGGAATGATTAAATCATGGAATGGGTTAAATAATGAATTAAATAATGAATTAAATAATGAATTAAATAATGAGTTAAATAATGAATTAAATAATGAATTAAATAATGAATTAAATAATGAGTTAAATAGTGAATTAAATAATGAATTAAATAATGAATTAAATAATGAATTAAATAATGAATTAAATAATGGGGTTGGGAAGGGTCTGGAAGATCAGCTCGTGGTCATGGGCAGGGGCAGCAGATCAGAGCCTGAAAATCACCTCCTTACAACCTCTGCCTAAAACAGGGTTTAAAAATCATCTAATTCCAACACCTGCCTAAAACAGGGTTTAAAAATCACCTCAAACCCCTGCCCTGGGCAGCCCCACAAGCCCCCGGTTCTCCCTCAGCTCTGGGAGAGGTTTTGGTGCCCGAGGCAGAGCTCGGGGCTGGCTGGATCCGCACCCAAACATCACCCAAACATCACCCAAACAGCGCCCAAACAGCGCCCAAACATCACCCAAACAGCGCCCAAACATCACCCAAACATCACCCAAACATCACCCAAACATCACCCAAACATCACCCAAACATCACCCAAACATCACCCAAACATCACCCAAACATCACCCAAACATCACCCAAACAGCGCCCAAACATCACCCAAACATCACCCAAACATCACCCAAACATCACCCAAACAGCACCCAAACATCACCCAAACAGCACCCAAACATCACCCAAACAGCGCCCAAACATCACCCAAACATCACCCAAACAGCACCCAAACATCACCCAAACATCACCCAAACAGCGCCTGAACATCACCCAAACATCACCCAAACATCACCCAAACATCACCCAAACATCACCCAAACATCACCCAAACAGCACCCAAACATCACCCAAACAGCACCCAAACATCACCCAAACAGCACCCAAACATCACCCAAACAGCACCCAAACATCACCCAAACATCACCCAAACATCACCCAAACAGCACCCAAACATCACCCAAACAGCGCCTGAACATCACCCAAACATCACCTGAACATCACCCAAACATCACCCAAACATCACCCAAACATCACCCAAACAGCACCCAAACATCACCCAAACATCACCCAAACAGCACCCAAACATCACCCAAACAGCACCCAAACATCACCCAAACATCACCCAAACAGCACCCAAACATCACCCAAACAGCACCCAAACATCACCCAAACATCACCCAAACAGCACCCAAACATCACCCAAACAGCGCCTGAACATCACCCAAACATCACCCAAACAGCACCCAAACATCACCCAAACATCACCCAAACAGCGCCCAAACAGCACCCAAACATCACCCAAACATCACCCAAACAGCACCCAAACATCACCCAAACAGCGCCTGAACATCACCCAAACATCACCCAAACATCACCCAAACATCACCCAAACAGCGCCCAAACAGCGCCTGAACATCACTGGGTGCTGAGCTGGGAGGGGCCCTGAGCCCGCTGGTGGCACCTGCAGGTCCCCAAATTGGTGTGACTGGTGTCCCTGAGTTGGTGGCACTTCCAGGTCCCCAAGCTGGTGTGACTGGTGTTCCCAATGCTGGTGTGATCGGTGTCCCTGGTGTGACCAGGTGTCCCTTAGGACACCTTACTGCTCTTGTGACCAGTGTCCCCACTGTGACTGGTGTCCCTGATGCTGGTGTCCCTGTGTCCCTGTGTCCCTGTGTCCCCATGTCCTCTGTGTCCCTGTCCTGGTGTGAACGATGTCCTGGTGTCCCCGTGTGAGCGGTGTCCCCTGTGTCCCTGATGTCCCTGTGTCCCCAAGTCCCTCATGTCCCTGTGCCTGTCTGAGTGGTGTCCTGGTGTCCCCTGTGTCCCTGTGTCCTGGTGAGCAGTGTCCCGGTGTCCCCATGTCCCCGGTGTCCCCCTTGACTGGTGTGGCAGTGTCCCTGTGTCCCGGTGTCCCTGGTGTCCCGGTGTGAGCGGTGTCCCCATGTCCCCTGTGTCCCCTGCGTCCCCTGTGTCCCCCTGACCGGTGTCCCAGTGTCTCCATGTCCCCCGTGTCCCTGTGTCCCCTGTGATGGGTGTCCCCGTGTCCCCTGTGTCCCTGATGTCCCCCGTGTCCCCCGTGTCCCCCGTGACTGGTGTCCCAGTGTCCCCATGTCCCCCATGTCCCCTGTGTCCCAGTGTCCCCATGTCCCGGTATCCCCATGTCCCCATGTCCCGGTGTCCCCATGTCCCCATGTCCCGGTGTCCCCATGTCCCGGTATCCCCATGTCCCCATGTCCCCATGTCCCCGTGTCCCCATGTCCCCTGACAGCTGTCCCCATGTCCCCTGTGACCAGTGTCCCTGTGTCCCCATGTCCCCATGTCCCAGTGTCCCCCTGTCCCCGTGTCCCCTGACAGCTGTCCCCATGTCCCCATGTCCCCGTGTCCCCGTGTCCCCTGACAGCTGTCCCCATGTCCCCAGGCTGGCGGCAGGGCATGCCGGTGCCGGGGGACATCGCCGTGGCGTACCTGCTGCAGGGCAGCTTCTACGGGCACTCGCTCTACGCCACGGCCTACATGGACACGTGGCGCCGGGACTCGCTGGTGATGCTGCTGCACCACGTCGTGGCCCTGGCCCTCATCGCCTCCTCCTACGCCTTCAGGTGAGCCCGGGCAGGAAATCCTGTGGGAATCCCGTGGGGAATTCCCGTGGGAGGTCTGTGCCCCTCACCCCAATCCCGACACTCCCTGCTGGATTTGTGTCCCTGATCCCAATCCCGACACTCCCTGCTGGATTTGTGTCCCTGATCCCAATCCTGACACTCCCTGCTGGGTCTGTGCCCCTCACCCCAATCCCGACACTCCCTGCTGGATTTGTGTCCCTGATTCCAATCCCAACACTCCCTGCTGGATTTGTGTCCCTCATCTCAATCCTGACCTTTTCCCTGCTGGATTTGTGTCCCTGATCCCAATCCCGACACTCCCTGCTGGATTTGTGTCCCTGATCCCAATCCCAACACTCCCTGCTGGGTTTGTGTCCCTCACCCCAATCCCAACATTCCCTGCTGGGTCTGAGCTCTTCATCCCAATCCCGACATTCCCTGCTGGGTTTATGTCCCTCACCCCAATCCCACCCATTTCCCTGCTGGGTTTGTGTCCTTCATCTCAATCTTGACCTTTTCCCTGCTGGGTTTGTGTCTCTGATTCCAATCCTGACCTTCCCTGCTGGATTTATGTCCCTCACCCCAATCCCACCCTTTTCCCTGCTGGATTTTTATCCCTGATCCCAATCCTGGGCTCGGGGTGGGCTCTCCTTGCTCCTTTTTTCCCTCCCACTTTTTTCCCTCCTCATCCTTTTTTCCTGCCCTTTCCCCCCCCTTTTCTTCCCCCCATTTTGCCCTTTTTTCCCTCCTTCTTTCCCCCTTCCTCCTCCTTTTTTTCTTCCCCACATTTTTTCTTCCCCCTTTTTTTCTTCCCCACCTATTTTTTAACTCACCCTTTTCCCCCATTTTTTCCCCTTCACCCCATTTTCCCTCCTTTCCCCCCTTTCCCCCCCTTTTCCCCCCTTTTTCCCCCTTTTCCCCCCTTTTTCCCCCTTTTCCTCCCTTTTTCCCCCCATTTTCCCCCTTTTCCCCCCCATTTTTCCCCCTTTTCCCCCCATTTTTCCCCCATTTTTTCCCCCTTTCCCCCCTTTTCCCCCATTTTCCCCCTTTTCCCCCATTTTTCCCCCTTTTCCTCCCTTTTTCCCCCATTTTCCCCCTTTTCCCCCCTTTTTCCCCCTTTTCCCCCCTTTTCCCCCCTTTTTCCCCCTTTTCCTCCCTTTTCCCCCCCATTTTCCCCCTTTTCCCCCCTTTTTCCCCCTTTTCCTCCCTTTTTCCCCCCATTTTCCCCCTTTTCCCCCATTTTTCCCCCTTTTCCTCCCTTTTTCCCCCCTTTTCCCCCCTTTTCCCCCCTTTTTCCCCCTTTTCCTCCCTTTTTCCCCCATTTTCCCCCTTTTCCCCCCTTTTTCCCCCTTTTTCCCCCTTTTCCTCCCTTTTTCCCCCCATTTTCCCCCTTTTCCCCCCTTTTTCCCCCCTTTCCCCCATTTTCCCCCTTTTTTCCCTCCATTTTTCCCCCATTTTTTCCCCTTTTCTCCCATTTTTTCCCCTTTTCCTCCCATTTTCCCCCCCTTTTCCCCCCATTTTCCCCCCTTTTTCCCCCCATTTTTCCCCCCTTTTTCTCTATTTTTCCCCCCATTTTTTCCCCATTCCCCCCGTTTCCCCGCAGGTACCACAACGTGGGCATCCTGGTGCTGTTCCTGCACGACGTCAATGACGTGCAGCTGGAGTTCACCAAGCTCAACGTGTACTTCAAGCACCGCGGCGGGGTCTACCACCGCCTCAACGACGTCGTCTCCAACATCGGCTGCCTGGCCTTCAGCCTCAGCTGGTGCGTGCGCCCCGACCCCGATCCCGATCCCAATCCCAATCCCAATCCCGATCCCGATCCCATTGCTGGGTTTGTGTCCCTGACCCTGATCCCACTGATGGGTTTGTGTCCCTGATCCTGATCCCACTGATGGGTTTGTGTCCCTGATCCTGATCCCACTGATGGGTTTGGGTCCCCGATCCCAGTCCTGATCCCATTGCTGGGTTTGTGTCCCTGATCCTGATCCCACTGATGGATTTGGGTCTCTGATCCCAATCCCACTGATGGGTTTGTGTCCCTGATCCTGATCCCACTGATGGGTTTGGGTCCCTGATCCTGATCCCACTGATGGGTTTGGGTCCCTGATCCCATTGCTGGGATTGGATCCCTGATCCCGATCCCATTGCTGGGTCTGGGTCCCTGATCCCAATTCTGATCCCATTGCTGGGTTTTTGTCCCCGACCCCGATCCCACTGATGGGTTTGTGTCCCTTATCGTGATCCCATTGTTGGGTCTGTGTGCCTGATCCTGATCCCATTGCTGGGTCTCTGTCCCTGATCCCATTGCTGGGTCTCTGTCCTTGATCCCAATCCCCATCCCATTGCTGGGTTTGTGTCCCTGATCCCAATCCCGATTTTTTCCCTGCTGACTTTGTCCCCCTGGTCCCAATCCCGACCCTTCCTGGTGGGTTCAGCTCCCTGATCCCACTCCCCACCCTCTTCCCTCATGGATTTGAGTCCCTGGTCCCAATCCTGACCCTCGCTGGTGGATTTGTCCCCTTGATCCCACCCCACTGGGTGTGACTGATCCCAATCCTGACCCTCCCTGCTGGGTTTGTGTCCCGATCCCACTCCCGACCCTCCCTGATGGATTTGTCCTCTTATTCCCACTCCCCACCCTCCTCCCAGCAGGATTTCTCCCCCTGATCCCACTCCCGACCCTCCCTGATGGATTTTTTTGTGCCCTGTCCCCACTCCCCCCTGTCCTCGCTGTTTTCGGGACCCTCCCCCTCGGCCTCCCGGGGGATTTTTGGGAAGGAGCCTTTGAGGGATCGGAGCCCCCGCAGGGCCGGCCCCACGCTGGGCTCGGAATCCCTCTGTAGTGCCGGGGCCGTCTGGCACCGCGGGGCTGTGAAGTGCGGGGACACCAAAATGTCACAAATGTCACAAATGACCCGGCAGGGGGGGAGGAGGAGGAGGAGGAGGAGGAGGGGGCATTTTCCCAGGTTTTAGCAGCAAGGAGAGCTTTTCCAGGCAGGAAAAGGGAGCTGGGGCTGTCCCAGATTGCAGCTGGGGAGAGGAGGGAGGAGAAGGAAGAGGGAGAGGATGGAGGGAGGGATGGAGGGGTGGATGGATGGATGGATGGATGGATGGATGGATGGATGGATGGATGGATGGATGGATGGATGGATGGATGGATGGATGGATGGATGGATGGATGGAGGGATGGAGGGATGGAGGGATGGATGGATGGATAAATGAGCCACAGCCTCAGTTTGGGGGAAGGTTTCTGGTGAGGAATTTGGGGCGCACAGGGCTGGGAAAAGCTCCCAAAGTTTTTCCTGCCCAGCCCTGCAGTGCCACCCTGCCTCGGCACCAAACCTTTGGGATGTGCTGCTGCCCTGCCCTGTGCCAGGAGCGGGGATTGGGGTGCCAGGGGAGCAGGGATTGGGGTGCCAGGGGAGCAGGGATTGGGGTGCCAGGATCAGGGATTGGGGTGCCAGGGGAGCAGGGATTGGGGTGCCAGGGGAGCAGGGACTGGGGTGCCAGGATCAGGGATTGGGGTGCCAGGAGCAGGGTTTGGGGTTGAACTGTGCTGTGCTGGCCCTGTCCCCTGCCAGGAGCAGGGTTTGGGTTCCAGCTGTGCTCTGCTGGCTCTGTCCCCTGCCAGGGGGGGACATTAACCCATCCCCATCCCTGGCAGGTTCTGGTTCCGTCTCTACTGGTTCCCGCTCAAGGTGCTCTACGCCACCTGCCACTCCAGCCTCCAGGCCGTGCCCAACATCCCCTTCTACTTCTTCTTCAACGCGCTGCTGCTCGTGCTCACCCTGATGAACATCTACTGGTTCCTGGTGGGTGACACAGGGACCTGCCCTGCCCCAAACGGGGCTGGGGACAGCGGGGACACATCCCCTGGCCTTGGGGTCACCCCCGGCCTGGCTGCTCCTGGGGGGCTGCAGGGGTGGAGGAGGTTTGGGGGGTTCAAGGCAGGAGGTTTGGAAGGGTTCAGGGGAGGTTTTGGGGGGGTTCAGGGCAGGAGGTTTTGGAGGGTTCAAGGGAGGTTTTGGGGGGTTCAAGGGAGGTTTTGGGGGGTTCAGGGGAGGTTTTGGGGGGTTCAGGGGAGGTTTGGAGGGTTCAGGGGAGGTTTAGTGGGTTCGGGGCAGGAGGTTTTGGGGTTTCAGGGGAGGAGGTTTGGGGGGGTTCAGGGGACGTTTTGGGGGGTTCAGGGCAGGAGGTTTTGGAGGGTTCAAGGCAGGAGGTTTTGTGGGGTTCAGGGGAGGTTTTGGGGTTTCAGGGCAGGAGGTTTTGGGAGGTTCCCTTTGGAATTCGGACTGTCTGCCACCCCGGGGAGGGAGCGATAAGAACAGCTGGAATCCCAGAGAGGTGTGAATGTTCCTGGGAATGTTCCCCGAGCTTTGGGGAGGGGGGAAAGGAGGGATCCCCTGGGGCAGGGGCAGGGCAGAGCAGCCGCTGATTCCATCATCCCTGGGATGAGATCAGGGAAATTCCAGGAATTCTGAACAAACCCACCCCGGGAGGAGCTGCCCTGCCCCGGGCTGGGTGGGGACAGCAGGGAAAGGTCCCCCCCAGCCCCGGGCCGTGCCTGAGGGTCCCTGTCCCCTGTCCCCTCAGTACATCGTGCTGTTCGTGGCCAAGGTGCTGCTGGGGCAGATGCAGGAGGTGAACGACGTCCGCGAGTACGACGTGGAGGAGAGCAGGAGGGAGCCCGGGGTGCGCCTGCCCCGGGCTCTGAAGGAAAGGTGGGCGCACACGAGGGGGTCCAGGGTGCCTTGGGTTGGAAAACCCCGAAGTTCCACCCCTGGGACACCTCCCACCGTCCCAGGGCCTGGCACTGGGCACTGCCAGGGATGGAGCAGCCACAGCTTACCTGGAATTCCATCCCAGCCCCTCCTCACCCTCACAGCCAGGAATTCCTGCCCAAAATCCCACCCGGATTCCCCTTTCCCAGTTTAAATCCATTCCCTGTGTCCTGGAATTCCATCCCTCATCCCAAATCCCTCTGCAGCTCCCCTGGAGCCCCTTCAGGCTCTGGAAGTGGCTCCAAGGTTTCCCTGGAGCTTCTCTTCTCCTTGAATCCTCCCAGGGAGGAATCCCTCACCAGTCTCCCATCCAGCCCTGCCCCTGGCAGTGGGAGCCGTTCCCTGTGCCCTGGAATTCCAGTTTTTGTCCCAAATCCCTCCCCAGCTCTCCCTTTCAGGCTCTGGAAGGGGCTCTGAGCTCTCCCTGTGGGATCACCTCGTGCTGGATCAGCCAAACTCCCACAAACCCGGGGGCAGGAAAGGAGGGAGGGAATTTTGGGGTGACCGGGGCTGACCACGGGCTCTGCTCCTCCCCAGGCTGCGCCTCAAGAACGGCCTCGTGAAGGACAAGAGGTTGTGAAGCTGCCAGGGCCTGGCGCTGCCAGGACCCTGCTCCAGGACCCTGCAAAGGACAAGCCTGAGGAGAACCTCACCCCTGACCCCCTGCCAGCCCTGCCCGGCGCCGGGGAGGACGCGCAGCTGCCAGGACCTTGTCCCCCGGGGCTGGGGTGTCCCTGTGCCCTGTCCCCCGGGGCTGGGGGTGTCCCTGTGCCCTGTCCCCTGAGGCTGGGGGTGTCCCTGTGCCCTGTCCCCCGGGGCTGGGGTGTCCCTGTGCCCTGTCCCCTGGGTTTGGGGTGTCCCTGTGGCCCAGCTCGGTGGCTTTGCTGGCCTGGCTGGGCTTTGGGGCTGGCTGTGTGTCCCCAACCTGTCCCCAGGTGTTCTCCACCTTCTGTGACTCCTCCTGAGCCTCCCCTGGCTGCTCCTGCAGGCTCCAGCTCCGAACCGGGCAGGGCAAAGCTCCTGCCCTGCCTGGGGAAGGGCCAGCTGTGCTCCAGCTGTGCTCCAGCTGTGCTCCAGCTGTGCTCCAGCTGCTGTCCAGGGGCTGCAGAGGTGCCCCTGGGGGGGGTCTCTGTCACCTGCGGCTCCCAGGGGCGGCTCTGCCTGGAAATCCACCCCGGGATCCTCACCCCAGCCCTCCCAGGGGCGCTGATTCACTCCCAAAAGCCCCGTGGGGGTCTTGGGGAGGCTTAAAAAGGATCCTGCAGGTCCCTGCCAGGGGCTGCCCCCAGGACTGTCCCCTGCTGAAGAGAATTCCTGCTCCCTTGGGTTGAATTTCCAGGCAGAACAGAGAATTCCTGCTCCCCTGGCTTGGATTTACAGGGAGAACAGAGAATTCCTGCTCCTCTGGGCTGAATTTCCAGGCAGAACAGAGAATTCCTGCTCCTCTGGGTTGGATTTCCAGGCAGAACAGAGAATTCCTGCTCCTCTGGGCAGAATTTCCAGGCAGAACAGAGAATTCCTGCTCCTCTGGGCAGAATTTCCAGGCAGAACAGAGAATTCCTGCTCCCCTGGGTTGAATTTCCAGGGAGAACAGAGAATTCCTGCTCCCCTGGGTTGGATTTCCAGGCAGAACAGAGAATTCCTGCTCCCCTGGGTTGGATTTTCAGGGAGAACAGAGAATTCCTGCTCTCCTGGTTGGATTTTCAGGGAGAACAGAGAATTCCTGCTCCCCAGGCTGAATTTCCAGGCAGCTCCATCCCTGCAGGTTCCCAGGTCCCTGCCCTGGGCAGCTCTGTGGGTTTGGGTCCCTCAGACCCCGCTGTCCCCTCGCTGTCCCCTCGCTGTCCCCTCGCTGTCCCCTCCCCCAGCACCCACAGTTCCCTCCCCAAGGAGCCAGAGGAGGGAGGGGGATCCGGGCCGTTGATCCCAGGAATTTGGGGGATTTTCCCCGTGTTTGTCCCTCACTGGATTCCCCTCCAGCCTCGTCGTGTCCGAGCCGTGAAACGCCCCCGAGCTGTGGCAGGACCTTGTCCCCTCCCGGTGGCTCTGGGGGTGCCACAGGGGCACCCCAGGCTGGGATTCCCCGGTTTTCAGCGGGATTTGCAGGGCAGGAAGGGAAGGATACCCCAGGCCAGGCCGGAGCAGAGCTGGGGTGACCCTGGGGAGGATAAAATGGAATTTTCCAGCGCTGGCGTTGAGCTGGGGGCTGGGACAGGGACGGGGCAGCTCTGCTGTGATGGCCTGGAAGGGATGGGGGGCCCTGGGGGTGCCTGGCTGGGGCAGGGACCCCGTGCTGGGGGGGACTGACGGTTTTGGGGCTGAGTTTTTGGGGACTGATGCTTTTGGAGCTGATGTTTCTGGGGCTGATGGTTTTTTGGGGCTGATAGTTTTGGGGCCAAAGGTTTTGGAGCTGATTTTTGGGGGGCTGATGCTTTTGGGACCGATGGTTTTGGAGCTGATGTTTTTGGGGCCAATGGTTTTGGAGCTGATGTTTTTGGGGCTGATGCATTTGGGACCGATGGTTTTAGGGCCGATTGTTTTTGGGGCTGATGCTTTTGGGGCCGATGTTTTTGGGACCGATGTTTTTGGGGCCGTGTGAAGCAGGACTCTGCCCGTTTGCTGTGCTGGAGGTTGATGGCTTTGAGAGAGAAGCGTCGGACGCCGTGATTAAGTTTAAAAAAAAGGGATTTTCGGGAGGAAGAGCCGGCTCCTGCTCTGCCCCCGGCTCCGGGCAGAGCTTTTGGGAGCAGCGCTGGATTCTCCATCCCCACCCCCGACCCCGCGGGAGCCCGAGCGGACGCTGCGGAGACGCTGAAAGGGTTAAGGGGTGCCTGGAGCATCCCGGGCTCTGCCCAATCCCGGGAATCCCGCGGCGCTCGTTGAGCTCCGAGCCCATCAGAGCCGGGAAGCGGCCCCGGGCGAGCAGAGCGGCGATGTGGCTCCTCCGCAGCCTGGCCTGGGCCCTGCTGAGCCCCGTGCTGGCCGCCGAGCTGAGCCCGCAGGAAAGCTCCTTGCTCAGATCGCTGGGGCTGAGCGCCAAGCCCAGCCCCAAGAGCGCCGTCCCGGTGCCGCCCGTGCTCTGGAGGATCTTCCAGAGGAGCAGGACGCGGCCGCGGCCGGACAAAGAGCCGGACTCGTGTAGGGTGGAGGAGCTCAATGTCCCCGGGAACATCGTCCGCGTCTTCGCTGACCAAGGTACGGCCACAGGTCCGGGGCTGGCACCGAGCCCTGGCCCCGCTCCCGCCTCCCCTCCCTCCCTGCCCGTGTCCTGAGGCCGGAGCCGCATTCCAGGAGCGATCCCCGCTGCGTGGAATCGCTCCGGATGCTGCAGGGGATGCTGAACGGGCTCCGAACCCCGAGGCGAGGCCCCTAAACCCCTCCCGAGGTGCTGCTTGATCCCAGGCCTGAGCCCAGGTTTGATCTCAGCCCTGAGCCCAGGCCTGAGCTCCATCCCTGGAGCCGATCCTGCCCAGCCCAGGGGATCCCCAGCCCTGGAGCTGATCCTGCCCAGCCCGAGGGATCCCCAGCCCATCCCCGGAGCTGATCCTGCCCAGCCCGGGGGATCCTCCAGCCCTGGAGCTGATCCTGCCCAGCCCGAGGGATCCCCAGCCCATCCCCGGAGCTGATCCTGCCCAGCCCAGGGGATCCCCAGCCCTGGAGCTGATCCTGCCCAGCCCGAGGGATCCCCCAGCCCATCCCCGGAGCTGATCCTGCCCAGCCCGGGGGATCCCCAGCCCAGACCTGGAGCTGATCCTGCCCAGCCCGGGGGATCCCCCATCCCTGGAGCCGATCCTGCCCAGCCCGGGGGATCTCCCAGCCCTGGAGCTGATCCTGCCCGGCCCAGGGGATCCCCCAGCCCATCCCCGGAGCTGATCCTGCCCACCCCGGCGGTTTCCCCATCCCCGGAGCCGCCCCTGCCCGGCCCGTTCAGCCGCCCCCACCCCCGTTTTTCCCTCTTTGCCAGGCCGCTTCCTCCCCGAGGCGCAGCCCCAGGGGTGGCTGTGCCTGCGGAAACTCCTCTTCTTCAACCTCTCCGCGCTGCAGGAGGGCGAGCGCTTGACCATGGCCCGGCTGGAGCTGCAGTTCCACCACAGCTCGTACCAGAGCCCCGGGCCGGGGCGGGTTTTGGAGCTGCGGCTGTACCAGGCGTCCCCCCGGGGGCTGCGGCGGCCGGGCCGGGGGGCGCTGCTGGAGCGCTCCTTCGTGCGGGGGCACCGCTCGCTGCTCTTCACCTTCAACCTGAGCGCGGCGCTGGGGGACAGCCCCGGGCCGGGCGGGGATTTGGCGCTGCTGCTGGAGATCTCTGCCAGCGGCTCCTCCGGGGACAGCGGGGACAGCGGGGACAGCGGGGACAGCGGGGACAGCCCCTGCGCCGGCACCGACGCCTTCGAGGCCACCTCGCTGCTGGTGGTGACGCTGGGCCAGCAGTGCCAGGCCGGGAGGAGGAGGAGGATGAAGAGAAGGAGCCCCCCGAGCCCCTCCGGGGTAACCCCCAGCCCTCTGTGCAAGCCGCGCCGCCTTTACATCAGCTTCAGCGACGTGGGCTGGGAGAACTGGATCATCGCCCCGCAGGGCTACCTGGCCAACTACTGCGGCGGCGAGTGCCCCTTCCCGCTGGCGGCCGAGCTCAACAGCACCAACCACGCCGTGCTGCAGACCGTGGTGCACTCGCTGGACCCGCGGGGAACGCCCCAGCCCTGCTGCGTGCCCGTGCGCCTCTCGCCCATCTCCATCCTCTACTACGACAACAGCGACAACGTGGTGCTGCGGCACTACGAGGACATGGTGGTGGACGAGTGCGGCTGCAGGTAGCGGGGAAAGGGGGAAAATGGGGGATGAGCCCCGCGCTGTGGAATTCTCGCTGCGGTCAGGGCGTTCAGGAGCTCCCGCGGGCGGTGGGGTTGTTTTTTGGGGTTGTTTTTTGGGGTTGGTTTTTGGGGTTTTTTTTGGGGGTTGTTTTTGGGGTTTTTTTGGGGGGTTGTTTTTGGGGTTGTTTTTTGGGGTTGGTTTTTGGGGTTGGTTTCTGGGGTTGTTTTTTGGGGTTGGTTTTTGGGGTTTTTTTTGGGGGTTGTTTTTGGGGTTGGTTTTTGGGGTGGGGTTATGAGCAAGTGCTGGGAATGAACCCCGTTCTGGGAATGAACCCCGTTCTGTGGAATCCCCGCCGTGTTCAGGGCGTTCCAGAGCTCCCCTGTGCAGTGGGGTTGGTTTTTGGGGTTGTTTTTTTCAGGTCGGTTTTTTGGTGTTGGTTTTTGGGGTTGGTTTTTGGAGTTGGTTTTCGGGGTTGGTTTTTGGGGTTGGTTTTTGGGGTTGGTTTTTGGGGTTGGTTTTTGGGGTTGGTTTTTGGGGTTGTTTTTCGGGGTTTGTTTTTTGGGATTGTTTTTTGGGGTTGGTTTTTGGGGTTGTTTTTTTCAGGTTGGTTTTTTGGTGTTGGTTTTTGGGGTTGGTTTTCGGGGTTGGTTTTTGGGGTTGGTTTTTGGGGTTATGAGCGAGCCCGGTGCTGGTGCCCTCTGTACGGGGGGTGGCACCGAGCTGTGAACCCCACGTTCCCTCCCCTCGCTTGTGCCAGCACCCCCAGGGCTGTGGGGTTTTTTTGGGGGGGTTTTGGGTGAACTCTGTGGATTTCTCAGGGTATAAATGACTTTTCTGGGTGAAACGGGGCCGGGGGTTCCTGGGGGTTGATCCAGCTGCAGGGATGGGGTGACCAAATCCCTTCCCAGGGGAGAGAGGAGCTTTCTCCTTTCTCTTTTTGGGGTGTGGTTGGTGGTGGGGTGGTTTGGGGACAGGGCTTGTGTTGGGTGGCCAAATGCACTGGAGGTTTAGCCTAAAAAAATGGAGATTTTGCCTAAAAAAAATGGAGATTTTACCTTAAAAAATGGAGATTTTACCTAAAAAAATTGAGATTTTACCTAAAAATTTGAGATTTTACCTAAAAAGAAGTCCCCTGGGAGCCCTGTGCCGAGGGCAGGATCCTGCAGGGGGCTGAGGGAATCCAGAGCGGGGTCAGCGGCATCTCCTCCCCTCCCAGCCTCATTAGTCAGTATTAATTTACCTCATTTGCAAATCGATGAGCCCAGGCTGTCCCTGCTGTCCCTTGAGTGTCCCGGGGCGAGGGCAGAGCACAGAGCTCTGCACGTTTTTGCTTTTTTGGGTTATTTTGGGTCGATTTTTGTGTTTTGTGCAGCCCCAGGGCCTCTGTGGTGTCCCCGGGCTCTCCAGGAGGGGCAGCAGGGCCCAGTTTGGGCCATTTCCCATTTTTTGTTCACTCCCAGTGGGGCTCGGGCTTTTCCCAGCTCTGGAGCCCCTCCTGGGCTGTTCCCAGTGTGTAAAATCACCAGAGAGAGCCTTCCCTGCCACCTCTGGCATTTGGGGGGACTGAAAAGGAATCCGAGTTAACTTGAATTTTCTTTATTTTGAACTGTGAAGGCGCGGTGCAGCTTTGGGTTCTGTGGGGTTTTTTTGCTGTTTCCCTGCTGTGTCTTTGAGGTCTGATGAAGTTTTCCCATCTCCTCCCCCCGGGGGAAGCACTGAGGGTTTGTTTAACCTCTGGGGGGTCTCCTGTGATGTTTTTTTGTTGTTTTAACACCCAAAATGTGGAGCTGAAGACCGAGCCTGGAGCAGCTTTAGCTGGATTCACATTCCCACATCCCCACCCTGCTCCTTTCAGTGTTTTAAGGGCTTAACCCCGGGCAGTTAATTCTGATTTTAGAAGAAAACCTCCAAGTATTCCTGGGTTTGGGGGGGAGGGAGAGCCAGGACAGGACCTGGGCTCACCCTGGCCTGAGTCTGTGCCTAGGCCAGGCCTAAACCCCGGCCCAGACCCAGCTTTGAGCCCCAGCCCTGAGCCTGGCAGGGCAAAGCCATTTCTGCATTTCCTGCAGGCCAGGGGGAAACTTTTCCCAAATCCTGGGGCTGGAAGCTTTTCCTAAACCCTGGGGCTGGAAGCTTTTCCCAAATCCTGGGGCTGGAAGCTTTTCCTAAACCCTGGGGCTGGAAGGTTTTCCCAAACCCTGGGGCTGGAAGCTTTTCCCAAATCCTGGGACTGGAAGGTTTTCCCAAACCCTGGGGCTGGAAGCTTTTCCCAAATCCTGGGGCTGGAAGCTTTTCCCAAACCCTGGGGCTGGAAGAGGGTGGGAGGCGCTTCCCAGTTTCCCCAGTTGTCCCAGTTGAGTTGCTCACCCCCCCTCTGCTATGCACACCCCCACTTTTGTACTAGTCTCGTGTTTAAAAAAAAAGTAATAAACTTGAAGTTTATACAATCAGACTAAAGCTTTAATGAACGTTGCATGGTTTCCTCATTGAAACTTAGGGGCCACCTTGAATGCAAGAGCTGTTTATTCATATTTTTTTTTATTGATGACAAACAGGTTTTAAAACAAAACTGAGACAAAAAAAAAATTAATTAATTAAAAAAAAAAAGAAGAGTTTTAACAACGTGCTAGCACTGATGTCTGGATTTGTAAAACTCAAAAAGAGTTTGAACTGCTACAAAAGGAAAAAAGCAGCACGAAGCAGAGGCAAGCATTCCCAGCAGTGAAATCAAGGGTGAGGGGAGAGGAGGGGGCTACAATACTCATGGATAGCTTTGCACAGAGGGGTTCAGCTTAAACCTACCCGAAAATTCTACGCCACTACGCAGCCTACGAAGGAAAAAAAATTAAAAAAGCCCTTCGGCAATGTTAATAAATAAAACAAGTCCATCTCACGAGGAAGGAAGGTGGCCTGTGTCTCCATTCTTTCACTGTTTTAGAAGTCTAAACTCTGGAGGCTTTGGATGAGTTAAAGAATGGGTTTTTTGTGAGTTTTTTGTTGTGGTTTTTGCAGTTTCTGCAGCTCCCCCCGGGGCTGGGGGAGCAGGTCCCTCCCGGGCTGGGGGTGCTCCACACCACGGCTGCTCTGGGGGCAAATCCAGCAAATCCAGGGCAGGGATGTCCAGCAAGGACAGGGATCAAAGGCTTTCCCCCCTCCCCGGGTACAAAAACGGGCTCTGAGCTGTTTGAAGTACATTCAGATGAGAGGTATTTTGAGTTTTCCCCCCCAAAAATAAAACAAGGACTAGAAACACTTGGAGCCCTTTGAGTGTAAAGCTTAACTCCAGCCTGAGGAACACCAGGGATCAACCTCTGCTGCTGCTGCTGCTGCTGCCAATTGGGAGGTAGAGGTGACTCGAATTCGAAAAGCGGGGCTGGAGGAACCAATTCTCTCTCTGTGCTGTCCCTAAAGAAGGTTCTGACACAAATGAAAAGCTCCCAAGTGCTCCCTGTGAGTGTCTCAGGCTCCTCCTCGTGGGCTGTGCTCAGTCCTGCTCCCCAGCTGGGCTGGGAACTCTGCGTTTCACAAAGTCCCTTCCCAACCTTTTTTATTTTTGTTTCTTTCCCCTCCCTGAAAACTTTGCTTCAACACCTCGCTCTGCCCCTCTCCTGCCTTCAGCACCCCAAAGCCTGACCCATCCTCCCCAGTTAAACCCAGCTCTGAGGCCACCACCTTCCACCACCCGCCTGCTTTGTCCGTTTGTCCATCCTGCTCTTCCTTCCCGGCCAAAATAATCCCCAATTTCCGCTGCTCCTGCCCCGAAATGGGGACCAAAGCAGGCCTGGCTGCACCTTCCCTCCAGGGCCGAAGGGCACAGGAACCCGTCCCCTCTCAAGCACAAAGTTCATCTGACAGAAAGGCTGTTTGTTCACAGAGTAGAGTCCAGACATTGCCAATTAAAGCGTACAGAAAACACTTCTGAAACCCTCCTGCTCGAGCACGCAGGCTCCTCTCACTCTAAACTGCTATCCCATGTAGGAAGAAGAGGCTGATTGCTGCAACTTGAAATCACACTGAAAGTTCTCAAGGATGGTGCTCTAATTTTTGTTTGAAACTTTTTTTTTTGGTTTTTTTTAAAGTTTTTTTTTTGTTGTTTTTGTAATATAAGCTTCTCAGAACAAGGATCTAAATCTCCCAGGTCCACCACTAAGAATTCAGAGACAAAACTTCTTAAAAAATTCAGTGCTCCTGTTTTTTGTTTTTTTTTTGAAAGAATCTCTTTAAAACCACCTCGTTCAGAATGTGGGCGACACGATGACAACAAATTTCAGAGCCAGTGTTGGACAACAAAACCTGCACCTCAGAGTTGAGCAGCAGCTGGATTTCTGCTTGGCTGGCTGTCACCCAGGCAGGGACTTCCTCTCTATTTTTTTATTTCCCCCCCTCTCTCAGATACTCTGCTTCTAAAATGGAACCACTGAAACATTTTGCAGAACGAGCCCAACTCTGAGATGAGGGTTTTCCTCTCCCCGTGTGCTCTGAAAGGTTTCCATGCCCTCTGCTCGCAAAGAGAAGTATGGAATGAAGTGAAACCTGCTTTTTTAAGGCCCTTCTCCGGAGCTGGGGGTGACTGGGGGAGCAGGGACTGAGCTGAGCTCTCCTTTGGGGTGAGGTCCTTCCCTCGAGGCGCCAGCCAGTCCTTCAGGGCTCTCTCTCCTCTCGTCAGTCTCCTTGTCTCAGTGAGCTCTAGCAGTGGCTCTCTCGCGCGCTCCTCTCTCTCTCCTCTCTCTCTTCTCTCCTCTCTGTTGGTTGGTTTCTTTCTCCTGTTGCTCTCACACAGTGGTGCTTCAGTTTTAGCAGTGGAAAACAGGTATCCATTTTATTTTATTTTTTTTATTACCCAGAATAAAATGCTGATGAACTAAGCTCCACGCAAGCTTAGCTCTTCTTCCTCAACCTGGGGGCAGAGGGAGAGCTCGGTTAGGGGGGTCCCTGCTCAGCCAGGGAGGGCTGGATCAGGGGAGTTTAATTCCAGCTTAAATCGGGGAGGGGAAGGGTTAAATCAGGGGAGTTTAATTCCAGCTTAAATCGGGGAGGGGAAGGGTTAAATCAGGGGAGTTTAACTCCAGCTTAAATCAGGGAGGGGATGGGTTAAATCAGGGGAGTTTAACTCCAGCTTAAATCAGGGAGGGGATGGGTTAGATCAGGGAGGGGATGGGTTAAATCAGGGGAGTTTAACTCCAGCTTAAATCAAGGAGGGGACAGGTTAAATCAGGAGAGGGGATGGGTTAAATCAGGAGAGGGGATGGGTTAAATCAGGGAGGGGATGGGTTAAATCAGGGGAGTTTAATTCCAGCTTAAATCAGGGAGAGGATGGGTTAGATCAAGGCAGGGGACACCTTAAATCAAGGAGGGGGACACATTAAATCAGGGGAGGGAACAGGTTAAATCAGGGGAGGGGACGGGTTAGATCAGGGGAGTTTAATTCCAGGTTAGATCAGGGGAGTTTAATTCCAGCTTAAATCAGGGGAGTACAATTGCAGCTTAAATCAGGGAGGGGATGGGTTAAATCAGGGGAGGGGATGGGTTAAACCAGGGGAGTTTAATTCCAGCTTAAATCAAGGAGGGAACAGGTTAAATCAGGGGAGGGGATGGGTTAAATCAGGGGAGTTTAATTCCAGCTTAAATCAGGGAGGGGATGGGTTAGATCAAGGCAGGGGACACCTTAAACCAAGGAGGGGGACACATTAAATCAGGGGAGGGGACAGGTTAAATCAGGGGAGTTTAATTCCAGTTTAAATTAGGGGAATTTAATTCCAGTTTAAATCAGGGGAGGGACAGTTTAAATCAGGAGGAGGGACAGCTTAAACCAGGGGAAGGAACACTTTAAATCAGAGGAGGGGACAGTTTAAATCAGGAGAGGGGATATTTTAAATCAGGAATGGGGACAGTTTAAATCAGGGGAGGGATAGTTTAAAGCAGGGAGGGGACAGTTTAAATCAGACAAGGGACAGTTTAAATCAGACAAGGGACAGTTTAAATCAGAGAAGGGACAGTTTAAATCAGACAAGGGACAGTTTAAATCAGACAAGGGACAGTTTAAATCAGACAAGGGACAGTTTAAAGCAGGGAGGGGACAGTTTAAATCAGACAAGGGACAGTTTAAATCAGACAAGGGACAGTTTAAATCAGACAAGGGACAGTTTAAATCGGGGAGGGGACAGTTTAAATCAGGGAGGGGACAGTTTAAATCAGACATGGGACAGTTTAAATCAGACAAGGGACAGTTTAAATCAGACAAGGGACAGTTTGAAGCAGGGAGGGGTCCTTACACTCTAATACTGTGACAGTCCCGTCACTCCACCATGTTGATATGCTCGTTCCCCCTGGTAAGTTGAGTCCTGTGACAGCGCCACGTCAATCTGGGATTTAAACTCATCACCAAGGTAACTGTCCTGGAGGGGGAAGCACAGGGACGCCTCAGTGTCCGTGTACAGCTCAAATGAAAAGCAGAACGTTAATGATAAAGCTGAGAGCGTTTTGGGTTTTTGAAACCTGCTTTTTCTGGCGCAGAATTTCCCCAATTTAAAGGTTTTTTGAGCTGCTCTTTTCACTTTCATGCCCCCACCAGAGCAGGGTGTAAAAGCTGCAGCTGAGTCACCGGGAGCAGTTTCAGTTTCATTTCCCCTCGGGGAGGAGGAGGAGGAGCTGCAGGCACGGATGGCCCCAGGAAAATGAAAATAACCCACGGAAAATGAAAATATCCCGCGCTCACCTGGGATAACTCCGGCTGGGAGAGCCCAGGCTGACTCATCTGTGAGGGCTGGCTCATGGAGATGTAGCCCTGCGTCAGGGGGCCCTGGGAGAAGGGCTGGGACACCACGTCCTGGCTGGCCTGGCTGTTGGGGAGGTTGGACTGGCTCGTGCCAGGGATCCCAAATCGGTTTTTCTGCCGCCCGCCACGGCCCGTCTTCCCTTTGGGAGCCCCACGGCCTGCAGGAGAGTGCAGTGAGGAGTTTCACAGGTACAAACCCATTTTTTTCAGGCAGTTTGATGCCTCCCAGGTGGCTCCTTGGCCATTTTTCCCCCCTTACCTGCAGCGGGGCCGTTGGCCTGGCCGAAGTAGCCCGGGGGCGGCATGGGGGGCATGACGAGGTTGAAGGGGATGGGGATGTTCATGGCAGTGACGTGGCTGGGGCCAGCACTGATCATCCCGATCTGGTCGTGGGTCTGGAAGTACATGTTGGACGGGCGCCCTGCGAGGAGACACCAGGAGTGAACAGTTCAGTTCTGGGCAGAGGAGACACGAGGATTGAACAGTTCTGGGCAGAGGAGACAGGAGGATTGAACAGTTCTGGGCAGAGGAGACAGGAGGATTGAACAGTTCTGGGAGGAGACACGAGGAGTGAACAGTTCTGGGAGGAGACACGAGGATTGAACAGTTCTGGGCAGAGGAGACAGGAGGATTGAACAGTTCTGGGCAGAGGAGACAGGAGGAGTGAACAGTTCTGGGAGGAGACACGAGGAGTGAACAGTTCTGGGCAGAGGAGACACGAGGAGTGAACAGTTCTGGGAGGAGGAGACACGAGGAGTGAACAGTTCTGGGAGGAGGAGACACGAGGAGTGAACAGTTCTGGGAGGAGACAGGAGGATTGAACAGTTCTGGGCAGAGGAGACACGAGGAGTGAACAGTTCTGGGAGGAGACACAAGGAGTGAACAGTTCTGGGAGGAGACACGAGGATTGAACAGTTCTGGGAGGAGACACGAGGAGTGAACAGTTCTGGGAGGAGACACGAGGAGTGAACAGTTCTGGGAGGAGACACGAGGAGTGAACAGTTCTGGGCAGAGGAGACACGAGGATTGAACAGTTCTGGGAGGAGACAGGAGGAGTGAACAGTTCTGGGAGGAGACACGAGGAGTGAACAGTTCTGGGCAGAGGAGACACGAGGATTGAACAGTTCTGGGCAGAGGAGACACGAGGATTGAACAGTTCTGGGCAGAGGAGACAGGAGGATTGAACAGTTCTGGGAGGGAGACAGGAGGATTGAACAGTTCTGGGCAGAGGAGACACGAGGATTGAATAGTTCTGGGTGTTTCCAGGTCAATCCCCAGCCCTGGAGCAGGGATTGGGAGAGGAGGAGCTCCCAGGGGGCAGCAGCGTTTGGAAATGCCCTCAGTTCATGCTCAGCCCCACAGCTCCCCCTCACAGCCCCCTGAAATCTGAAATCTGAGACCCCTGAAATGCCCCTCACACCCCTTTCCCCCTCACAGCCCCCTGAAATCTGAAATCTGAGACCCCTGAAATGCCCCTCACACCCCTTTCCCCCTCACAGCCCCCTGAAATCTGAAATCTGAGACCCCTGAAATGCTCCTCACACCCCTTTCCCCCTCACTCTGCACGTGCCAGGGTGGGATTCTATTTACAGAGAGCAAAATCCAGGCTGAAGATTTCTCAGCCTTCAAATTCATCCCAAACGTTTTCAAGTTGTTAAATTAAATCCCAATTATTTCAGCCTCAAATTCATCCTGAATATTTTCAGTCCCTAAATTAATCCTGAACATTTTCAGTCCTTAAATTCATCCTGAGCATTTTCAGTCCTTAAATTCATCCCAAAGCATTTTCAGTCCTTAAATTCATCCCAAAGCATTTTCATTCCTCAAATTCATCCTGAGCATTTTCATTCCTTAAATTCATCCCGAACATTTTTGGCCTCAAATCCATCCCAAGCATTTTCAGCCTCAAATTCATCCCAAACCTTTTCAGCCTTTAAAATCCATTCCCAACATTTTCAATCCTCAAACTCATCCCCAACATTCTCAGCCCTCAAATTCTGTATTTTTCTGTAATCTGAAGTTTAAACCTTTAACAAAACCCAACATTTCCACAGGTTTAAAAGCTTTTAGGACGTTTCCCAGTTTGAAGTGTGTAAGATGTGACCCCTCAGGGGTTGGTTAGGGGAAAATTCAACCCCTGGCAGTGAATTTTGGGGATTTTCTTTACCTTGGCTGCTGCGGTCGTAGACGGAGCCGGGGATGATGGCCTCACGTGCATCATACATGGCAGTGGTCATGAAACGGGCGCCCTGCAGAGATTGGGGGATCAGACATTCAACCTTGGGGTTTTTCCCCACAAAAACCTTGCACTGCAACCTCAGTGGAAGAGATTTTGGGTAAAAATCTGTAAAACTCCACGGATTGCACACAAGCGTTGAGGAAATGGATTCATTCCAACATAGAAAAGCTTTCATTATTATTTCAGCCACATCCTGAACAGCTAAAGTAAGATTTTCCAGCAGCCTGTCCCAAAGTGTGAAACATTTGATGAGTTTTTAGTCTGTTCTGAAGCCCTGATAATTCCCTCGCCCCATTCTCTGTTTTGTGGTGGCTGCCAAACTCCCCCAATAATAATTTATCTTAAAAATCAAATATAAAACTTGCAGCTTGAGGGTTAAAAGTGAATTTTCCCTTTCTGCACACAGCAGTTCCTTCATTCCATTCACCTCGGGATTTACCCCCTCCTAAACCCCTGCAATTAAAAAGAAATCACCGAGTTTGCTCAGCCTGGGGACAGCAGCAGTGAAATCACGCTGCACCAAAAGGCAGCAAAAATGGAAAACCTCCGGGGGTGTGACGCTGTGTGGGGGCTCACCCCACCCATCAGTGATTAATTAACCCATCAGGGGCTAATTGTCTGCTGGGGCACTCACGGGGTTGATGGTGTTGACGAGCTTGCGGGGTTTGCTGAACTGCATCAGGCTCTCGCGCAGGTTGTTCAGGGGCCCCTCCACCAGCACCTTCTGCTCCTTGTAGTAATTGAGGAGGTGATTCCAGAGGGGCTGCTTGGACAGGGCTTTGGGGTTGCCCACGATGATCACCCCGTACCTGTGGGGGCACAGCGTGAGCTCGGGGATCTTCAAACCTCAAACCTCCCTGGGTTTTCCCTCTGGGAGCTGCAGGAGCCACTGGAGTTGTTATAGGCATCGTTCCAGATGTGGCCCAGCAGCTGGAAGGGGATTGCTGCAGGAATTGCTGCAGGAATTGCTGCAGGCATTGCTGCAGGAATTGCTGCAGGAATTGCTGCAGTTTCTCCTGCAGCACCAGCTCCCTCCTTCAGGCTTGCTCTGTGTTCAAGCAAAGCCCCCGTGGTGGTTCTGGAGCTTGGGAGCTCCAGGGGAGCCAGGCAGCAGTGCTGGGTGCCAGCTCAGCCTCTGGGGGATCAAAGCTGTTAAAAAACAGCAAAATGGGCAAAAAGTGCTCGCTGGAAGTGATAAAGAGGCAGATGAAGGGAGGGATCTGTGCTGGAAACGGGGAGGACGTGGTGACTCCTCAAATTCACTGATGCCAGACGGTGACAGCGGATGAGGTGAGGAGATAATTAAAAATGGCACAGAATGATTGGGGCTGGAGGGACCCTCAAACACCCTCCCAGCTGCTCCAGCCTGGCCTCGGGCACCTCCAGGCACGGATCAGCCACGGCTTCTCTGGGAATTCCACCCCAGCAGGGCAGAATTCCCTCCCAACGTCCCACCCAGCCCTGTGGGAAGCCATTCCCTGTCCCTGTCCCCTGCCCCTGTCCCCTGCAGTCCCCTCACCTGGCTCGGGTCAGGGCCACGTTGAGCCTCCTGGGGTCGTTGAGGAAGCCAATTCCCTGGTGCTCGTTGGCCCTCACGCACGACAGGATGATGAAATCCTTCTCCCTGCCCTGGAAGGCGTCCACGCTGGCGATTTCCACTTCCTGCAAGGCAGAAAACACCTCAGGCACGGAGGCAAAACAGCTCTGCCACCACCAGGCACTGCCAAGGGCCCTGGCCACGCGCTGAACCCTCCATCAGCTGAGAAAAATGTTGTTTTTGGAGTAAGAAATGATTTGGTAATTCCTCTGGGCACTGAGCAGCTTCCCCAGAGGGGAACAGGGAGTCTCAGTTTAGGAGAAATTCCTTTCATGTTCAGAACTTTATGGTTCTCCAAAACTGTGCAAAGCAGCTCTTTGCTGAGCGTGTTGCCAAAAAGTTCTGGCTGTTCCAAAATTCTGTAGGATGAGAGGTCCAAATTAGCTCTGAGCAACCTCAGTGAGAGGGACACATCATTCCTGGCACAGGGAAAAATATTTCCACCAAGCTTCCCTGCAGTGAAAACACCGCTCAAGTTCTCAATCTTGCAAAACAAGATGATGTTAAAGACAGAATTGTCCTGTTTGTAGCAGCTCATTTTTCTGTTTGGTGGAGGAGTTCCACTGATGGCAGGATGTGTTCCCAAGCCCATAAATCCTGTGGCCACCAGGATTTATTTGCTTGGTTTCCTGCACGTCCCTTGGCGTGGAGGGATGATGAAGGTTTTCCACAGTGACCTCTCCCTCCTGTGCCTCAGAGGATTTGTTGGAGCCTTTTCCACACAGATTTGAGCAGGGTTTCCTCCTTTCCCTATTCCCATTGGTACCTCCTAACTCTCCTCCTTGATTTCAACCCAAACCACTTCAAAACAACAACAAAATCCATCGATATTAACCAAAACCACCTCGAAAATTCAAACAGCGATCCCAGACCGAGCCTGACGACGGAATAAACAAAATTAACCACAGAAATCATGGAGAATTTCCCAATCTGTGCCTCTGGGCCCCAGTACCTGGTAGAGCTTGGTGTGCAGGGAGCCGCTGAACTGCATGTACTGCACCAGGTAGGAGCGCTGCCCCTCGTAGGGGGTGATGATGCCGATCTGGTCGGGCTTGGCCCCAGCCTTGAGCAGTTTCGTGGTGATCTTCTCCACATTGGCAGCCTCCGTCCTGCAGGGGCACAGCCACGAGGGGCAGGGATCACTTTTTTAGTCATTTTCTGGGATTTTAAAGCCTCCCACGTGGGGGTGCTCCATGGAAAATCTCGAGCACCGCAGTTAACTCGGGTGCAGCTCCTCTCTCAGGAGGAATCTGGGCCAAACCTTCTCAAAGGCCTCACAAGGACACAGATTTCACCACCAGCTCCTCAGAACTGCACAACAAACAGCAAAACCTCCTCAATTCCTAACGGAATTTCTTGCTGGAGGTTAAATGTACGCGTGGAACTTTTATAATCAACATCATTCTCAGCATCCCCCACACGCTTCAGCTGCTTTATCTTAAAGCTTTAAATATCGAATGTTTTGAATGTCAGTGCCCCCTATCAGGCAGCCATTGTGCTGTTTGTCTGTGCACAATCTGCTTCACTGTATCCAGTCTTGCACATGCTGCTCAGGAAACAGACTGCAATTAAAAATATCTCAGCTGATTTTTTTTTCTGTTTCACAACTTGGGCTGGTTTCCCTGCCAGGCACGTGAACAATCACGACCCAAGAGGAGCAAATTTTGAAGTTTATTTGTTGAAAAAGAAGGTGGAATGTGCAGAAAAAAAGGACAGAAAAAATAAAAGAGTTCATTTCCATCGTTTTTGGACTAAATCTGAGATTTAGGATTCTGCTTGAGGAGTTATTGGAATTCAAAATGTGACTTGATCAGCATTTCTTGCTGGCCCAAATTTATCCACATGAGGCATTTTATCATGTCCTGCTCCTTCTACACAAAAAAACTCCTCACAACAACCCCAGGGAAGAACTCACAACAATCCCAGGGAAGAACTCACAACAATCCCAGGGAAGAGAACTCCTCACAACAATCCCAGGGAAGAATTCCACACAACAATCCCAGGGAAGAGAATTCCTCACAACAACCCCAGGGAAGAACTCACAACAATCCCAGGGAAGAACTCACAACAATCCCAGGGAAGAACTCCTCACAACAACCCCAGGGAAGAATTCCACACAACAATCCCAGGGAAGAGAATTCCTCACAACAATCCCAGGGAAGAGAACTCCTCACAACAATCCCAGGGAAGAGAATTCCTCACAACAATCCCAGGGAAGAGAATTCCTCACAACAATCCCAGGGAAGAGAATTCCTCACAACAATCCCAGGGAAGAGAAGAACTCACAACAATCCCAGGGAAGAGAATTCCTCACAACAATCCCAGGGAAGAGAAGA
The DNA here is from genome assembly GCF_021018805.1 of Prinia subflava. Lineage (NCBI taxonomy): Eukaryota > Metazoa > Chordata > Aves > Passeriformes > Cisticolidae > Prinia > Prinia subflava. The sequence goes on from NC_086254.1 coordinate 15,714,271, forward strand.
ACTCACAACAATCCCAGGGAAGAATTCCACACAACAATCCCAGGGAAGAACTCACCACAATCCCAGGGAAGAGAAGAACTCACAATCCCAGGGAAGAGAAGAACTCACAACAATCCCAGGGAAGAACTCCTCACAACAACCCCAGGGAAGAATTCCACACAACAATCCCAGGGAAGAGAATTCCTCACAACAATCCCAGGGAAGAGAACTCCTCACAACAATCCCAGGGAAGAGAACTCCTCACAACAATCCCAGCCCAGCTCTGGGCTGAGGGAAGAACTTCACAAAACAATCCCAGCCCAGCTCTGGGCTGCTCCCACTCCTTTTTCTCCTGCTTTGCTGTACAAGGAGCCCAGGGAAATCCAACTCTGCAGCCCCTGATGGAAGCTTTTCCCAGAGCAGCCAAGCTGGATTTATTCCCTCAGGGATCCCCAGCCCTGCCCTGCACACCAGGCCGGGTCAGGGCTGGGCTTTGCTCACCTGTTCAGGTAAGAGGTGCCCGAGCTGGCGATCTCCTCCTGGCCCTGGGTCACGTAGAAGAACATGGGTTTGTCAGGCTGGGGCCACTGGAAATCGAAGCCTTTCTTCACCCTGTCAGCTGAGGAGCAACAGGAGCGTGTCAGGAACACTGCTCAGCAATTTCCATATCAAAGCTCCTCAGAATGCAGCGAAATGCAGATTTTTTATTAAAAATCCAAACCTAGTGAGGGAACGCTTGCTTTGATCCCTGCTGGAGGTTTGCAGCTCTCCCCAAAGGCTCACAAACCTTGAGTGTCACTCTCTTTTCACATGAACATTTTAACAGAAAATCTTATTCCTTCTCCAGATTGTTCCAACAGCACCAACGCCTTCCAGGCCATGGAAACAGAAATGAACAGGGCTGACCCCAAAATGAACAGGGCTGACCCCAAAATGAACAGGGGTGACCCCAGAATGAACAGGGGTGACCCCAAAATGAACAGGGCTGACCCCAGAATGAACAGGGCTGACCCCAAAATGAACAGGGCTGACCCCAAAATGAACAGGGCTGACCCCAAAATGAACAGGGGTGACCCCAGAATGAACAGGGCTGACCCCAGAATGAACAGGGGTGACCCTAAAATGGACAGGGCTAAGCCCAAATAACCAGGGCTGACCCCAAAGGAACATGACTGACCCCGAAATGAACAGGAAGACCCCAGAATGAACAGAGAGGACCCCAAACAAAGTCAGTTAGGTTTATACTATGTAAAGAGAACAATTCTGTGTGCCTCCATGGGAGTGCCACCCCTGCAGCGCCCACACCCTGCCCTGCAGGGACCCCCTCATTGTCCCTTACCCGCGGTGACACCGTTCTGCAGGGATCCCTGCTCACCCAGTGCCACCCCTGTCCCACAGGGCCCCCCGGCTGTCCCTTACCCGTGGTGACGCCATTCTGCAGGGACCCCAGCTCACCCAGTGCAACCCCCCCAGTGCCACCCCCGTCCCACAGGGCCCCCCGGCTGTCCCTTACCCGCGGTGACACCGTTCTGCAGGGGATCCCTGCTCGCCCAGTGCCCACACCCTGCAATGCCCACACCCCGTCCCTGCAGGGTCCCCCTCATTGTCCCTTACCCGCGGTGACACTGTTCTGCAGGGATCCCTGCTCGCCCAGTGCCACCCCTGTCCCACAGGGCCCCCCGGCTGTCCCTTACCCGCGGTGACGCCGTTCTACAGGGGAGCCCTGCTCACCCAGTGCCACCCCCTTCCCTGCAGGGTCCCCCGGCTGTCCCTTACCCGTGGTGACGCCGTTCTACAGGGGATCCCTGCTCACCCAGTGCCACCCCCTGCCCTGCAGGGTCCCCCGGCTGTCCCTTACCCGTGGTGACGCCGTTCTGCAGGGGATCCCTGCTCACCCAGTGCCACCCCCTGTCCCACAGGGCCCCCCTCATTGTCCCTTACCCGCGGTGACACTGTTCTGCAGGGATCCCTGCTCACCCAGTGCCACCCCCGTCCCACAGGGTCCCCCGGCTGTCCCTTACCCGCGGTGACACCGTTCTGCAGGGATCCCTGCTCACCCAGTGCCACCCCCTGCCCTGCAGGGCCCCCCGGCCGTCCCTTACCTGCGGTGACACCGTTCCACAGGGATCCCTGCTCGCCCAGTGCCACCCCCGTCCCACAGGGCCCCCCTCATTGTCCCTTACCTGCGGTGACACCGTTCCACAGGGATCCCTGCTCGCCCAGTGCCACCCCTGTCCCACAGGGCCCCCCTCATTGTCCCTTACCTGCGGTGACGCCGTTCTGCAGGGAGCCCTGCTCGCCCAGTGCCACCCCCCGTCCCTGCAGGGCCCCCCGGCTGTCCCTTACCCGCGGTGACGCCGTTCTGCAGGGATCCCTGCTCACCCAGTGCCACCCCCTGTCCCACAGGGCCCCCCTCATTGTCCCTTACCCGCGGTGACGCCGTTCCACAGCGATCCCTGCTCGCCCAGTGCCACCCCCGTCCCACAGGGCCCCCCGGCTGTCCCTTACCCGCGGTGACACCGTTCTGCAGCGAGCCCTCGTAGAAGATGTTGGAGGGGAAGGCGCTGAGCGCGGGGTGCATGCGGTACTGCACCTGCAGGCGGATGGGCCGGATGCCCAGCACCACCAGCCGCTCGAACAGCGACTGCGACAGCCCCGCCTTGGCCGCCTTCTTGCACATCACCACAGGCCCCAGCTGGCAGTGGTCACCCACCAGGATCAGCTGCGGGGACAGGGGACAGCTCGGGTTGGTGGCTGGGATTGTTAAAAATTTCCTACTGGAAAATGCAGGAGCAGGATTTGGGTTTGGGGGATCGTGAGTCGCACCCAGAGCCACCCCTGGGACGCCTCCCACCATCCCAGGGCCTGGCACTGGGCACTGCCAGGGATCCAGGGACAGCCACAGCTGCTCTGGGAATTCCAGCCCAGCCCCTCACAGCCAGGAATTCCTGCCCCATGTCCCACCCAGACTCCCCTTTTCCAGTTTAAATCCATTCCCTGTGTCCTGGAATTCCATCCCTCATCCCAAATCCCTCTGCAGCTCTCCTGGAGCCCCTTCAGGCTCTGGAAGTGGCTCCAAGGATTCCCTGGAGTTTCTTTTTCCAGCCTGGCTTTGAATCCCTTCCCAGTCTCCCATCCACCCCTGCCCTCTGGCAGTGGGAGCCATCCCCTGTGTCCTGGAATTCCATCCCTCATCCCAAATCCCTCCCCAGCTCTCCCCTTTCAGGCTCTGGACTCTCCCTGGAGTTTTTCCTCTCCAGCCTGGCCTTGAACACTCCCAGGGATGAGATTCCAGCTTCTCTGGAATCCCAGCCCCTCCCCTCCCTCACAGGCAGCGATTCCCCCTAAATATAAAATCCAAACCCACTCTCTGTCAGTTTAAACCATTCCCTGACACGTTAGGAATTAATTATTCCAACTTGTGATAAACTTCAGCTCTCCCCAAAGGCTCAGAAACCTTTAGTGTCACTCTCTTTCCAGATAATAATTTTAATATAAAATCTTATTCATTCTCCAGATTGTTCCAACAGCACCAGGCCATGGAAACGGAAATGAACCAGGCTGACCCCAAAATGAACAGGGGTGACCCCAAAATGGACAGGGGTGACGCAAACCAAAAAAGAGGATTGACCCCCAAAATGAACAGGGCTAACCCTAAAGGAACAGGGCTGATCCCAAAATGAACAGGGCCGACCCTAAAATGAACAGGGCTAACCCTAAAGGAACAGGGCTGACCCCAAAATGAACAGGGCTGACCCTAAAATGAACAGGGCTGACCCTAAAATGAACAGGGCTGACCCCAAAATGAACAGGGCTGACCCTAAAATGAACAGGGCTGACCCCAAAATGAACAGGGCTGACCCCAAAATGAACAGGGCTGCCCTAAATGAACAGGGCTGCCCTAAATGAAGAGGGCTGCCCTAAATGAAGAGGGCTGGCCCCAAAACAAACCAGACTCATCCCAAATGAGCAGGGCTAACCCCAGGTCACCAGCACTAACCCCAAAGAACTCAGCCAGGTTTATGTTACGGAAAGGGAACACTTCTGTGTGCCCCCAGCGTACCTGTGGCTGCCCAGCGCTGCCCTGCCGTGCCCCTGTCTCACCTGCCTGGCCCCCAGCCCCTGTCTCACCTGCCGTGCCCCTGTCTCACCTGCCGTGCCCCTGTCTCACCTGCCGTGCCCCTGTCTCACCTGCCTGGCCCCCAGCCCCTGTCTCACCTGCTTGGCCCCCAGCACCACGGGCACCATGCACTCGGGCTCGGTGGCCTGCGTGCTCTCGTCGATGAGGATGGAGCGGAACTGCATCTTGGCCAGGCGCGGGTCCCCGGCACCCACACACGTGCAGCAGATCACATCGGCGTTCTGGGCATGGGACAGGGGTCAGCACGGGCTGGGGAACGGGGGAACTGGGGGGAACTGGGGGATGAGAGGGAACTGGGGGATGGACTGGGATCTGGGGAATGAGGGGGAACTGGGGGATGAGGGGGAACTGGGGGATGAGGGGAACTGGGGCTGGGCTGGGAACTGGGGCATGAACTGGGAACTGGGGCTGGGCTGGGAACTGGGGCATGAACTGGGAACTGGGGCTGGGCTGGGAACTGGGGGATGAACTGGGAACTGGGGCTGGGCTGGGAACTGGGGCATGAACTGGGAACTGGGGGATGAACTGGGAACTGGGGGGGCTGAGCTGGGGCTGAGTGGGCACTGGGGGCTGAGTGGGCACTGGGGCAGCAGCACTGCAATGGCTGCAGGGATTTGGGGCAGTAGCAGGGATTTGGGGTGGCAGCACTGGGATTTGGGGTGGCAGCACTGGGATTTGGGGCACCAGCACTGGGATTTGGGGCGCCAGCACTGGGATTTGGGGCGCCAGCACTGGGATTTGGGGTGGCAGCACTGGGATTTGGGGCGGCAGCACTGGGATTTGGGGCGGCAGCACTGGGATTTGGGGTGGCAGCACTGGGATTTGGGGCGCCAGCACTGGGATTTGGGGCGCCACCACTGGGATTTGGGGCGCCAGCACTGGGATTTGGGGCGCCACCACTGGGATTTGGGGCGCCAGCACTGGGATTTGGGGCGCCAGCACTGGGATTTGGAGGCCTCACCATGAGCAGCTCCCGCTCCGCCGTGCGCTTCAGCGCCCGGTAACGCTTCTCATCAGCAGAGGAAAGCTCTCCAGTCTCATCCTTCAGCTGCTGCAGCTTCTGAAGCTCTGGCATGCTGAAAAAAAAACCCCCAAAATTCTGCTTTACACCCCAACCATCTCTGTAGGGTTGCAGTGAAAGTGATTTTTGACTAAAGGAAATCAATCCCATCAAGTGAACAACGGTGACAACACCCCTGAGCTGGCCTTGGGCACACCATGAGCACTAAAATGGAGGTTTTCCCTCAGGCTCACCTGTCCATGTTCCTGATCTGGTTGTGCAGGGCCAGGAAGGACACGGGGGAGTCGATGGCCTCGCGGCTCTTGGCACACAGACGGACCACCTTGAGGCCAGTCTGGTGGATCTTCTCCGTCAGCTGATCCACCGCGATGTTGCTGGGGGCACACACCAGCACGGGCCTGGAAAAACCCGCCAAAAGTCAGGTAAAAACAGCCAAAAAACAGTCCAAAAGTCAGGTAAAAACCAGCCAGAAGTCAGGTAAAAACCAGCCAAAAGTCAAGTAAAAACCAGCCAAAAGTCAGGTAAAAAACCAGCCAAAAGTCAGGTAAAAACCAGCCAAAAGTCAGGTAAAAACCAGCCAAAAGTCAGGTAAAAAACCAGCCAAAAGTCAGCCCCAAAGTCAGGTTAAAACCAGCCAAAAGTCAGGTAAAAAACCAGCCAAAAGTCAGGTAAAAAACAGTCCAAAAGTCAGGTAAAAAACCAGCCAAAAGTCAGGTAAAAACCAGCCAAAAGTCAGGTAAAAAACCAGCCAAAAGTCAGGTAAAAAAACCAGCCAAAAGTCAGGTAAAAAACCAGCCAAAAGTCAGGTAAAAAACCAGCCAAAAGTCAGCCCAAAAGTCAGGTAAAAATCAGCCAAAAAACAGCCAAAAACCAGCCCAAAAGTCAGGTAAAAACCAGCCAAAAGCCAGTCAGGTAAAAACCAGCCAAAAGTCAGCCCCAAAGTCAGGTAAAAATCAGCCAAAAGTCAGCCCAAAAGTCATGTAAAAACCAGCCAAAAGTCAGGTAAAAACCAGCTAAAAAACAGTCCAAAAGTCAGGTAAAAATCAGCCAAAAGTCAGCCCCAAAAGTCAGGAAAAAACCAGCCAAAAGTCAGCCCAAAAGTCAGCTAAAAGTCATCCAGAAATCAGTCAAAAGTCAGCCTAAAACCAGCCCAAAAGTCAGCCCAAGACCCTCAATAAGCTGGACTTTTCCCTACTAGACTTACAATAAAACATAAATAATAACACATCCCCTACAAACACGCTGGGGAAGGGTATTCTGTGCCAGTCTCCCCAGAAAATACAGCTCAGAGACACAAATGTTTTTGCTTTTAAAGCGAAGGTGACTCTGCAGTGAGCCAGGCCAGCAGCTCTCACCCGTTGCCCTGCCTGGCCAGGTGGTACACGATGGTGGCCGATGTCACCGTCTTCCCAGTGCCAGGGGGACCCTGGATAAGGCTCAGAGGACGCTGCAGGACGGTCTTGACAGCATAAACCTTCAAAATAAATTCAATTTCGTTGCTGTTTCACACTCCCAGCGCAGCATTTCGGTTGTTAAAACTCTGTTTATCAATATTTCTGCCAGGTGAGGGTACCTGAGAGTGGTTGAGGTCGGGGAGCCCCTGGGCTGTGAAGCGTTTTGGCAGCTGGCATTTGATGATGACATCTTCCACCTCGTGGCCCAGCAGTTTGTGGTAGATGTAGCCAGACACCGAGGTCTCGTCCACTGCAAAGGTTTTCAGGGCACTCTGCATCCTGGAATGGAGGAAAAGAAGGGAAATTATTCCTAAAAATCAGTGTGGCCTCAAGGGGAGCACCCACGGGTGTCCTGCACCAGGTACCGGACACAAATGGGAAAGAGAAAAGCCCAACACTCATTAACAGAATTAAAATCATAAAAATTCCACTCTGAGAACACAGATTTTGCTTTTTCCCCCATGTGAACATCCCAGAACAATCCCAAAGGAATGCCAGCCTTTGGTGACAGAATCTGTGACAATAATTCAAGGTTCAAGAACCTGTGACAGGAATTCAGGTGCACATTTGAAGAAAAATTTGCAGCCACAGAGAATAAAATAATAGAATAAGAAGAGATAACAATAATAGGATATACTACTAATAATTTTAAGATATTATTAGGAAATAAATTTAGGAAATGATAAGGGAATTCTAAGAATAGGATAAGAAGCCAACTCCTGTCTTACCAAACACAGACTTGGCTGAAGCCCGTGGGCCTCACAGCCAAATTTTGATATTTTAACTGTTTAAAGCAATTTCAGGAAGCTGAACTATAAAACTGGTTTTTTCTTGTGTTTCAACTATTATTAAACATAATGTAAACGTCTCCCTTGGATGTCTTTACAACAAACCCTCCAAAAAGAGAAAAATTAGCAATTTTATGCCATTAATTCCATTTCTAGCCTCTCTGAACCGGGTGCTCAGCACACACTCAGATTTCTGATGGGTGGTGCCAAAGCAAAATGATTTTTTTGTCGTTCAAAACCCCTCAGTGAGGGCAAAGAACAAAACCTGACAGCCAGTACCTGTCAAAGGAGGTGGATTTCCACACAAAATCCACCTGGAAGTTGTGAGTGACCTCCACAGGAGCTCCCACGCTGCTCCTCAGCTCGATGGCGATCTCATCACCATAATCTGTAGAACCTCGTTAAGTAGTAATTTCGAGCAAAAATTTGAAGTTTATTCTCCCCAATTTTTTTTGTGATTTTCTTCGGTGAGCCCCCCCCCCCGCCCCGCCCACGACAGATTTTAAATTAGCAGAGAATTACTTTTGGACATAATTAACGGCTTGTTAATGACTCCAGCTGGGGCCTGGCCTCGCTGAGGGCTCTCCAAGTAAAGGATACTATCAGGAACTTTGATTACGTGCCCAATTCCTTTCCAGAGCGGGGCCAGGTCTCCCTTGTACCTCAGGCAGATCTCATCTCCCTGCATGAGGCGCATGTCTGCAAAGGAAAGAGAAAAACCAGCTCTGAACACCCCCAGAACCCTTCCAGAGCCAGCCCAGGGTGCTCTGAAGGCTGATTTTGGTCAGGAGGCAGAAATAAAAAGCCCTGAGGAAGGGGCAGTGCAGGTGTCCTCACCTGAATCGGTCTTTGGCAAAGTGAAATAAGCAATTCTCTTCTTGTTCAAGCCCAGGTCCCACCTGACTGTGATGTTATCTTGGGTCTGAGGGGAAAAAAATAGCATCTATTATTTTCTAGAAGTGCTGTTTGCCAACCACCACAGTCCTGAGCCTCAAAACAGCGGAGAAATTACAAAACCTGCTATTCCAATGTCACCAAAACCTGTATTTATTCCTGAATTTACTCCTGAATTTACTGCTGAATTTACTCCTGTAGTTACTCCTGAAGTTACCCCTGAAGTTACTCTTGTATTTACCCCTGTATTTATTCCTGAATTTACCCCTGAATTTACCCCTGAATTTACCCCTGTATTTACCCCTGAATTTACCCCTGAATTTACTCCTGAATTTACACCTGAATTTACCCCTGCATTTACCCCTGAATTTACCCCTGAATTTACCCCTGAATTTACTCCTGAATTTACTCCTGAATTTTCCCCTGTATTTACCCCTGAATTTACTCCTGAATTTACCCCTGTATTTACTCCTGAATTTACTCCTGCATTTACCCCTGTATTTACCCCTGAATTTACTCCTGAATTTATTCTGCTCTAAGAGGCAATGATGAGAAGCAAAGTCCTGCTCGCCAGCTGTGAAATTCTCCCCCATTTCAAACACCCATTAAATGTTTCCAGGATTCCCATTTCCCTGCCAGGAACTGCAGGGGAACAGAAAAAGCTGCAGTTTGGGGAGAGAAGGTGGTTTTTGGAAAGAAAAACTTGAACACAAAACAGGTGAGAAGCTCCCAAGTGTTTCAAGCTCTTAAAACCCCTCACTGTGAGGATTTTCTTGTGCCCTATCACACAGAACCACCACTGCTGATATCCCTGATATATATCAATATTTAAATTGCTGCCACCCCACAGCAATTTAAATATTGATTTATTTCACCTAAAGTCTCCTTTTGTGCTGTGATTCCGTGTTTGACCCCCAGGACTGCTCAGGACTCCCTCAAAAGGCAAATCCCACACGTTTTACCTGAGATTCCTTGAGTTTCTTGTCATAATCTGCCTCAAGCTTGACCAGAGGACCAAATATATTTTGGTATTGATAAGCATCTTCGTATCTAAGTAGGACATGCTGGGGTTCCTCATCAACACCAGGTTTCTCCAAGTCCTCGAGGGTTGCAGATGGATTTTCCTGGAAATTAAAGCAGAAATGTTTTGTTTCGGAGTTTGAAGTATAAAAATTGACAGCAGGACTGATAAAACTGTGTTTTACTGATATAGGGTGTGATACCAAGGTGGAACCACCCTTAAAACAACACCAGGGCATTATAAATCAAATTAAACCCGGTTTAATTTTTAAAGGATGCATAAAAACGTATCCAAAACCCCACAACTGAAGGGAGAACATTTCCCTGCTCTGCTGGGCATCACTTAAAGCAGAAACATTCACAAGTCTTGATATGAGCACAGAAATTTGTTTTTCAGCTTGGTGAAGCTTTCAACGATTTCCTGAATCCTTTAACCAATTCCCTGCGGCACTGCAGGATTTATGTGATTTCTGCCTCACAGAATTCCCAAAAAAAACTTTCAAAAACCCCTCAGAAGTGGTGAAATGACCCCAAAAGAGTTGAGGCTGTACCTTCCAGAGCTCCTCCAGCTTGTTGATCTGCTGGGCCGTGATCTGGCGGGCGCGGAGCTGCTCCTGCTCCGAGGGGATCTTCACCAGCCACGAGAGGAAGCAGCGGTCCTGGATCAGGGGCTGCCACTGGGAGCTGTCCCAGTTGATGTCCTTGAGGCTGCTCTGGCTGGCACACGGCTGCCTGCAGGGGCACAGCACAGCCACGGGGTGGGATTGGGGAAACGAGGGGAAAGGCTGGTGTGGGAGGGGGAAACGGGGCTGGTGTGCTGCTGGAATTGCTCAAAAACCAGGAAAATCCAACCAAAATACAGCCAGAATGGTGAGATTTGGTAAATGAGGGGAAAGGCTGGTGTGGAGGGAGGGAATGGGGCTGGTGTGCTGCTGGAATTGCTCAAAAACCAGGAAAATCCAACCAAAACACAGCCAGAATGGTGAGATTTGACAAGTGAGGGGAAGGGCTGGTGTGGGAGGAGGGAATGGGGCTGGTGTGCTGCTGGAACTGCTCAAAAACCAGGAAAATCCAACCAAAACACAGCCAGAATGGTGAGATTGGGTAAATGAGGGGGAAGGCTGGTGTGGGAGGGGGAAATGGGGCTGGTGTGCTGCTGAAATTCCTCAAAAACCAGGAAAATCCAACCAAAATACAGCCAGAATTGTGAGATTTGGTAAATGAGGGGAAAGGCTGGTGTGGAGGGAGGGAATGGGGCTGGTGTGCTGCTGGAACTGCTCAAAACCCAGAAAAATTCAACCAAAACAGAGCCACAAGGTGGGATTGGACAAATGAGGGGAAAGGCTGGTGTGGAGGGTGAGAACAGGGCTAAAATGAAAGCAAAGCTGCTTTTTTACCAAATCAGACGGGCAGCAAAGGCCCTGTCTCACAATTTTGGGCTGAAATGAAACCAAGGGCTGCAAAGATGGGCAGTAAAGGCCCTGTCTCACTATTTTGGGCTAAAATGAAAGCAAAGCTGCTTTTTTAAAAGCTCAGACGGGCAGCAAAGGGCCTGTCTCACTATTTTGGGCTAAAATGAAAGCAAAGCTGCTTTTTTACCAAATCAGACAGGCAGTAAAGGCCCTGTCTCACTATTTTGGGCTGAAATGAAAGCAAAGCTGCTTTTTTAAAAGCTCAGAGGGGCAGCAAAGGCCTTGTCTCACAATTTTGGGCTGAAATGAAACCAAGGGCTGCAAAGATGGGCAGCAAAGGCCTTGTCTCACTATTTTGGGCTAAAATGAAAGCAAAGCTGCTTTTTTAAAAGCTCAGACGGGCAGCAGAGGCCTTGTCTCACAATTTTGGGCTGAAATGAAAGCAAAGCTGCTTTTTAAAAGAATCAGACGGGCAGCAAAGGCCTTGTCTCACAATTTTGGGCTGAAATGAAAGCAAAGCTGCTTTTTTACCAAATCAGACAGGTAGCAAAGGGTCTGTCTCACAATTTTGGGCTGAAATGAAAGCAAAGCTGCATTTTTACCAAATCAGACGGGCAGCAAAGGCCTTGTCTCACTATTTTGGGCTGAAATGAAAGCAAAGCTGCTTTTTTAAAGAATCAGACGGGCAGCAGAGGGGTTCCCTCACCTGCAGAGCAGAACCACCACGGAGTCAGCCTTGGCTGGGATGAAGCCCAGCAGGAAGACGTTCCTGCAGCCGCAGTTGTAGCACTCCAGGACCGTCTCCCCCAGGGGCCCGTCCTTGTGCAGGGTCACCTCCTTGCACTTGGCCCTCACCAGGTGATTCACGATGTGGCTGTGAATGAACAGCACAGGTTGACACCAATCCCACGTCCCAATTAGCAATACACTCATCAATCTGTTGATTAGGGCTGACATTGGCTCGATCTGGCTCTTTCCATCCATGCTGGGAACAGCTCCAGGAGTTTCCATGGGTGCTTTGAGGGGGGAAGAAGAGGAAATGGGTGGAAAATTGTCGTTTTTGTTCCCCTCATTTCCCCATTTACCTGCCAGAGGTGTTGCCACGGCCGTTGCAGAACCATTTCTTGCTGGTGTTGCAGTAAACCACACAGGCAGGGTCGTGGATGCCACAGTAACTGCAATTCCAAAGGGAAAAACAGGAAGGGACTGGTCAGTGCTGAGAGGAAAATCCAAATAAAAGCTCTAACTCCATGTACAAGGCACAAAAACAGGGGGGAGTGGGAATTGGGGAACATCAGTGCTGGGAGAAGCATTCAACAGGAGCCAATCTCTGTTGTGAACAGAGAAAATCACAAATATTTCAAAATTTCCATCAGTGGGGTGGCTGAGCCTGGGATTTACTCCCTCCCCAGTAAATTTGGAGCTCCAAACCTGTACAAGAGCTCCAGGAGCAGCACAGGGAGCTGGTGTGAGGCACAAATATTTCAAAACTTCCATCAGTGGGGTGGCTGAGCCTGGGATTTACTCCCCAAGGAGCTCCAGGAGCAGCACAGGAGCTGCTCCAAAGCCTCACCTGCAGCACAGGAGCTGTTCCCAACCCTCACCTGCAGCACAGGAGCTGCACCAAAGCCCCACCTGCAGCACAGGAGGTGTCCCCAAGCCCCACCTGCAGCACAGGAGCTGCACCAAAGCCCCACCTGCAGCTCAGGAGCTGTCCCCAAGCCCCACCTGCAGCACAGGAGCTGTCCCCAAGCCCCACCTGCAGCTCAGGAGCTGTCCCCAAGCCCCACCTGCAGCCCAGGAGCTGTCCCCAAGCCCCACCTGCAGCACAGGAGCTGTTCCCAACCCTCACCTGCAGCACAGGAGCTGTCCCAAAGCCACACCTGCAGCACAGGAGCTGTCCCCAAGCCCCACCTGCAGCACAGGAGCTGTTCCTAACCCTCACCTGCAGCCCAGGAGCTGTCCCCAAGCCCCACCTGCAGCACAGGAGCTGCTCCCAACCCTCACCTGCAGCACAGGAGCTGCTCCAAAGCCTCACCTGCAGCACAGGAGCTGTCCCCAAGCCCTCCCTGCCCTCTGGAAGCCCCACCTGCAGCACAGGAGCTGCTCCAAAGCCCCACCTGCAGCACAGGAGGTGTCCCCAAGCCCCACCTGCAGCACAGGAGCTGTCCCCAAGCCCCACCTGCAGCACAGGAGGTGTCCCCAAGCCCCACCTGCAGCACAGGAGCTGTTCCCAACCCTCACCTGCAGCACAGGAGCTGCTCCAAAGCCCCACCTGCAGCTCAGGAGCTGTCCCCAAGCCCTCCCTGCCCTGTGGAACTCCCACCTGCAGCCCAGGAGTTGTCCCCAAGCCCCACCTGCAGCACAGGAGCTGTCCCCAGCCCTCCCTGCCCTCGTGCCCACCTGCAGGCGTGCACTGGCAGGTCCTTGGTGTAGTAGGTGTCCTCCTCGTCCTCCTCGAAGTTGAGCTCTGCCAGCAGCTGGCTGGTCTTGGCCACGCTCTCATCCACAGCCCCGTTCTGCAGGATCCCATCGGGACCGTTCACCTGGAATCACCCAAATTCACCTGGTGCACACCCAAAATAAACCCCCAAATCTCCCCACGGCAAAGCTCTGCCAAGAGCTGGAACACACCCATTGTATAACCAGGCCCTGCTCCACCAGCTCCTGGTTTTTCCAGGATTATTTCAATTCCAGCTGATAAGTTGGGGTAAAGTTACCAGGAGGAGATTGCTTTCCTGCAGGTTGTATTTTTCCATCCAATCCCACAATCAATACTTGCTCCATCACCTCCTGTTGCACGGGATTATTTAAACTCTGACTGATAAGCAGGAAAACAAGGAGATTGCTTTTCTGCAGTTACATTTTTTCCCACAGCCTTACATAACAAAATTCCATTTCAGCAATTCCAGCAGCTGTTTTCTCAGCCTTCTTTTTTTATTCCAGGGATCTACCTGGAAACGGGAATTTTACTGCACAGGATTTTCCCCACCTATTCAGAACCACGGAATTCTGCAACATTTGGTGCTGTCTCAGCAACTTTCCCACCCCCAGCCTTTCTGCTGATAAAAATATCTCCATTTTTGGGCACTTTCACCACCAGGAGCTGTGGATGTCACGCTGGGATTTTGGCATGGCCACTGCAGGTGCTGCCCAGGTGTCCTGGTTGAATTTCTCCAGCCCTGAGGGGCTTCAGCACCTCAATACCGAGTTGGGAAAGACCCCAAAACTTGGTTTATTCTCTGCCTTCTTTAGCCAAGATCCCACCAGAAGCTGAACAGGGATAAGTTGATCCTAATCCATGTTAATTTTGAGTGGAAAATGTGGGAAAGGGGCCACCACTGCAGCTGGAATATTCACACAACACCTGAGGGGAGTGCTGGGGTCATTATCCTATCCTAGGGGTAATTAACATCCCCCCAATGTTTGCAAAGATTTATTTATAAATTTTAACCAGCCAAACAGGACAAAAATCACCCAAGTCCTTTGTCCATGAATACAACACTTTAGCAACTTAGATTTAATGCAATTTATCTGGGAGGTGCAACTTAGCCCTGACAGAAAACTCCTCCCAGGGAGAACACAAAACCTTTATTAAAAGAAACCAAAAAATAAATAAAATGTTGCCCTCTTCAAGCTGTAATGAAGCAAACTCAGCTTACTTCTCATTTAGAGAGTCCACATTAAAAATTGAACAGCCAATTGCAGGAGTTAAACTCCAAACCCAAGTTCCCACTTGCCCTGAGCCATCAGGCCCTGCCCTCAAAGCCACCAGCTCCGTTTCCAGCTCCGCAAATGAAATGAGCATTTCAATAAAATAAATAAATGACTTTTTATTGCTGTTATCTCCAAGCTCTGCCTTTTAATGGAAACCATCAGGCCAAAGGAAGGGAAAGTGCAAAAGGGAAGATGGAGAAAGGGATCCAAGCTGAAGGAGCAGGAGCAAAAACCCCAGGAGAGGGATGAGGGCAAATCCCCTCATTCGCTGTGGAACTGCCTCTGCACAGATGTCAGCAGGTAAATACCCACTGCAAATATCCATTTCCAATTGATAGAGACATTTTATAAAAGCTAAACGAGCCCTGACTGTGGCACAGGTGGGATTCCAAAGCCTGGGGTTCACCTGAATTCCTTACAGGCATTTCTATCCCACAACGCATTATTTTAAAGTCGGTCGATTTTAATACATTTTTGGGGTGCTCATAAAAAACCTGGCTTCCTGTTTTAAACAGAAAAGCAGCAAAGTTTGGGTCTGGTTTGGGATTTTTGAAGGCAGGAAGGAAGGAATGGCAGGGTCAGGAGTGGCTGTGCTGTGACACAGCCCCCAGGAGGCAGCAGCGGTGTCCCCTGTGCAGTGACACAGCCCCGGGGAGGCAGCAGCGGTGTCCCCTGTGCAGTGACACAGCCCCGGGGAGGAGCAGTGGTGTCCCCTGTGCAGTGACACAGCCCCGGGGAGGAGCAGTGGTGTCCCCTGTGCTGTGACACAGCCCCCGGGGAGGAGCAGCGATGTCCCCTGTGCTGTGACACAGCCCCGGGGAGGAGCAGTGGTGTCCCCTGTGCTGTGACACAGCCCCGGAGGGGAGCAGTGGTGTCCCCTGTGCTGTGACACAGCCCCCAGGAGGCAGCAGTGGTGTCACCTGTGCTGTGACACAGCCCCAGGGAGGAGCAGTGGTGTCACCTGTGCTGTGACACAGCCCCCAGGAGGCAGCAGCGGTGTCCCCTGTGCAGTGACACAGCCCCGGGGAGGAGCAGTGGTGTCACCTGTGCTGTGACACAGCCCCGGGGAGGAGCAGTGGTGTCCCCTGTGCTGTGACACAGCCCCGGGGAGGAGCAGTGGTGTCCCCTGTGCTGTGACACAGCCCCGGGGAGGAGCAGTGATGTCCCCTGTGCTGTGACACAGCCCCCGGGGAGGAGCAGCGATGTCCCCTGTGCTGTGACACAGCCCCGGGGAGGAGCAGTGGTGTCCCCTGTGCTGTGACACAGCCCCGGAGGGGAGCAGTGGTGTCCCCTGTGCTGTGACACAGCCCCCAGGAGGCAGCAGTGGTGTCCCCTGTGCTGTGACACAACCCTGGGCAGCTCTGGATGAGGCAGGGATTATTCCAAACCCTCCTGTGATCTCAGCCTGTGGGCACCGGGTTAAAAACCTGCCACGGGGCAGGGGGCCACGGCTCTGCTTGGAAAAGTGCTGGCTGCAGCTTCTGGCACGGCGAGTTTGGCAGCTCCGGGCTGAGACTGCCACAAAACTGCTCCCAAAAACTCCTGGGGACTTCCTCACCCCTTTGCTGGCCTCTGAAATACCCACTGCAGGCAGAGGTGACACAAAACTGATCCCAAAAATTCCTGGGGACTTCCTTGCCCCTCTGCTGGCCTCTGAAATACCCACTGCACACAGAGGTGACACAAAACTGCCCCCAAAAACTCCCGGGGACTTCCTCACCCCTCTGCTGGCCTGTGAAATATCCACTGGGACACAGAGGTGACACAAAACTGCTCCCAAAAACTCCTGGGGCTTCCTCGCTCCTCTGCTGGCCTCCGAAATATCCACTGCAGACAGAGCAAGGGCAGGGACCGAGGTGAGGGACAGAAACCAGAGGGGACAGGGAAGCTGTGGCTGCCCCATCCCTGCAGGTGCCCAAGGCTGCAGAGGGGAAGCTCCAGGGAAAGCTTGGAGCCATTTCCAGAGCCTAAAGGGCTCCAGGAGAGCTGCAGAGGGATTTGGGATGAGGGATGGAGGGACAGGACACAGGGAATGGCTCCAAGCTGAAGGAGGGTGGGTTTAGGTGGGATTTTGGGCAGGAATTCCCAGAGCAGCTGTGGCTGTTCCATCCCTGGCAGTGCCCAAGGACAGCCTGGACGGGCTTTGGAGCCCCCTGGCAAAGGGGAAGGTGCCCCTGCCTCTGGGACTGTTAAGATTGAAGGTTTTCCAACCCAAATCATCCCGGGATTCAGGGATTGTGCTGCCTAGGAGTCCCGGGATCAGCGGTCCCAGAACATTCCCACCTCTCCTGCTGCTGCCAGGAGCAGAGCCCAGGTGAGCACACCTGCAGCCACCTCACCCAGCTCTGCATTTCCAGCTGCAACAAGGACTTAAATCTTAGATATAAAATACATAAAACAGCTATTCTGTTAGAAACGTCCTATACTTAGGCTTTCAGCCCCATCCTGCTGCTGGATTTCAGCAGCACAAAGCCCCCAGCCCAGGGAGTCCCCCAGACCCCGCATTTTTGGGCTGGGTGGCACAGGCAGGGAGTATCCCCAAATCTCACATTTTTGGGCTGGGTGGCTCAAGCAGGGAATCCCCCCAAATCTCACATTTTTGGGTTGGGGGGCACAGGCAGGGAGTCCTCCCAGAGCCCGCATTTCTGGGGCTGGGGGGCACAGGCAGGGAGTCCCCCCAAATCTCACATTTTTGGGCTGGGTGGTTCAGGCAGGGAGTCCCCCCAAATCTCACATTTTTGGGCTGGGTGGCACAGGCAGGGAGTCCCCCCAAATCTCACATTTTTGGGTGGGTGGCACAGGCAGGGAGTCCCCCCAAATCTCACATTTTTGGGTGGGGGGCACAGGCAGGGAGTCACCCCAAATCTCACATTTTTGGGCTGGGGGGCACAGGCAGGGAGTCCCCCCAAATCTCACATTTTTGGGGTTGGGTGGCACAGGCAGGGAGTCCCCCCAAATCTCACATTTTTGGGCTGGGGGGCACAGGCAGGGAGTCCCCCCAAATCTCACATTTTTGGGGTTGGGTGGCACAGGCAGGGAGTCCCCCCAGACCCCGCATTTTTGGGTGGGTGGCACAGGCAGGGAGTCCCCTCAAATCTCACATTTTTGGGCTGGGGGGCACAGGCAGGGAGTCCCCTCAAATCTCACATTTTTGGGTGGGGGGCACAGGCAGGGAGTCCCCCCAAATCTCACATTTTTGGGCTGGGGGCACAGGCAGGGAGTCCCCCCAGACCCCGCATTTTTGGGTGGGGGGCACAGGCAGGGAGTCCCCCCAAATCTCACATTTTTGGGCTGGGGGCACAGGCAGGGAGTCCCCCCAGACCCCGCATTTTTGGGTGGGGGGCACAGGCAGGGAGTCCCCCCAGAGCCCGCATTTCTGGGGCAGCGCTGCTGTTTGCAGCTCTCCCCCGGGGCTGTGGGCAGCCCTGAGCCTTGCTGCGATCCCCGGTGAGGGCGGTTCGCTTTCCCTTTCCCGAGGAGGAAGCCGGGGAAAGCCTCGCCCCTGCGAGGGAGCGGCGCTTCCCGACGGGACCTGAGCAACCCGGACTCGTCTGGGCCGCACAAAACAACCTTTGTTAGGGCTGGAATTAAACCCAGCCTCGCTAGGCTGGGCCTAGGAGCTGCCCCAGCCGGGCTGAGCCGCTCCAGGAGCTGAGTTAATCCGCACCGAGGGTCCCAGCAGTGAAACCCCGCCCGCAGCAGTGGGAAAAACGAGGCAGGAATGGGAATTCCGGAGAATTCCAGAGAATTCCAGAGAATCCCGGGATGGTTTGGGGCTGGAAGGGACCTTAGAGCCCACCCAGGGGTGCCCCCCGTGACCCCACGGTGCTCCCTGGGCACCTCCAGGGGCAGCCACGACTGCTCTGGGGATTTGAAATTCCTCTGACAATACTCGAGAAAATCGATTCCTGTGTTTGTTTGGTATCAGGAAACAATGGAAATAGAATTTTCTGTAGAAAAACCAGCAGGGAGTGTTTGTGCTCTGCTCCTACTTTTGTTAATTGAGCACTAATCAATTGTAACACTTTTAAACTATTATTAAATATATGGAAATAAGTTGTTTTAGACTTAAATCCATCGAATTTTCCTAGAAAATGAGGTGCTCTGCATTGCTCAAATCATTTTAAAAACACCCCAGAAACAGGAGAGTCTCCACCTCCAATACTCCTCAGCTCCAAATAAAGTTATTTATTTAATTAGCTTTAATTATATTCACAGGGCTGACACTTCATTAAACAAAACCTGATCAGTTTGAGGAGTTATTATTTAAGATGCCAAAAAGAACAACAAACTTCAATAATCTGGTGAAGGCAGCAAAAATTTTGGCCCAGAACCTTTTCAAAAACCACCTAATTTCTGATTTTATCAGCCCTGAACCCGTTGAGAGGGACAGGTCTGAGCAGATCCTGGGCTTTGTTTGACTTCACTCAGGAGGAAACAGGGCCTGCTCCACCTCTGAGAGTCCCTCCCCAAAAATGACATTTCTGACGTCAAAACGAGCACAGGATGACCACAAAAGTTTGCAGAAACCTAAAACCACCCAGATTTAAAAAAAAAAATCAACATAAAACCCCTTCCTTTTAGCCAGGAGACAAAACCAGTACCTGAACGTGCTCTCCAGAGCTTTCATTATTAATTTTATTCTTTTACTTTGACTTCAAAGGTTTTTCAAACATGTTTAGACAAAAAAAGGCCAATTAATAAGGCTCTTGTCTGGACTTTCAGCGTAGGAGGCTGATTTTGGGGTGGTTTTTCTTCTCCTTGGCCACAAATTGTCTACTGGGAGCTCTGATCATTAAAGGTTTAAAATGAAATGTGATTAAAATTCTCTCTTTAATGTATAGTCTGAGCGTACACAGAGATTTTACTCCTGTTAGAAAAGAATTCTGACCTCTCAACGCCCAAATTGGATAAATCCTACCAAATCCAAAAGCTGCAAATGAACAGAAAATAACCCACCAGCTCCGAGCCTTACAGACACAGTGAGCTGAGCACGGCCCTGCTGTCACTGAGCATTTCAGGAGTAAAAATTGGTTTGATTTGTGCTGGAAAAACCCCCGGGGCAGGAGAAATCCTGCCTCAGTCCTGCCCTGCACACCTGTGGAGCTGGATGTGCTCTGGGGCACTCACAGACCCGGCCCGGGCACGTTTTGTAAATAAAAGGACAAAAAACGGGTCCGGGATGTTCAGTTTGGGGATAAAACTCACCCAAAGCTCTCAGCTCATTTTTAAATTCACCCCTTAACACGTGGGTGATGTACCAGCATTTAATGGTTAATAATGGGATTTCAGGAGCCTGTGAGGAAACTGAATATTCCATGAGCTTTAAACTGGAGGAAAGTGTGGCTTTTTTAAAAATACAGGGGAGTTCTTGGGTGTTTTTGTTGTTTACTACGGGCACCCTGAGATTGTTATCTTCATTTGCAGCACTTCTTGTGAGCTGTAATCCCAACTCCTCCCCTGCCTACGAGCTGTGAATTGCTAAATAAATACAATTTCATTGTCTTTTAGGCACCAACCCTCAACTGTAATAATAATAAAAAACAAAACTAAAACCTCTTTTTAAGTCACGAGGAACCAGAGCTCAAAACTTTGTCTCAGGCCTGTCCCCTGCCACACAACCCCCAAACAAACCAGCCCAACAACCGTGCAGAAAAAAAAAATAAAAATAAAGCGGAAATAAAAATTGAAAAATGAATATTCATGGTATTAAAAAGAAGAAATTAAAGAAGAAATTAAAGGAGAAATTAAAGGAGAAATTAAAGGAGAAATTAAAGGAGAAATTAAAGGAGAAATTAAAGAAGAAATTAAAGAAGAAATTAAAGAAGAAATTAAAGAAGAAATTAAAGAAGAAATTAAAGAAGAAATTAAAGCGTATTTTAGCAGCAGGAAGTAAGAAAAAAAAAAAAAAGCCGAATTTCCTCAGCACCCAACTTCCGATAAGCAACCACCACCCGAAACCCGGGTTTGTTTTAAGGAGAAAAGAACCCGAACTGACACCCAGCCCCGCTGGGGTTTGTTTTTTTTTTTCGCCTATCGCAACGACACAGCTATCGCGACTCAAGTTTCCTCCCTGGAACAACCCGCTGGGCTCCCGCTGCCGGGGCTGCTCCACACGCGGCTCCCGCTGCCCCCCGGCCCTCACGGCCCCGGCCCCTCACGGCCCCCGGCCCTCACGGCCCCGGCCCTCACGGCCCCCGGCCCCGGCCCTCACGGCCCCCGGCCCTCACGGCCCCCTCACCTGCGCTTCCAGCGGGCCCGGAGCTCCCTGCCCCGCGCCGGGGGGCCCCTGGCCCTGCGCCGGCCCCGCCTGGCCGGGCCCGGGCGGGGTCTGTGTCTGGCTGGGGAGGGTGAAGTCGGTGAACTCGAACTCGGAGCCCTGCGTGTCTGCGCCGAGCAGCTCGGCCTCCTCGGTGTCCAGGAAGGTGAGGGTCTGCGAGCTGGGGCCGTACGCCTCCACGCTCATGGCGGCGGCGCTTCCTCTCGCCGGGAGCCTTGGCTCCCCCCCCACCGCCGCCCCGCGCCCTCAGCCCGGGCCTCCCCCTCAGCGAGCCCGGGCGGCCGCGCTACGCGAGCGGCGGGATCCGCCGCGCGCACCAGGCCGCGCGCCCCCCCCACACACAAAAACGAACCCGGCGCCGCCGCCGCCGCGCTCGGGCCGGTTCGCCGGGCGGCCCCGGAGCCAACGGGCGGGAGAAGGGAGAGGAGCGGGGCCGCGTCCGTGTGTCCGGCCGGGTCCGAGCGTCCGTCCGGCCGCGGCCGCCGCGCGCCAGGCCCGTGAGCGGTGACGCGGAGCGCGCGCGGGGGACGCGCCGACGGCAGCGCGCGCGCGCGGGAGGGGACGGCGGGCGCGGGGGGGGGGCGGGGGTGACGCACACGCAGCACGTACGGGGCCCCGCACGGCCGCCAGGGGGCGCGCTGCCCGCCCCCGCGGGCCTCATGGGGAGGGGCGGGGTTTGGCTCTGAGTGACGGGTGCGGCAGCCAATGGGTTCTTCAGATGGGGGTGCGGGTTGCTCTCACCCGCTGCTTGCGGTGGGAAGGGGCGGGGTTTAGTCTTGAGTGACGGGTGAGGCAGCCAATGGGTTCTTCAGATGGGGGGGTGCGGGTTCCTCTCGCCCGCTGCTTGCGGTGGGAAGGGGCGGGGTTTAGTCTTGAGTGACGGGTGCGGCAGCCAATGGGTTCTTTAGATGGGGGTGCGGGTTCCTTTCGCCCGCTGCTTGCGGTGGGAAGGGGCGGGGTTTAGCCCTGAGTGATGGGTGTGGCAGCAAATGGGCCATGGATGTAAAGGTTAAGAGGGCGCTGGGAGGTGTCCAGAGCCGCCTGGGGAGGTGGGATGCGCTCCCACACACACGCGGAGGGGCGGGTTTGAGTCTGAGTGACAGGTGTAGCAGCTAATGAGGGTGAGGGCGTGGTCATACGTTGATGGGCCTAGCTTAGCTCTGAGTGACGGCTCCGGCAGCCAATGGGTTCTTGAGATTAACTGGTGGGCGTGGCCTGAAGATGAGTGACGGCTATGGCAGCCAATGGGACGTCGAGGTGAGGGGCGAGGGGGCTGAGGTGATGGAGAGGTCACTGAGGGGGATGTGGGGGCACTGGACACTTGTGAGGGGCTGAGGTGATGGACAGGTCACTCTGAGGGGGATGCGGGGGCATTAGACATTTTTGAGGGGCTGAGGTGGTGGAGAGGTCACTCTGAGGGGGATGTGGTGGCACTGGACACTTGTGGAGGGGCTGAGGTGGTGGACAGGTCACTCTGAGGGGGATGTGGAGGCATTAGACATTTTTGAGGGGCTGAGGTGGCGGACAGGTCACTCTGAGGGGGATGTGGAGGCCCTGGACACCTGTGAGGGGCTGAGGTGATGGACAGGTCACTCTCAGGGGGATGTGGAGGCCCTGGACACCTGTGAGGGGATGGGGGGTCTGTGGTGGGTGACCCTGTGGTGACAATGGGGTCACTTTGTCCCCTGTGCCCACCATGAGCTGCCAGCTCTGCCTGTTCCTGGGGACACAGGGGGTTAAGTGGGAATTAAGGATCAGGAATTACAGTAATACCTGCTCCAGCTGTAATTCCTGTCACACCTGTAATACCCCACAGCCCTGAGTGAAAGCTGAACTGCTCTGGGGATTCTCCGAGGTCAGGGTTGTGCAGAAAATGGAGCACCACATTTCTACCTTCAAATAAACAAAAAACCTTTGGTTTTGCCCTCATTTCATTCGATCAGCACACAAAAAATCCCTTCTAAGAGAACTTCTGTGTGTTAGGAAAGGCTGGATATCCAGGCCCTCTTCCCTACCACGTTAAGATGCAAATATGTGTCTTCTCTTATAAATAACTTTGATTTTATATTCTGGTTTTTGGTGCAGGATGAAGCCTGGCCTGAAACAACGTGTACCAGATCTGCAGCTGGTGGGCTGAAAAGATGGAGATTGGAAAACATCCTTGTCCTGGGAATATTGTACAGCAAAAGGAGGGGAAAAAACAAATCCAGAGAACACAGGATTCACCACTTCTGCAGAGAGACCAAATTAATCTCATTTTTAAGCTTTTGAGTAGAATAAACTGTTCAGACCAAAGCAGAAAGCGTGAAATAACATTTGAGGATGAAAGTGGAACCAGAGGAAGGGGAGGAAGAAAAAAAAACCAAACCAAAACTCCAAAGCCAGGTGGCCGCTTGCTGCGAACACTTTTATTTATTAATAAACACACCGCACTCCAAACATTTGGCCGCTTGACAGAATCCTCAAAAGCCTTGGAAAGGGATCAAAGTTGTGCTGCTGTGCCTGCCACAGCTCGGGGAATAACGGTGCCTTTAAGGACAGCGGTGGAAAACTCCCTCCCGTGCCAGCAGGACGTGGGATTGTCCCCTGAGGGTGGCGTTGGGGACACTTCGGTGCTGCTGTCTGAGGTGCTGAAGCTGCAGATCCCCCACCACGGCCTGGAGGAGCTGCAAAAGCAGCTGGAAAACCAAACTGGTGGTCACTGGTGCTGTGTTTAAACTGGAGGTTGAAATTCTCTTTGTGCCAACACAGAGCAGAAGCATTTGAATTTCGTGATAATTTTTGGGAGCTCTGGGGGCCACTTGGAAGCTTTTGGGGATAAAATGGATCCACACCCAGGCTACAGAGCTCCCAAAATGGGTTTTTTTTGGTGTTTTGTGCAAGTTTTCTCCCTCAAATCCGTGCTGCTGCAGAGGGAAGGCGCCGTGACTCACTGGGCTCGACTGCTGGGCAGGCAATGTGGGATTTAAAAAGGCAAAACCTGGCACAATTCCCTGAGAATGGGGCTGAGCTCCCCCTTTCCCTGCAGCTCCGAGGCTGGAATTCGAACAGGAATTCGAACAGGAATTCGAACAGGAATTCGAACAGGAATTCGAACAGGAATTCGAACAGGAATTCAAACAGGAATTCCACAGGAAGAGCAGAATCGTGAGTGAGCCGATATTTCACATTTAAATGATGTTAAACGTGCAGGTGATTACCCCGAGGTGCCGATTTTGGAGAATTCCCAGCCCTGGGAAGGAGGAGAGGCCTTTCCTTGAAGCCGATTTGAATTCCAGAGGCAGCAGCTCTGGGATTCGCTGCCCTCTTCCTCCTCCTCCTCCTCCTCCCTGGATTGGTCTCCAGGAATTCCCAGCCATGGAGATAAGGCTGGGATGGCTCCGTGACGCGAGGGGGGCTCAGCCAATGCAGCCCAGCCCGCCCAAAAACGGGGGAAAATCGGGATATTTTTATCCTGGAATGGAACAATTCGGGTTAGGGGGAGCTGAGGGAGGAGCAGGGCAGGGAGGAGCTCAAGGGAAGCTCCCACCCACAGCGATAAATGCACCCAGGATCTTCATTAAGCAAATTAATCACTTTATTTCCCCCTGCTCTGTTTATGTATTTTTTTATTTAATGCTCAGGGTGGTTAAAAATCACAGAATTCCAGGATGGTTTGGGTTGGAAGGACCTTAAATCCCATCCATTCCCACCTCCCACTATCCCAGGTTGTTCCAGCCCCATCCAAGCTGTGCTTGGACACTTCCAGGGATGGGGAATCCACACCCAATCTGTTCCAGTGCCTTTTAGAATAAAGAATTTCATCCAATTTCTCCTTTTTCTTCATTTTCTATCTTTCTCTGTTTGCCTTTTTCTTCCCTTTTTTCCTTAAAACAAATCCCAAATGAAAATCCCTTAAAATTTTACTTATTTCACCACACCTGATTACCAATAATGAAAGAACAACAAAAAAAATCTGGGTTTTTTTAAAATAAAAAAATTCTCTATGCTGACAAAACTCCAATAAAAATAATTTTTATTTTATTTTTTTTAAGGGGCTAAATCCACATGGAAAAAAGAATTCTGAGCGAGTTTTTCCAGTGCAGCTGGGCCATTTCTCCTGAGTGACCACGAGAGGGACACAGAAGGAAAGCAAAGGAGCTGGGGAAGAAAGAATCCAAGGAACAGCTCGAGGTGGGATCACAGCAACACATTTCCCTTTTGTCTGGGAATTTCTGGGATCACAGCATTCCCACTGCTCCCTTCATCCCATAAAAACCTAAAAAATCTTCGCAGATAATGGGTTAAGAAACGAGAATTGTTAAAATTGTTTTTATCCCGGAATTTCCTCATTTTCCCTCAGCTTTTCCCCTTTGGGATGTCAGGACAGGGAGAGGTTGGGCTGGGATTTTGTTCCATCCTGAGCTCCTGGAGCAATAAATCCCCCGGGATTTTGTGGCTTTGGGCAGGTATTTCTGTTTATTCCCAGGGAATTTGGGTTTGTGGAGGTTGGGGAGGTAATTTCTGTTTATTCCCAGGGAATTTTCACTAATTAACAGCTGATGATGCAAATGCCAGGAAGTCCCAGATCCCATAAAATTCCTGCATGGAACAAAGGCCCCATAAAAGCCCCTGAAGTAAATACTGAATATTTTGTGGGCTCTGGTGGAATTAAAAATCCCAGTCCTGAAATGCCCTGGACTGGAATTAATGCAGAGTGGATTTTTAGGGATCTGCAGTGGATTCATCCTGAATGTCAGCAAAGCTTCACTTCCAGCCCTGCCTGAACAGGGATAAAAATGCAGGGAAAAAGGAAAATAGGAGGGAAAAACCGCTTATTTTTAAAAAATTATAACTTTATAGACTTCAGTCTTACATTTCTGTGACAATATTTTAACATCACATTGAAAAGTCAATTGAGTGCTGGGACATGGGGTGGTCATACTAATATATTTATATATTTATATCTATTTATATATTTATATATATGTATATATGTATATATTTATATATTTATATATAAATATATTTATATATTTATATTTTTATATATATTTATATATTTATATATTTAGGTAGTATTATTTGTATATTTATATTTTATTTACACACTGTTTTATTTTTATAATTTTATATTTATATTTTTATATTATTGTATTTCCCTATTTTTATATTTATTTTTATATTTATTTTTGTATTTATTTTTATATTTATTTTATATTTATTTTTATATTTATTTTTATATTTATTTTTATATTTATTTTTATATTTATTTTTATATTTATTTTCATATTTTTACCAAAGACAAGAGTTCCTAAAATCCAAGGGAAAAAATTTGCTGGAATTCCTGAATTTATCCAAAGAGATCTTTTGGGGGGATCTGTTCCCTATTAAAGCTGCCTCTGGAAGGAGCAGAGTTCTTCAAAATCCTCAATTTCCAAAGGGGCATCAGCAGCTCTTGGAAAAAAAAATAAAAAAATAAAAATAATGGGATTTCTCCAAAGCAGATGTTGTTGGAGCTGAGCTTAAAAAACAAAATGTGGAGCTGCTGCTGGGCTCCAAAGTGTCCCTGTTTGTTGGGATTGCTGGCAGCTTTCCTGGGCAGATGGAGGTGATTGTGGAGTAATGGAAAATCCAGGCTCCCCCAGGGCTGGGATGTGTGTGTGGAGCTGATCCTCCACAGAACCGGGGGAAAAATGGGAATTTTCGGGTTATCCCGTGGAAATTTGGGATGTGTGGGGTTTCCAGCAGGTTTTTTTTGATGTGGTGGCAGCTGATTTCTCCCCAGCTCGTGGCTGATGCAGGTTTTTCATTTTTTGGGGCAGGCAGAACGCTCAGGGTTAAACCTGAGGTTGGGTTTGTGTCTTCCAAGAAAAAGAAATCACGTAAAAATCAGGAGTTTTGGAGTCCCAGCCTGGCTTTTTTTTGGGTTTTTGGTGTAAGGGAATAACAAATCCACATTTCTCTGCATAGAAAATAAACCCTCCCGAGGAAATCCTTCTTTCCTGCCGTGGGAGAAATCTTAATTAATCATTAATTTCTTAATCGTTAAATAATGGAAGGAATCAATAATTGGGGTTTGGCTGAGCATCCCAACGTATGCAAGGCCACACCAGGACTCCCAGGAGAGCTCCAGGACCAACCACCCTCACCCAAAAAAAGCCCTGAAACAGGAAAATTTCATTTTCTGGCCTCCATCCCTGAAGAATTTTCCTTTTCAGTCCTTTTGGAGGTTCAATTTGCCAGCCTGGCCTGATCCTCTCCTTGCAAACACTCCGAGTTTGGCAAACAAGGAACATAAAGTCATTTTTGCTTCCCCAGCTGTAGGAAAAGCCGGTGATATTTCATTTTTAAATGAAATAAATAAAAATTAAAGCAGAATGGAGGGAGCCCAGGGTGTTGCAGTTGTTTTGCCATCGTGGAAGTCCTTCCAAGGAGCCGTGTTTGTCACGTCTGGGGGCCACTGGTTTTAGGGAGGGGAGGGAATGTTTTCCTTGCAGAATTCTGTGGATTTTTTGTGGAATTTGGTGCAGGAATCCAGCCAGGGCTGCCCTCAGGCAGTGAATGGTCCCTGTGTAGTTCGGTGAGGCCTTCCCAGAAGTCAGGAGCTCCTTGGAAAAGACCCCAGGAATGGCATCAGACAGCCCGGGGCAGGATCAAAGGGGGCTGTGGGCTCCCACATGTCCCCACACCCCCAGAGGGGACATTTGGGGCACCAACACCCCAGAACAGAGGCAGCCTTAAAGCCTGGCCCTGCCCTGTGTGCTGGGGAGGTTTTCCCTCATCCCAAACATGTTCTGGAACCTTCCAGGGGCTTCCTTGGCCAAGGATTATCAGTTTCACCAATTTACTTTTTCCAGAGTCTCGGGAAGGATCCTCCCACCCCAAACTGCCCCTGCTAGGTCCTGTCACCCCCTCACGCCAAGGATTATCAGTTTTACCCTTTTCCATGTGATTCCAGAGCCTTTGGGGGGATCCTCCCACCCCAGACTGAGCTCCTGGGTCCTGTAACCACCTCAGGCCAAGGATTATCAATTTTCCCTTTTCCCACGAGGTTCCAGAAGTCAGGAGCTCCTTGGAAAAGACCCCAGGAATGGCATCAAACATTCTGGGGCAGGATCAAAGGGGGCTGTGGGCTCCCACATGTCCCCACACCCCCAGAGGGGACATTTGGGGCACCAACACCCCAGAACAGAGGCAGCCTTAAAGCCTGGCCCTGCCCTGTGTGCTGGGGAGGTTTTCCCTCATCCCAAACATGTTCTGGAGCCTTCCAGGGGCTTCCTTGGCCATGGATTATCAGTTTCACCAATTTACTTTTTCCAAAGTATCGGGAGGGATCTCCCCACCCCAAACTGCCCCTGCTGGGTCCTGTCACCCCCTCAGGCCAAGGATTATCAGTTTTCCATTTTTCCATGTGATTCCAGAGCCTCGGGAAGGGATTCTCCCACCCCAGACTGAGCTGCTGGGTCCTGTCACCACCTCAGGCCAAGGATTATCAATTTTCCCTTTTCCCACGAGGTTCCAGAAGTCAGGAGCTCCTTGGAAAAGACCCCAGGAATGGCATCAGACAGCTGGGGCAGGATCAAAGGGGGCTGCGGGCTCCCACATGTCCCCACACCCCCAGAGGGGACATTTGGGGCACCAACACCCCAGAACAGAGGCAGCCTTAAAGCCTGGCCCTGCCCTGTGTGCTGGGGAGGTTTTCCCTCATCCCAAACATGTTCTGGAACCTTCCAGGGGCTTCCTTGGCCAAGGATTATCAGTTTTACCAATTTACCTTTTCCAGAGCCTCGGGAAGGATCCTCCCACCCCAGACTGAGCTCCTGGGTCCTGTCACCACCTCAGGCCAGGGATTATCAATTTTCCCTTTTCCCACGAGGTTCCAGAGCCTTTGGAAGGATCCTCCCACCCCAGACTGAGCTCCTGGGTCCTGTCACCACCTCAGGCCAAGGATTATCAATTTTCCCTTTTCCCACAAGATTCCAGATCCTCAGGAGGGATCCCCCCACCCCAAACTGCCCCTGCTGGATCCTATAACCACCTCAGACCAAGGATTATCAATTTTCCCTTTCCCACGAGGTTCCAGAGCCTTTGGAGGGATCCTCCCACCCCAGACTGAGCTCCTGGGTCCTGTCACCACCTCAGGACAAGGATTATCAATTTTCCCTTTTCCTATGAGGTTCCAGAGCCTCTGGAGGTATCCCCCCCACCCCAAACTGCCCCTGCTGAATCCTATAACCACCTCAAGGCAGGGATTACCAATTTTCCCTTTTCCCACAAGATTCCAGAGCCTTTGGATGGATTCTCCCACCCCAGACTGAGCTCCTGGGTCCTGTCACCACCTCAGATGGTGCTGGAAACACCTCAGCACCTCCCTGGCCCTGCCCAGCTGCTCCTCCAGGGCCTCTGGGCTCCCCCGTGTGCTGTGTGAGCTCCCACCGGGAGAGGGGACAGGGAATAATCCCCGGGAAGGGCCTGGGAGAGCCCTGGAATTCCAGAAATAAGGAATTTTTCCACGCTCTTCCCTCCAGGGTCACCCACAGAGCTGGATTCACACTCCAGAGGCTGCCACAGGTGCCCTGGTGGAAGTGGGGCCTGGTGGGAATCCTGGACCCTGAGCGAGGCCCTGGAGGAGTCTGGAAACTCTGAACTGGGGCTGTTTTCACTAAAAATGGCATCGCTAAAAATGGCCTTGATTTATGAGCAAACAGAAGTTTGCAAACGGCTTCTGGAGCCTGGTCCAGAAATCCATGAGCCTGATGTCATGTGGAGAGGGCCCAGAACACGGAATTATTTTTATGGAGTCGTTAGCAAGGGTTATTAAAAAATTGAAATGTTCGGTCGGAATTTTTTTTTTTTTTTTTAATTTTATTTTTGGCTATAGGATGAGGGCTGAGCAAAAAGTCCTGGAATGGATGTGGACAAGACATTCCAGCTTTAGGCCACCCTTCCTGGCTCCAGATGAGAGCACGGCTTTGCTGGAAGAGGGGATTGCAAAAGGGGATGCGAGGGAGGTCTGGAGAGCAATAATTTCAAACAGCATTTCAGCCATGATGTCATTCCAGCTGAAAAATAATGTTCAAGTTTGGGCAAGAGGAGCCCGGGGCCGGCAGCCAGGCTGGGGAGGAACTGCAGCAAAATGGAAAAGTCCAAAGCGTGGAAGGTCATGGTGGAAAACCAAATCAGAAGAACCCTGAGGAAAGGTGGATAAAACCCCTGGAATTTTCTGTGAGCGTGAGAATTCCAAGGAGATGGAGGGGAGGAAGGTGTTTAGACCTTGGACAGGGTTTTCACTCTTCTGTCTGGATGTCAGAAGCCAAATTTTGGGGGAGCTGGAGCACAGGAGCAGCCTGAAGGGTTGTTGTGATCCCAGTGATCCCAGAGTGATCCCAGAGTGATCCCAGAGTGAGCCCAGAGTGAGCCCAAGCTCTTCTCCTGGGATCGAACCCAAATCCAGCCAAAATCTGCTCCCACCTCCTTTGCCTGAGGAGGCCAAAAGGGTGACACGACCACGGGGTTGTTCCAGTGGATTTGGACATCCAAAATCTCATCTAAAACTGCTCGGTGGGGTTTGTCCCTCATGGGGACATGAAATGGAGGATCCTCCTGAAATGGAGGATCCTCCTGAAATGGAGGATCACCCTCAGGCCAAGCTATAGGCTCAGCCCTTTCCACGGAGTTTTAAATGAATTCCCACCAATTCAGCCACAAAAAGCTGAGGCTTGGTCAGCCTTGGACGAAGCCTCGCACATTTTGTCCTCTTTTTGTTCCCTGTTCCACCACAAACCTCAGCTGGGGAAAGAAACCAACAAAGCAAGGAAAGGAAGGGGCACCTGCAGCTGGGAACGACCAAAGCTCCTGTTTTAGGAGGAGATTCAGGGCTTGGATCTCCCCAGCTTCTCTTCCCTCCGTGCTGGGAGCCAGGAATGAGCTCAGGCTGTGAGATCAGATTTTGCTGAGTCTACAGGGTTGGGCTTGTTCATTCCTCTTTTCCAGAAGTTCCCTTCTCCGAGCCATGCCTGGATATTTGATTTCCTCGGGAAATCTCGGCCCTCTCAGCAGCTTTTGCTCAGCTCTGCCAGCACAAAATTTGCTTTTGTCATTGCCATTTCTCCACCTGAGGCGTGGGGTTCCTGGAATTGTGTGAGCTTTTCCTGGAAGAAGCAGCAGAGGCCGGAATGGCCTGTGCAGGAAGCACTCCAGGGCTGGAAAGGTGTCCAGGAGGCAGCTGGAATTCAGGGAGAGCTCCTGGAATTCTCTCTCCTGGTGGGAGTTTCTGTGTCCGTGTCACACCCAACGTGCCCTGGCTCGGGGGAGCTTCAGGGAACAACCTGACCCCGTGCTGGCCAAAAGGAGTTGGAATTTTACAAAGGGAGCGCTGCAGAAATGCAGAGGATTGATCTGGTTTTCCAGCTGGGATTAAAATTAAAGGAATTTGGGACCGTCACGATCAGGCCAAACCTGTGCCCTTGCAGGTTTTTGGGTGGGAAGAGCAGTTGAGATGAAGCAAGGAGTGACTCTGGATCTCTCCACAGCCCACGATCCTGAAAATTATCATGGAAAAAGAGCAGCTTTGCCCTTGAGGCTGTTTTGCAGCTCTGGGTGGGGTCGGGAGCAGGCGCTGCCAGCACTCTCCAGAGCCAGTCCATTCCTGGGAGACCTCTGGGCCTGAGATTTTCTGGAAAACTCCAGAGGTTTGGATCAGTCTCCATCCTCCTTCTTTCTGGAGAGCTTCCCACCCCTTGTGAGCCTGCACACGCCGTTTTTCCATTTCTCTGGAAGTGCCAAAAAACCCCAAAACAACCCCAGAGCCTGGATGATGCTGAATTTTCCTCTGAGCTCATCGAGGATGTCCAAAGAATCTGTAATGTCTCAAAGCTGAGCAAAATAAAACGCGTGGGAGAGGAGAGATGGGTGATAAGGGGAGCTGAGGGGGTGGGAGCCAGGAAAAAGATGGATTTGGGAGCCAGTGGTCATCCCAAAAGCCATGAGGGGGTGAAATGAGCGTTTCCACGAGTGCAGCTGGGAGTTTGAACCTCTTTAATGAGTTATTTTGATGTACATTTGTTAATTACCTTCAGGAAGGAGTGCAGCTCCAGACTGAGAAGGTTCTCCTGTGTGGAAGTGTTTCCCACTTGTTGCTCCAGGTTTTTAGTTCTGGATATTCCTCCTTTTCTTTTTTTGGGAATTCACCTTTTTATTGGAGGGAATCTTTCTGTGGAGAGAGACAAAGTTCTGCTCCTGAGGGTGTCCCTGTCCTTCCCCACGCCCAGAGCATCCCTGTGGGTTCACAGCCAGGATTATCCCTGCTGGAAAACCTCTGGAATTGCTCAGGAAATCCCTGGGAATGGGGACACACCGGGCTCTATCCTGGGATTGCCCCTCTCTGCTGCAATCCTGCCGTGCTCTGGATTTTAGGAGCAGTTCCCAAAGGAATTAAAAGCAGTTTTGGGGGAAGAAAACTCCCCTCTGGTTTGAAATATCAGAAAGGGGGGACAGGCACAAAGGAAGGAGACAAAGCTCTGCTCCAGCACCCCCAGAAGAGGAAGGATTTTATAATAAATCCATTTTCTTATTCAGGATTCTCATTTTGCCCAATGAGACCGCTTCAAAGAACAGCATGAAAAATTTGCTGGTGCTTCCTCTACCCCTCTTTTCTTTGTGTTCTTCACAAATCTCCTGATTCCACAGCAAAAAAAAAAAAACCACCAAAAACCACCTGTCCTGGAGAATTCTCATTGTCATTCAGAAAGGTTTTCTCCCCCATTTTCCTGTCTAAGAAAAAGCCCTTTTTCCTCACACAAGTGTTAAATGGCTCCTATTAAAACCGAATTTAAGTGAATTTAATCTCTTCCTGAGACAAGACAGAGAATATTACATTGAATAATCAATTGATTTCCCCCCTTTTCTCTGTCCCACCGGTATTTCCAGTTGGGAAAAAGGGAATTAACACTCAGTGATCGATCCTTTCTTCCTCTCCTTACAACTTAAATCTCATTTCCAGCAGGGAAAAGGTTTCTGTCTCCTGCCAAGAGCTGGCTGCAAAATCATCTGTACAGAGCAGCTCTTTGATCACCGGTGTCCTGAAAAGACCCGATCTGCTGGGTTTGCTTCTTTCCAGCTGTTAAATTATCCCAGAGATCTTCCTGCTGCATTTGTTGAGGGATTTTTAATGGAAAAAAAAATAAAAAAAAGGGAAAATTGGGAGGGGAAACTCAGCCCCTGCTGCAGTCAGTGAGAGGAAGAGGCAAGACAAGTGGTGTTCATTTTGGATTAATGAATTAAATGTTGTTTTTTGCTGTGTGTTCAGGAGATTTGGGCTGGTTTCCTTAAGAAAAACCTTGACATGGAAAATCTGGAGTTCCCTTGGGATGCCCATGGAAAGGCGACTCCCAATTCCCTTCTGGGGCAGGACAGGCTGAGAAATCCAAATTTTCCCTGGGGGATTTGCCCAGCTCTGTCTCCAGGGGATCCATTCCTTGGCTCCCTGGGGAAAAACAAGGTGTAAAAATATTTTAATTTTATTTTAATTTTAATTATCGTCATTTATTATATATATATATGTTTAAGTTATATTTTATTAATCTGTCAATATTAAGATTAATTTCCATATGGTTTAGTTTAAGTATAGGTTAAATATTGCTCAGTTAAATTATGTTAAGTTCACTTAATTTCTGTTAAGTTTAAGTTACTTTCAAGTCTTCGTAAGTTTAAGTTTTATAAAATTTTATAAAGTTTTATAAAATTTAAGCTTTAAGTTTTATAAAATTTAGATAATATGAAGTCCATATTCTATTAATTTAAGGTTTTATTACATATAGGGGTTTTTTTCTGGTTTTTTTTTTGTAAGTTACAACGTTCTGACCCAAATATTTCCCTTTCCCCCTGGATTTGTCCCTGTTATCAGGGGTGAGGATTGTCAGGGACCCTCCCTGTGGAAAGCAGCGATGGGAGCTCTGTCCTGGCTGTGCCTGGGGGCACCAAATCCTGCTCTGGGCCATCCTTGGCATGGCAGAAACGCCGTTTTCCCCACAGAAATGTGGATTTTCGTGCAGGGGTCAGTGCCAGATGTTCCTTTGGAGTTCACAATTCCTGGGATGCGTTCAAGGCCAGCTCAGAGCTCCCCGAGAGAGCTCCCAGAGCTGTTAAAGCCTGGATGTGCTGTCTGCCCCCTCCAGAGCCCTGAGCACTTCCAATCCTGAGCCAATTCCTGTTTTCTGTGGGCTGCAGACCCCTGAATTCCAAATTGGAATTATTAAAGCCTGGACATGCTGTCTGCCCACCTCCACCGTGATCTCACTGAGCACTTCCAGTCCTGTCCGGAGGAGCCAATTCCTGTTTTCTGCCTAATTCAGACCCCTGAATTCCAAAATGGAATTATTAAAGCCTGGACGTGCTGTCTGCCCCCCTCCAGAGCCCTGAGCACTTCCAGTGCTGCCCAGAGCCAATTCCTGTTCACTGTGGGCTGCAGGCCCCTGAATTCCAGAATGGAATTATTAAAGCCTGGATGTGCTGTCTGCCCCCTCCACCGTGAGCTCACTGAGCACTTCCAGTCCTGCCCAGAGCCAATTCCTGTTTTCTGCCTAATTCAGGCCCCTGAATTCCAAAATGGAATTATCACAGTGTGGATGTGCTGTCTGCCCCCTCCACCGTGAGCTCACCGAGCACTCCCAGTCCTGCCCAGAGGAGCCAATTCCTGTTTTCTGCCTAATTCAGCCCCCTGAATTCCAGAATGGAATTATTAAAGCCTGGACGTGCTGTCTGCCCCCCTCCAGAGCCCTGAGCACTTCCAGTGCTGCCCAGAGCCAATTCCTGTTTTCTGCCTAATTCAGACCCCTGAATTCCAAAATGGAATTATTAAAGCCTGGATGTGCTGTCTGCCCCCTCCACCGTGAGCTCACCGAGCACTTCCAGTCCTGCCCAGAGGAGCCAATTCCTGTTCACTGCCTAATTCAGACCCCTGAATTCCAAAATGGAATTATTAAAGTGTGGATGTGCTGTCTGCCCCCTCCACCGTGAGCTCAGAGCCCCGAGCACTTCCAGCACTGCCTGGAATAGCCAGTTCTTGTTTTCTGCCTGATTCAGCCCCCTGAATTCCAAAATTCGGGAGCTCTGACCACAGTGGGATGCAGCATTTAGGGGAAAAGGAAGAGCTGCTTCGAAGAGCTTTTTGTTTTTTTAAGCTCTTCCATCCCGGGGAGTTTTTGGGAACACGCAGCAGTAAATCTGTGTTATTGTCATTATGACTCCACCGAGTGTTTTTCGGGAGAAAATCCCAAGAAAAAGGAAAAAAAAGGAGATCACAGCCAAAGGACTTTTAGTGGGAAAACCTGAATCCTCTGAGCGTTAAAGTCCCAACAATTCCCAGCAAGCCGCGATGGCTTCACCCTCTCATCACTTTGCATCTCTCACAGACAAAACATCCCTCGAGCCTTCCCCGATTTTCCAGTTCAATTCCAGTTAATTATTCCCGGTTTCCTCGGCGTGGCTGAGCTCGAGAGGAGCTCATTGTTACAAACGAGCTTCATCCAGAGCTCGAAATCCTGATTGTCCCCGCTGGAAAACGCCTGAGGAAAAAGGAAAAAATGCGGATTGTTCCCTGCGGGGTTTGGGGCAGCCTCCGGGGCCGGGGCTGCGCCGTTCCCGCAGCGCTCCCGCATTCCCAGCCCCGCTCCTGGCCGGACTGGAGGGACTGGGGACAGCTCTTCCCCACCCCAGTGTCCCCGGGATTGTCACCCTCTGTCCCTGCCGGGGGACCCGGTGGCACCTCCGGTGGCAGAGGAGTTCCAGGGGTTCTCCTGGATCCTGCTGGCACCGGGTGTTTGGGAAGGGTTGGGATCACCCTGTGGGATCGGGATCTCAGGAAGGAATTCCTGCCTGGGATGGAAGGGTTGGGATCACCCATGTGGGATCGTGATCACCCTGTGGGATCAGGATCTCAGGAAGGAATTCTTCCCTGGGATGGAAGGGTTGGGATCACCCATGTGGGATCAGTATCTCGGGGAGGAATTCTTCCCTGGGATGGAAGGGTTGGGATCACCCTGTGGGATCAGGATCTCAGGAAGGAATTCCTGCCTGGGATGGAAGGGTTGGGATCACCCTGTGGGATCGGGATCTCAGGAAGGAATTCCTGCCTGGGATGAAAGGGTTGGGATCACCCATGTGGGATCGTGATCACCCTGTGGGATCGGGATCTCAGGAAGGAATTCCTGCCTGGGATGAAAGGGTTGGGATCACCCATGTGGGATGAGGATCTCAGGAAGGAATTCTTCCCTGGGATGGAAGGGTTGGGATCACCCTGTGGGATCGTGATCACCCATGTGGGATGAGGATCTCGGGGAGGAATTCTTCCCTGGGATGGAAGGGTTGGGATCACCCTGTGGGATCGTGATCACCCTGTGGGATCGGGATCTCAGGAAGGAATTCTTCCCTGGGATGGAAGGGTTGGGATCACCCATGTGGGATAGTGATCACCCATGTGGGATGAGGATCTCAGGGAGGAATTCCTGCCTGGGATGAAAGGGTTGGGATCACCCATGTGGGATCGTGATCACCCTGTGGGATGAGGATCTCAGGAAGGAATTCTTCCCTGGGATGGAAGGGTTGGGATCACCCTGTGGGATCGTGATCACCCTGTGGGATCAGGATCTCAGGAAGGAATTCTTCCCTGGGATGGAAGGGTTGGGATCACCCTGTGGGATCGGGATCTTGGGGAGGAATTCTTCCCTGGGATGGAAGGGTTGGGATCACCCTGTGGGATCGTGATCACCCTGTGGGATCGGGATCTCAGGAAGGAATTCTTGCCTGGGATGGAATTCCAGAGGAGCTGTGGCTGCCCCGGGATCCCTGGAAGTGCCCACGGGCAGGGACAGTGGGACAGAACTGGGTGGGATTGAAGGTCCTTCCCACCCAAAGCAGCCGGGGGTTCTGTGATGTGAACGGAACCAGCTCGAGTCACTTCATGGGAGCAGATCCATCAGAAACCCGGAAAGAAATCCGAATTTCACCCTTTGGCTGCTCCAAACCCCCAAAATACTCCAGGGAAACCACCTGGAGCAGGATCCTCCTTCCTGTCCCTCCTTTCTGCCCTGTGCTCCCAGAGAAAACCAAAATCCTGCTCTGAAAACCCTGAACAACCCAAACAAATCCAAAATCCTGCTCTGAAAACCCTGAACAACCCAAACAAAACCAAAATCCTGCTCTGAAAACCCTGAACAACCCAAACAAATCCAAAATCCTGCTCTCACAAAACCAAAATCCTGCTCTCAAAACCTGCACAAATGGGAAAAAAACCAAAATCCTGCTCTCAAACCCTGCACAAACCCAGGCAAAACCAAAATCCTGCTCTCAAACCCTGCACAAATGGGAAAAAACCAAAATCCTGCCCTCAAAACCTTCACAAACCCAGACAAATCCAAAATCCTGCCCTCAAAACCCTGCACAAATGGGAAAAAAACCAAAATCCTGCTCTCACAAATCCAAAATCCTGCTCTCAAACCCTGCACAAATGGGAAAAAACCAAAATCCTGCTCTCAAACCCTGCACAAACCCAAACAAAACCAAAATCCTGCTCTCAAAACCTTCACAAACCCAGACAAAACCAAAATCCTGACCTCAAAACCTGCACAAATGGGAAAAAACCAAAATCCTGCTCTCAAAACCTGCACAAACCCAGGCAAAACCAAAATCCTGCTCTCAAACCCTGCACAAATGGGAAAAAACCAAAATCCTGCTCTCAAAACCCTGCACAAATGGGAAAAAACCAAAATCCTGCTCTCAAAACCCTGCACAAACCCAAACAAAACCAAAATCCTGCTCTCAAACCCTGCACAAATGGGACAAAACCAAAATCCTGCTCTCACAAAACCAAAATCCTGCCCTCAAAACCTTCACAAACCCAAACAAAACCAAAATCCTGCTCTCAAAACCCTGCACAAATGGGAAAAAAACCAAATCCTGCTCTCACAAAACCAAAATCCTGCTCTCAAACCCTGCCCAAACGGGATTTCCCAGCTTGGCCGTGACCAAACCCGGCTCCATCGGTTGCTAAAACACAATCCCAACAAACAGACCCCGAAAGGCTCCACTGGCAGCACCGAGGTAACGACACTGAGGCATTAATCAAATTAATCAATTAATTTAATGAAATTAATTAATGCTGGGAAGCAGTGGCAGCAGCGATTGTTTGAGATAAACGCCCAGAGTGATGCAAATATTATAAATTAATTCATTAATCCACAGAAAGAGCAGGAATAATCCACTCCAGGCTGGGTTTCATCAGCTTTGAGGAGTCCCAGCCTGCTGCAGTCTGGGTTGTGTCTGACTCTGAATTCCTCAGGAAATCAAGGCATTAAGGACCTTGTAAAAATCACTTTAATGCTTTGTTTTCCCCCATTTCGTCAGTGGCAAAGGGAATTAATCCTGGAGGCAGCTCCATTGTGCAATTTATCACTGATTTTTTTAACTTTAGCCTTAAGTTTTTTAACTTTATCATTTTTTTTTTAATTTATCCTTCAATTTTTCACATAATCCTCTTTTTTTTTGACTTCATCCTTGATTTTTTAACCTCACCCTTAATTTTTTCACTCTGTTCTTTATTTCTCCAGCTGTTTTCTCCCCTATTTATGGAATTTGGGCCACCAGCAGAGGAAGACAGGGATTGGCACCTCGGGACCAGGGTGGTTCTTTCAAGTAAGGTTGGGCTTATTTTTAAGCAAGCATCGTTTTTATTGGGATTTATTGGGATTTATTGGGATTTATTGGGATTTATTGGGACTCCAGGATCCCAGGAAAGCATGGGATTGCAATGCAAGTTTTCCAAGCTACAGTGAAAGGACAAATCTGCTCCTGGGGAGTGAAAAAAAAACTTAAACTGCATCCCTAAAACCAGTGGGAATTTCACTGCCTGCATCCCCCTGGCTGCAAACATTTAAAAACAGAGAAGAGAAACCTTTGGAAGCCCAAATTGTGAAGAAAATGAGAAATTTTTCCAAGTCTTTCCTTAGATCTCCTCTAAAATTTGGGTTTTTTACCCCACAAATGCATCAGAAAGCCCTTCTCACCCCATCCCCAGGCCGGAGATGTTTTCCACTTATTTTTAGAGCCTGACCTTCCAAAGGCTGAAAAATAACAAAATAACATTTTCCTTCTCCTGACTTTTGTCCTTCCCTTGGCAGAGGCCGCTTCAAAACAGAGAAATGGAAAATATTTCGATTTTCAGGCAGCAGGAGCTTCACTTTTTGTTGTTTGTTTGTGAGCTCCTCTCGTTTGTGATGTCAACTCCAAAAAAAAAAAAAGGAAAAAAAGGTGTAACAAACCTGGCAGTGCCCAGACTCCAAAAAAACCCCCAAATAAACATTTTCTGCTCTATATTTTGATTTTTTTTCATTCAATCAAAGCTTCAATCATAACCCTGCTCCAAGCTGGGAGATGTTTCCTCATCAGCTCCTTCTGAATTTGGGTTTTTTTCAACAAATGAAGTTTTCTGCTTGGGTTGGGGATGATTTACAGGGAATTTGGAAAGGAATGAGGCAAATCCAAGGAAAATAAAAGTAAAATAAAGCTCAGCTCCAGCCAGGAGGAACCAGCTCTGCTGGACTTCAGTGGCCACTGAGTTTCTAAAAGGATGAAAATGGGGAAAAAACCCCAAAAATTAAAAAAAAGTGAAAAAATTGCTGTGATTTGCAGGAGCCTTAATTCATTTTAATGTCAATTATTGGGGTTTCTTTCAGCTTGGAGCAAAAAAACCCCAAAGGAAATGACCTGATTTGTCAATAAAGTGGTTTTGGTGAGTTAATTTGGCTGTTAAATGATAGAAATCATAGAAAATGGGATTATTTTTATGTATAATGTGATCAACATTATAAATAATAATTTTATATATATTTATTATTATTATTATTAGCAGTGTACAGGGTTATAAAATGGGATTTTGGAAGTGCTGAGCTCTGCCCAGGGGCAGCTTGATGGGCTTTAAATTTTAAAAAAATACATTTTTAAAAAATCTTTTTTGGCTGGAGCTCACAAACCAGTCCCAAGTGCTTTCCAAATTTTCTCCTCTCCAAAATTGAAAATTTAGAAACACAGAATTCACTGGAGGCCGGACTTTGAAGGGTTTGTGTTGGACGTTTTAGGGATTTTTAAATGTGGATTTATTTGATAAATAAACAAAAAATTAAAAATTTAAATTAAAATTTAAAAATTTAAACTAAAAACATATTAAATATATATAAATACCATTTGCTATCTATAGATGGTAATTTTAAAGCCCTTCCAGCCCAAGTTATCCCATGATTTCACAATCCCAGGGTTCTTTTTCCTGCAGAATGAGCATTTGGGGCTCCCTGCCCCCACACAAAGCAGATTTTTGGTCACTTGTCCCCAAAATGACCTCACGAGTGACCCTGGCCACTCTTCATTCCATGGCAATTACATTTATTTATTTCTGCACTTTTATGACTTCTCCAGTTAAAAAAAACCTCATTTTTTCATGAATACTTGGCAAAAAAATCCCTTTTTTATCCATGTTTTATCATTTATCTGCTGCAGTAATTTGCTTTTTCTTCACCCAGCAGGGACTGCTGCCTCTCCTGGGGTGGGAATGTGAAAATTCCGGATTTTTCTGCCTCCCCAGCTGGACAAACCCCAATTTCCACAGCTCGGGGTGAAAGATTTGATCCCTGATTTGATGTGGGACGGGGAATTTCTCCTTCACTCCTCGTTTGTTACTGGAAAATTCCGATTAAAAATCAGATTTCTCAGGACATCAGGGGGAAAAAATCCTCTCTCTTATCTTTAATAGAAATAATAATAATAATGACAGGGGTTGATTTATCTAGAAGTGCTAAAAACGGGGAAAATCCAAATTTTTAATGCCAAAAGGATCAAATCCTTCAGTCCCTGGCTGGATGTGCCAGGAGAGGCACTGAGTAAAAATTCCTTTATTTCCAGTGGGAATCTGCTGCCAAAAAGTGTAAAAATCCATCAATCCCAGCGTTCCTGGGACATCAAACCGGGAATATTTATATTTATATTTATATTTATATTTATATTTATATTTATATTTATATTTATATTTATATTTATATTTATATTTGCATTTATATTTATATTTACATTTACATTTACATTCACATTTACATTTACATTTATATTTATATTTATATTTACATTTACATTTACATTTATATTTATATTTATATTTATATTTATATTTATATTTATATTTATATTTATATCTACATTTATATTTATATTTATATTTATATTTATATTTATATTTATATTTATATTTGCATTTATATTTATATTTATATTTATATTTATATTTATATTTATATTTATATTTATATTTATATTTATATTTATATTTATATTTATATTTATATTTATATTTATATTTATATTTTCTTTCGGGGCCTGTGTGGGTCCCTCAGGGCTGGGCCCGGTCTCCACAGGGACCTGGAGCATGGGAGGTCTGAGGTAAAAACAGGGAAAAATCCCATTTTTCTGTAAATATCCCAAATTCCTGCTGTTCCCACATTTTAAAGACTGAGCTTCTGTTTCCTGGGGCTTTCCTGAGCCTCCCCGGGGGGGTTTGTGCTGAATTTCCTGGCCAGACTCTGGGAATGTTCCAGCAGGGATTTGAACCTCCTCAAAACAAAAAAAAATAAAAGAGAAAAAGAGAAAAAAAAGAGGAAAAAAAAGAGGAAAAAAAGAGAAAAAAAAGAGAAAAAAAGAGGAAAAAAGGAGAAAAAAGATATAAAAGAGGAAAAAAGTGGAAAAAGAGAAAAAAGGGAAAAAAGAGGAAAAAAGGGAAAAAAGAGGAAAAAAAAGAGATAAAAGAGGAAAAAAGTGGAAAAAAAGAGAAAAAATGGAAAAAAGAGGAAAAAAAGAGAAAAAAGAGGAAAAGAGAAAAGAGAAAAAAGAGAAAAAAGAGAAAAAAGAGGGAAAAAGAGGGAAAAAGAGGGAAAACGGGGGGAAAAGAGGAAAAAAGAGGAAAAGAGAGAAAAAAAAAAGAAAAAAAGGAAAAAAAAGAGGAAAAAAGGAGAAAAAAGAGGGAAAAAGAGGAAAAAAGAGAGAAAAAAGAGAAAAAAAGGGAAAAATTAGAAAAAAAGAGGAAAAAATGGAGAAAAAAAGAGAAAAAAAAGAGGAAAAATAAAAAAAAAGAGGAAAAATGAAAAAAAAAAGAGAAAAAAGAGAGAGAGAAAAGAGAGAAATCTGGAGTTTTCTGCCCTATTTTAACACAAAAAAAAAAAAAAAAGGGGAAAAAAAAAAAAGAGAGAGAGAGAGAGAAAAAAAGGGAAAAAAAAAGAAGAAAAAAAAAGGCAAAGCAGCAATTTCATCCCTGCGCTGATGAGTTTCTCACATTTTCTCACATTGCTGAGTCTCTGCCCAGCTGTGACGTCCGGGCCGGCTCCGAGCGCGCCCCGGGAGCGTTCGGGCATAAATAGCGAAGAGCGGAGGGGAGGGAGCGGGACAGGGACAGCGACAGCGACAGCGACAGCCCGGCAGGGACAGCGACAGCGACAGCGACAGCGACAGCCCGGCAGGGACAGCGACAGGGACAGGGACAGCCCGGCAGGGACAGGGACAGCGACAGCGACAGCGACAGCCCGGCAGGGACAGCGACAGGGACAGGGACAGCCCGGCAGGGACAGCGACAGGGACAGGGACAGCCCGGCAGGGACAGGGACAGGGACAGCGACAGCGACAGCGACAGCGACAGCCCGACAGGGACAGGGACAGCGACAGCCCGGCAGGGACAGGGACAGGGACAGGAACAACCCGGCAGGGACAGGGACAGGAAAAGCCCGGCAGGGACAGGGACAGCCCGGCAGGGACAGGGACAGGAACAGCCCGGC
This sequence comes from Prinia subflava, assembly GCF_021018805.1. Lineage (NCBI taxonomy): Eukaryota > Metazoa > Chordata > Aves > Passeriformes > Cisticolidae > Prinia > Prinia subflava. The sequence continues at coordinate 15,756,819 of NC_086254.1, forward strand.
AGGGACAGGGACAGGGACAGCGACAGCCCGGCAGGGACAGGGACAGGAAAAGCCCGGCAGGGACAGGGACAGGGACAGCGACAGCCCGGCAGGGACAGGGACAGGAAAAGCCCGGCAGGGACAGGGACAGGGACAGGGACAGGGACAGGGACAGGGACAGGGACAGGGACAGGGACAGGGACAGCCCGGCCCCGGCCCCGGCCCGAGATGAGCCCGGCCCTGCTTCTGCTCCTGCTCCTCTCCTGTCCCCTCTCCTGGTGTCAGCAGAGAAGGATCGGTGAGGGCTCTCATTCCGGTTTAATCCGGATTTAATTCGGATTTAATGCTGGTTTAATGCTGGTTTACCTCTGATTTAGTGCTGGTTTACCTCTGATTTAATGCGGATTTAATGCTGATTTTATGCTCATTTAACTCTGATTTAATGCTGATTTAACTCTGATTTAACTCTGGTTTAATGCTAATTTAATGCTTATTTAATTCTCATTTAACTCGGATTTAACTCGGATTTAACTCGGATTAACTCTGATTTAGTGCTGATTTACCTCTGATTTAATGCTGGTTTTATGCTCATTTAACTCTGATTTAATGCTGGTTTACCTCTGATTTAATTCTGATTTAATGCTGATTTTATGCTCATTTAACTGATTCAATGCTGATTTAACTCTGATTTAATGCTAATTTAATTCTCATTTAACTCGGATTTAACTTGGATTTAATTCTGATTTAATTCTGATTTAACTCTGATTTAACTCTGATTTAACTCTATTCAATGCTGATTTAATTCAGATTTAATTCTGATTTAACTCTGATTTAGCTCTGATTTAATTCAGATTTAACTCTGATTTAATTCTGATTTAACTCTGATTCAATTCTGATTCAATTCTGATTTAATGCTGATTTAACCCTGATTTAACTCTGATTTAACTCTATTCAATGCTGATTTAATTCAGATTTAAAGCTGATTTAACTCGGATTTAACTCTGATTTAGCTCTGATTTAACTCTGATTTAATTCAGATTTAACTCTGATTTAACTCTGGTTTAACTCTGATTCAATTCTGATTTTTGAGGGTTTTTTTGGGCTGCTCTGAGCATGAGAGGGGAAGTTTCAGCTGCAGCCTGAAAATTCTGAGGGGGTTTTGTAGGAAAAGGCTTCACTGGATTTTCTTTTTTCCCAATTTTCCTCCTGAGGGGTGAAGCTTTTTTTAAGGAAAATATTTTTGTGAAGAGCTTCCAGAGACACTTTGCATTAATCTGAATTTTCCATCTGATTTAAATGAAAAAAAAACCCCAAAAATCCCAGCACATCCTTGGAATTTCTGCTCAGGGACCTCTAAAAATGAACAAATCCCACTCCAGGTTTTGGGGAATTCTCACCTCCAGGAGGATTTGTGGGAATCCAATTTATTCCCAATCCCAAATTCCCTGGAGAATTTCCAAATATTCACCAAATCTTATTTTTTAATTCTTTTTTGGGAAGATCCACGAGGTTCCCGGACTCGTTGTGGAAATGAGGAATATTTTGTTAAATCAAATAAATTTTGGGAATTTCTCCCAATAATTAGGGATAAATTTAAATAAATTTAAATTTAAATAAATTTAGGGAAATTCTCCCTGCTCAGAGCCCAAATTCCAGCTGGAATTTCCACCCTGGACACACAGAGGGATTTTTGTGGGATTTATTCCTGGTTTTCTCTTTGCTGTAGGTGAGGTGTGGGCTCTGTCAGGGGATTGACAAATCTGGGGGAAAATCGAGAAATTATGGGGGAAAAAAATAGAGAAATTAGAGGGGGAATGGAAAAATTAGAGGGGAAAAAAGGAAATTATGGGAAAAATAGAGAAAATATGGGAAAAATGTGAGAAATTATAGGGGGAAAATGGAGAAATTATAGGGGGAAATAGAGAAATTAGAGGGAAAAAATGAGAAATTAGAGGGAAAAAATAGAGAAATTATAGGAATAAAATGAGAAATTATAGGAAAAATTGAGAAATTAGGGAGAAAAATTGAGAAAACAGGTTGTACATCCTCATGGCCAACGAGGAATTTGATGCTGGGATTTTGGGAGAATTCCTGAATTAAACTCCATGTCCAGTTAACTTCTCACTACTGAATTATCCCTGAAAATCCCCAAATTCCAGAACCATCCCTGCCTCCTTGGGCACATCCCAGATTTTCCCCCCATCCCAAAGGGACCCTGTGATCCCCAAATCCCAAATTATGGGGAATAACCGGGATCCCTTCCCTGGCTGGGTTTGGGAGCTGCTCCCGACCCTCCAGAATTCCTGATTTTCCTCTGGAGCTCATCCCGACCCTCCATAAATCCTGATTTTCCCCTGGAGCTCATCCCGACCCTCCAGAATTCCTGATTTTCCCCTGGAGCTCATCCCGACCCTCCAGAATTCCTGATTTTCCTCTGGAGCTGCTCCTGACCCTCCAGAATTCCTGAATTTCCCCTGGAGCTCATCCCGACCCTCCAGAATTCCTGATTTTCCCCTGGAGCTCATCCCGACCCCCCAGCATTCCTGATTTTCCCCTGGAGCTCATCCCGACCCCCCAGCATTCCTGATTTTCCTCTGGAGCTCATCCCGACCTTCCAGAATTCCTGATTTTCCCCTGGAGCTCATCCGGACCCTCCATAAATCCTGATTTTCCCCTGGAACTCATCCTGATCCTCCAGAATTCCTGATTTTTCATTTGGAGCTTCTCCCGACCTTCCATAAATCCTGATTTTCCTCTGGAGCTGCTCCTGACCTTCTAGAATTCCCTGGATTCGTGATTTTCCCCTGGAGCTGCTCCTGACCCCCCAGCATTCCCAAATTTCCTCTGGAGCTCCTCCTGACCCTCCAGAATTCCTGATTTTCCCCTGGAGCTGCTCCTGACCCCCCAGCATTCCCAAATTTCCTCTGGAGCTCCTCCTGACCCTCCAGAATTCCTGATTTTCCCCTGGAGCTGCTCCTGACCCCCCAGCATTCCCAAATTTCCTCTGGAGCTCCTCCTGACCCTCCAGAATTCCTGATTTTCCCCTGGAGCTCCTCCTGACCCCCCAGAATTCCCGATTTTCCCCTGGATGAGCCCCCCGTGTCCTTTGTATCCCAAAGATCCCAGCCGGCCCCTCCAAAGCGCCGCCGCCCGCAGAGATCCGGCCTTCAGCAGGAACCCCGGGAATTCCCTGGGAGCAGGTGAGAGCAGGCAGGAGCTGCCGGGCCCTGTCCCAGCCCTGGGCACGGAGCTTTTCCCAGCAAATCCCGGATTTGCTGCTTTTGGCACCAAATCCCTTCCCAAATGGATTCAGGGGCTGTGCCAGGGGAGATCCCGCTGGGCCAGCCCGGAGCTGCTCCCTGCATCCCCCAAATCCCAGCCAAAACCTCCTGGGGCTGAGGCTGAACACCGAATATTCCATTGTTCAGTCACTGGGATGATAAACCTGGGATCCTCTGGCATTTTCCCAATAATTTTGGCTTTTTTTGGTTTTTTTAGGAGGAGAGGTCGGGCCAGAAATGCTGCAAGAAATGAGGGAAACCAACAGGGTGCTGCTGGAAGTTCGGGATTTGCTGAAGCAGCAGGTGGGTGAAAAAATCCTAATTCCTGTTTTCCTGAGGTCTGGGAATTCCCTGCTATTCTGGAATTGGGGAGCTGCTTCCTGGGCCTAATTCCTGATTCCCTGAGCTCTGGGAATTCCCTGCTCCCTCTGGAACTGGGGAGCTGCTTCCTGGGCCTAAATCCTGATTTCCTGAGCTCTGGGAATTCCCTGCTATTCTGGAAGTGGGGAGCTCTTCCTGGGCCTAATTCCTGATTCCCTGAGCTCTGGGAATTCCCTGCTCCCTCTGGAATTGGGGAGCTGCTTCCTGGGCCCAATTCCTGATTTCCTGAGGTCTGGGAATTCCCTGCTCCCTCTGGAATTGGGGAGCTCTTCCTGGGCCTAATTCCTGATTTCCTGAGCTCTGGGAATTCCCTGCTATTCTGGAATTGGGGAGCTGCTTCCTGGGCCTAATTCCTGATTTCCTGAGCTCTGGGAATTCCCTGCTGTTCTGGAATTGGGGAGCTCTTCCTGGGCCTAAATCCTGATTTCCTGAGCTCTGGGAATTCCCTGCTGTTCTGGAATTGGGGAGCTCTTCCTGGGCCTAAATCCTGATTTCCTGAGCTCTGGGAATTCCCTGCTCCCTCTAGAATTGAGGAGTTGCTTCCTGGGCCTAATTCCTGATTTCCTGAGCTCTGGGAATTCCCTGCTGTTCTGGAATTGGGGAGCTCTTCCTGGGCCTAAATCCTGATTTCCTGAGCTCTGGGAATTCCCTGCTCCCTCTGGAATTGGGGAGCTCTTCCTGGGCCTAAATCCTGATTTCCTGAGCTCTGGGAATTCCCCGCTTCCTGTGTGGAGAGAGCAGCAGATTATTGCTACAGGACAGAAGGCAGAGGTGGTTTGTAACTGGGAGGTGAAATTGGGGAAAACCCCTTCAAGTTGGGATAAAATTCCAGTTGAAAAAAACCCCTTCAAGTTGGGAAAAACTTCAAGGTAAAAAAAACCCCTTCAAGTTGGGACAAATTTCCAGTTGAAAAAAACCCTTCAAGCTGGGAAAAACCTTCAGGGTAAAAAAACCCCTTTCAAACTGAAAAAAAAAACGAGGTGGAAAAATCCCTTCAAGCTGGGAAAAAACTCAACTTGAGGGACTCAAGTTGAAAAATCAGAGTTGGCATCACAGGAAGTTCCTTTGAATTCCCAAATTCCCCAGCAAAGCTGGAGGGTGAGCCCTGAAAACAGGGATGTGGCAGGGTGGGTTTAACTGGGAAAACAAATCCACTTTTTCCTTGGGTTTGTGGGCTCAGGAGATCAGAGGAGAGGCCAAATTTGGGAGCTGGAGGAGCCCTTGCAACCCTTTTTTTGTGGTCCTGGGAGGGAGCTCCCATGGAACTCTGCATTCCCTCTGATGTTGTTTGAATCCTAAAATCCCTCCTGGCTCCAGCAGGGGTTTTTTTCGGGAATTTGGAATACTCTTTCCTTGTTTTAAGCAGGATTTGAAGCAGAGGGGACAGAAAGGTTCCATTCTGCTGCTGCTCCAGGTGGGAGCTGAGGGATTCCAGAGGCAGGGAGAGGCCGGAGTGCTGCTCCTCTCACATTCCAGCCCTGCATAAAAACCCAGTGTTTTTTGGGAATCAGGGCAGCCAGGGCTCCTGGCAGCCTCCAGCGCTCATTCCAGTGCTCCCTTCCAGCAGATTTTCCTGGTTGTTCTTTGCCCTTCTTGCCAATTGTTATTTATTTTATTTAACTTTATTTTATTTTTTTCTTTATTTTAATTTTTTCTTTATTTTATTTTTACTCATTTAATTTAATTTAATTTTATAATTTAATTTCTTTAGATTTTTTTTTTTAAATCCATGTTTTTCTCAGCAACACCACCCCGAAGTCCTTCCTAGTGGAAAAATGAGGTGGTAATTCCTTCATGGGGGCAACTGTGGGAACTGCCCAGGGAATGAATCCAAAGGATGAACCCCCCAAATTCCAGGGAATGAATCCCAAGGATGAACCCCCCAAATTCCAGAGAATAAATCCCAAGGATGAACTCCCCTGATTCCAGAGAAAGAATCCCAAGGATGAACTCCCTGAGTTCCCAGGGAGTGAATCCCAAGGATGAACCCCCCAGATTCCAGGGAATCCCAAGGATGAACCCCCCCAGATTCCAGGGAATCCCAAGGATGAACCCCCCAAATTCCAGGGAATTCCCTGATTTTGGGGCCAGTGCTGCTGGCTGGGAGCTGAGCAGGCCCAGCCGTGGTGTTCTGCTGGCCCGGGGACCCCCGGATCCAGATCCCTGCCCCAGCTCAGATCCCTCGGATCCAAATCCCGGCTCAGATCCCTCGGATCCAAATCCCGGCTCAGATCCCTCAGATCCAAATCCCTGCCCGGCTCAGATCCCTCAGATCCAAATCCCTGCCTGGCTCAGATCCCTCAGATCCCAATCCCAGCCTGGCTCAGATCCCTCGGATCCAAATCCCAGCCCCGGCTCAGATTCCTCAGATCCAAATCCCGGCCTGGCTCAGATCCCTCAGATCCAAATCCCAGCCTGGCTCAGATCCCTCAGATCCCAATCCCAGCCTGGCTCAGATCCCTCAGATCCAGTCCCTCAGCCCGGCCGCTGTTCCCTTGCAGATCAAGGAGATCACATTCCTGAAGAACACGGTCATGGAGTGCGACGCCTGCGGTGAGTGCCCTGCTGTCCCCTCAGGGCGTGCTGGGGCTCTGGGACACCCCACGGTGACTCTGGGACACCCAGTGGTGGCCCCGGGACACCCCAGAGCTGAGCTGGTGGCTCTGGGACACCTTGTGGTGGCACTGGGATAATCCAGGTTGTTCTGGTGGCTTTGGGACACCCCGTGGTGGCTTTGGGACACCCCGCGGTGGCTCTGGGACACTCCAGACCTGAGCTGATGGCTTTGGGACACCCCGCGGTGGCTTTGGGACACCCCGCGGTGGCTCTGGGACACCCCAGGTTGTTCTGGTGGCCCTGGGACACCCCAGGTTGTCCTGGTGGCCCTGGGACACCCCTTGGTGGCCCTGGCGCCCTGTCGTGACCCTCCCCGCCCCGCAGGGATGCGGCCGGAGGTGACGGGCCCGGTGATCACCATGACCCAGTTCAACCGCTGCGTGCCCAGCCCCTGCTTCCCGGGCGTGCCGTGCACCGAGAGCGGCGGCGCCTTCCGCTGCGGGCCCTGCCCCGCCGGCTACACCGGCAACGGCACCCACTGCACCGACATCAACGAGGTAACCCCCCGGGACGGCCCGGGCCCACCCGGGACAGCCCGGACCCCCATTGGGACAGCCCGGAGCCCTCCCGGGACAGCCCGGACACACCCCCGGGACAGCCCGGACCCACCCCCGGGACAGCCCGGACACACCCGGGACAGCCCGGACCCTGCCCGGGACAGCCCGGACACACCCCGGGACAGCCCGGACCCACCCGGGACAGCCCGGAGCCCTCCCGGGACAGCCCGGACCCACCCGGGACAGCCCGGACCCCCATTGGGACAGCCCGGAGCCCTCCCGGGACAGCCCGGACCCTGCCCCGGGACAGCCTGAACCCACTCAGGACAGCCCGGACACACCCGGGACAGCCCGGACCCCTCCCGGGACAGCCCGGACCCACCCCCGGGACAGCCCGGACCCCTCCCGGGACAGCCCGGACCCACCCGGGACAGCCCGGAGCCCGCCCGGGACAGCCCGGACCCCTCCTGGGACAGCCCGGACCCACCCCCGGGACAGCCCGGAGCCCTCCCGGGACAGCCCGGACCCACCCGGGACAGCCCGGACCCACCCCCGGGACAGCCCAGACCCACCCGGGACAGCCCGGACCCCACCTGGGACAGCCCAGACCCACCCCCGGGACAGCCCGGACACACCCGGGACAGCCCGGACCCCTCCCGGGACAGCCCGGACCCACCCGGGACAGCCCGGACCCCTCCCGGGACAGCCCGGACCCACCCCGGGACAGCCCGGACCCTGCCCCGGGACAGCCCGGAAACCCCCCCGGGACAGCCCGGACCCACCCGGGACAGCCCGGACCCACCCGGGACAGCCCGGACACACCCCGGGACAGCCCGGACCCACCCGGGACAGCCCGGACCCCTGCCCCGCCGGGACCCCCTTGTGCTTGGCAGGGAGAGCCCCGCAGCCCGCGGGAGATGGGCATCCCTGCCCGGCAGAGGACGGAATTCCTGCTGGAATTCTGTGCCCGGCTCTGCCCTGGTCCAGTCGGGATTTCTCCCGGCAGAATAAATCCCGAGGGTTTGTGCCACACGGGGAGAGGAGTTCGGAGCACCGGAGGCGCCTCCTGTGCTGAGGAGCTGCTAGAAATGAGATTTATTAGGTGTGGGATGGGATCAAACGCTTCCCAAATAATCCTTGAGACAGCAAATCTTAACCACGGGGCTTTGTTTCTGCCCCTAAATCAAACCTTGCTGGGCAGATACTGTGTATTTCTTTTAGGAAATTTTCTCTTTTTTTAGGAAATATGGCATTCCACCAATTTTAAGCTCTGTGTGTGTGCAAAGCTCTGCTCATCCATGGATTTTTTTGTCAGGCTCCTGAGTCCTGTGCTTCCCAAACCACGTCCCTAAGCTTGATTATCCCACTCGTGCAGAACCTCAATTGCATTTCAATTTAAAAACCTGCTGGAGGCCTCCATGGGAGGTTTTGGGATTGTGGGTCCAAAACATGGGATCCACTGTACTCCTGAGCACAAAAACCCGGGGAAAATAATGAAGTGTTGGAGGAAGCAAAGCATTCGGAGCAATTTTGGAAAGGGAGAGGTGAACAAAACTGGCGTTGTGTTTCAAGGCCGGGGTGAGGAATTGTGCAGCTCCCTGGGCTCTGAGGATTCCAGGAGGGAAAAGCAGAGGCGGGGGCAGCTCCCTGGGCTCTGAGGATTCCAGGAGGGAAAAGCAGAGGCGGGGGCAGCTCCCTGCCCGGGCTGAGCAGAACCAGAGCTGAAATCAGCGCCTTTGTTCTATTGCAACCCAGGGGGACGCCCGAGCTGGGGGAGGAACTTCTGTGCCATTTTATCTTCCTTTAAAACTAAACCCCCCGAGCTGGCCATGCCCCGGGGCTGGCGCTGCCCCTGGCACAGCCTGGCACGGTCTCTCTTGTTGCAGTGCAATGCCAACCCCTGCTTCCCCAAAGTCCAGTGCATCAACACCAACCCCGGCTTCCGCTGCGACCCCTGCCCGCCCGGCTTCACCGGGCCGCCGCTGGAGGGGGTGGGCATGGCCTTCGCCAGGGCCAACAAGCAGGTGAGGAGGGCTCCGCGTCCCTGGGGAGCCGGGGATCCCCTCCGTGTCCCTGGGGAGCCGGGGATCCCCTCTGTGTCCCTCGGGAGCCGGGAATTCCCTCCGCGTCCCTGGGGAGCCGGGGATCCCCTCTGTGTCCCTCGGGAGCCGGGGATCCCCTCTGTGTCCCTGGGGAGCCGGGGATCCCCTCTGTGTCCCTGGGGAGCCGGGGATCCCCTCTGTGTCCCTCGGGAGCCGGGGATCCCCTCTGTGTCCCTCGGGAGCCGGGGATCCCCGCTGTGTCCCTGGGGAGCCGGGGATCCCCTCTGTGTCCCTCGGGAGCCGGGGATTCCCTCGGGGATTCCCTCCCCTCTGCGTCCCTGGGGAGCCGGGAATTCCCTCCGGGGATCCCCCTCCCCTCCGTGTCCCTCGGGAGCCGGGGATCCCCTCCTGGCTGAGAGGGCTGCAGGAGGGAAGGGCGGGGTGGTGATTGCTGAAGGGGGAAGGGAGGGTGGGAAAGGGCTGGGAGGGAGTTCCCGTCCCTGGAAGTGTCCCAGGCCAGTTTGGGATAGTGGAAGGTGCCCTTGGAAGTGGGAATGGGGTGATTAAAGGTCCCTCCCAACCCGAGCAGTTTTGGGATTCCGTGATCCCGTGTGTTGGTGGGGATGCAGGGACAGGAGAGCGCCCAGGGTGTCCTGGCAGCTGCGCCCCAGAGCCAGAGTGGGGCTGGGCAGAGCAGGGAGCACCTCTGGGGCTGTGGGGGCAGCCCAGGGATGGGAACGGGAATGGGAATGGGAATGGGAACGGGAGTGGGAATGGGAGTGGGAATGGGAATGGGAGTGGGAATGGGAATAGAAGTGGGAGTGGGAGTGGGAATGGGAGTGGGAATGGGAATAGAAGTGGGAGTGGGAGTGGGAATGGGAGTGGGAATGGGAATTCCTCCTGCTGGGACACAGAAGAGCTCACACCGCTGCTGCCATCCCCTCCCGGCTTCTCTGACAGCTCCAGGCAGAGGAAAAATCCCAACAGCCTGGGCTGATTGGGGTTTTTAGGGATAATTGTCACCCACGTGACATTGGGAATTGGGGGCTGGCCATGGGATTGACTCTGGAGAGAGGTCTGGAGTCCTGCTGGGATCTGCCTCCAGCTTGTCAGCAGGAAAGCTGACTAGTCCCGGGCTAGTGCGGTGTGCCAGGGCTCTGCCCCTGGCCCTGCCCGAACCCCGGGCAGGTGCAGTGCAGGTGAGGGCGTGTCCCGTTCCCCCGGCCAGGTGTGCACCGACATCAACGAGTGCGAGACCGGGGCTGCCACGAACTGCGTCCCCAACTCCATCTGCATCAACACCCGGGTAAATCCAGGGCTGGGGAGGGGATCCGAGGGCTGGGGAGGGGATCCAAGGGCTGGGGAGGGGATCCGAGGGCTGGAGCCCCTCTGGAGCCAGGCTGGGACACCTGGGGGTGCTCACCTGGAGAGGAGAAGGCTCCAGGGAGAGCTCAGAGCCCCTGCCAGGGCCTGAAGGGCTCCAGGAGAGCTGGGGAGGGACTGGGGACAAGGGACAGAGGGACAGGACACAGGGAATGGCTTCCACTGCCAGAGGGGAGACTGGGAAGGAATTCCTGGCCGGGCTGGAATTCCCAGAGAAGATCCCTGGCAGTGTCCCAGACCCTGGGATGGCGGGGGGTGTCCCGAGGAAGGGCTGCAGCCGAGATTTGCCGGGATTTGCCTTCGAGTCCGTGCCCGTTTTCCCCGCAGGGCTCCTACAAATGCGGGGCCTGCAAGCCGGGCTTTGTGGGCGACCAGATCAGCGGCTGCCGGAGCCAGACGGCGCCGGGGACACGGCGCTGCCCCAACGGCGAGATCAGCCCGTGCCACGAGAAAGCCGAGTGCATCGTGGAGAGGGACGGCTCCCTGTCCTGCCAGGTGCGGGCACCGGGGCGGGCACCCTGCCGGGATTGGGGTCTGATCCCACCGCTCTGGGAGGTTTGGGTCTGGCCTGACCCTGCCGGGATTTGGGTCCGGTCCCACCCTCCCGAGACTGCTTGGGGTCTGCTCTGACCCTCCTGCGATTTGGATTTAATCCCAATTTCCCCGCGGCTGGGGTCGGTCCCGCCCTCCCGAGATTGGGGTCGGGTCCCACGCTCCGGTCCGACCCCGCCCCGGGGTTTGGGTCTGGTCCAGCAGTCGGGGTCTGCTCTGATTCCCCCGCGATCGGGGTCTGCTCCCGCCCTCCTGCCCCGGGGTCTGCTGCGATCCCAAACTCCCCGGGACCGGGTCGGGCTGCCCGCCCCCCGTTCCTCTCTCTCCCCGTTCCCGCTCTCTCCCCGTTCCCGTTCCCTCTCTCTCCCCGTTCCCGCTCTCTCCCCGTTCCCGTTCCCGTTCTCTCCCCGTTCCCGCTCTCTCCCCGTTCCCGTTCCCGTTCCCGCTCTCTCCCCGTTCCCGTTCCCGCTCTCTCCCCGTTCCCGCTCTCTCCCCGTTCCCGTTCCCGTTCTCTCCCCGTTCCCGCTCTCTCCCCGTTCCCGTTCCCTCTCTCTCCCCGTTCCCGCTCTCTCCCCGTTCCCGTTCCCGTTCCCGTTCCCGCTCTCTCCCCGTTCCCGTTCCCGTTCTCTCCCCGTTCCCGTTCCCGTTCTCTCCCCGCTCCCTCACCCCGCGCTCCTCTCCGGGTCTGCCACTGCCCTCTCCTGGAGAGCGCCCTTCCCGAGCCCTCCCTGCTCGTCCGTGTCCCCTCAGCTCCTCTGCGCCGTTCCCGCTGTTTGGGGCTTTTGTTTTTTCCGGGCACGGAGTTCCCTGGAGCTGAGCGGGGAGAATCCACTGGGCGACCTCCGAGCCAGCTCCTGCTGCCCCTCCCGGTGTCAGAGCCGGGTCCGAGCGGTTCCAGAGACGCCTCCGGGCGTTTCACAGCCCTGGGTGTGCAGCGTTTCTCTCGTAAACCCTCGGATTTCGGGGGCTGATCCGGTGTTGTTGCAGTGCCTGGTGGGCTGGGCAGGGAACGGCTACGTGTGCGGGAAGGACACGGACATCGACGGCGTCCCCGACGAGAAGCAGCGCTGCTCCGACAAGAAATGCCGCAAGGTGAGGAGGGCACGGCGGCTCCCGCTCCCCGGGAAACCCGGGAATGTCACTCCAGGCTCAGGGTGCTGCTGGGACCCCCAGAGCTGTCCCCATGTCCCCGTGTCTCTCCCGACAGGACAACTGCGTGACCGTGCCCAACTCGGGCCAGGAGGACGCGGACAGGGACGGCATCGGGGACGCCTGCGACGACGACGCCGACGGCGACGGGATCCCCAACGCTGAGGTTCGGCCCCGCTGCCCTCCGGGGCTCCTGCAGGGCAGCGGCGCCTGCAGGGGGAGTGCAGGGTCCCGGGGGGATTCAGGGGTCCCGGGGGGATTCAGGGGTCCCAGGGGGGATTCAGGGGTCCCGGGGGGAGTGCAGGAGTCCCACGGGGGATTCAGGGGTCCCGGGGGGATTCAGGGGTCCCGGGGGGAGTGCAGGAGTCCCACGGGGGATTCAGGGGTCCCGGGGGGAGTGCAGGAGTCCCACGGGGGATTCAGGGGTCCCGGGGGGAGTGCAGGAGTCCCACGGGGGATTCAGGGGTCCCGGGGGTAGTGCAGGGTCCCAGGGGAAATGCAGGGGTCCCGGGGGGAGTGCAGGGGTCCCAGGGGGATTCAGGGGTCCCGGGGGGATTCAGGGGTCCCAGGGGGATTCAGGGGTCCCGGGGGGAATTCTGAGGTCTCAGTGTGAATTCAGGGGTGGCAGTAGGAATTCAGGTGTCCCACTGGGAATTCAGAGATCCTAGTGTGAATTCAGAGGTCTCGGTGGGAATTCAGAGATCCAAATTGGAATTTAGGGGTCCCAGTGTGATTTCAGAGTTCCCAGTAGGAATTTAGGGGTCCCACTGGGAATTCCACGGTCCCAGCGTGGCCTCTGTGGGAGCTCCGAGGATCCCAAAGAGGCTGAGAAGCCTCGGGCCGCTCCCTCCCCCCGAGGCTCCTGTCCCGAGCCTGTCCCGAGCCTGTCCCGAGCCTGTCCCGAGCCTGTCCCGGGCCTGTCCCGAGCCTGTCCCGGGCCTGTCGGGAGCGGGCCCCGCCCGGGGACAGTGCCGGTGTCCCCACCGTGTCCCCTCCCCGCAGGACAACTGCGTGTACACGAGGAACGCGGACCAGCGCAACCAGGACAGGGACAACTTCGGGGACGCGTGCGACAACTGCCGGCAGGTGAAGAACAACGACCAGAGGGACATCGACGGCGACGGCCGCGGCGACGAGTGCGACGACGACATGGACGGCGACGGTGAGAGCGGGCACGGCCCGGTGAGAGCGGGCACGGCCCGGGCCGGCCCCGTGTCCCCCGCGCCGGGGGTGACAAAGCGGGCGGTGCCCGTGTCCCCGAGCCCGGCAGGGCGGAGCCGCTGCTCACAGCCGGGGCTGGGATCGTTGTTATCGTCCACAGTCACAGCCAGCCCCTCCTGACTGCCTGTGCTGCGTCTGAAGGGAGAAAATTGGGAATATTCGAGGTCCCAGCGGCTCCCGGCTGGAGCTGGGAGAGGCAGGGCTGGCCCTGGGGTGGCTTTGGACACCGAGCTGATCCCGGCTGGCACAAAATCCCAGCGAGCACCGCCCCCAAATCCTGACATCGTTGCTTTATCCATGGATTCCCTTCCCTGTTTTCCAGGGATCAAAAACCCCATGGACAACTGCAGGAGGGTGCCCAACCCCGACCAGAGGGACAGCGACGGGGACGGCGTGGGGGACGCCTGTGACAGCTGCCCCACCCTCAGCAACCCTGACCAGGTACAGAGCCCCCAGGGCGGGCATTGCTGTCACCCTGTGTCACCGCCCAGGTGACACTGCCCAGGTGACACTGCCCGGGTGACACTGCCCAGGTGACACTGCCAGCTGCCACCCTCCCCGGGCACAAAAGGGAATTCCCTCTGGAGCAGACACCAGCCAAGGAGGAATTTTGGCACTCTGGGCTCTCCCCTCCTGCCCTGTCCCACTGCTGGAATTGCTGAGAATTCCCCCCAAAATACCCCACAGAAACTCTTCTGCTGTTGGCAGCTCTTGGTTCTCTCTCTTGCCTTTTCTCTGGAAAATTTAAATTATTCTCCATTTATTTTTCTAGAAAGACACTGACCACGATCTGGTGGGGGATGTCTGTGACACCAACCAGGACAGGTGAGCAGCAAAACCTCACAATTCTGTTGATTTGCATGAAATCCTGGGGATGAAAGGACCAAAGGGCCGTGACAGCCTGGCTTGGCCTTACCCTGTTAAAAACGGAGGTGTAGAGGTGGAATTCCCCTCAGACCTCACAACAGTGACCACAGGAGGCGAGGCCCAGCCCCAGAGCTGTCCTCGCCCTCCAGCAGGAGCACTCCCAGCCCATCCTCGGTGTGACAAAAGCACCGGGAAGGCTGAAACCCCCCAGTCCTGCTGCTGCAGCCCCGGGGAGCGCCCGTGGGTGACTGTCCCTGTCCCCTCTCCCCAGCGACGGCGACGGGCACCAGGACTCGCGGGACAACTGCCCCACAGTGCCCAACAGCTCGCAGGTGGACACGGACGGTGACGGCCGCGGCGACGAATGCGACGATGACGATGACGACGACGGCATCCCCGACTTCCGCCCGCCCGGGCCCGATAACTGCAGGCTGGTGCCCAACCCCGGCCAGGAGGACTCGGATGGTGAGGGGGCAGCCCTGGGGGCTCCTGGGGGCAGCCCTGGGGGCTCCTGGGGGCAGCCCTGGGGGCTCCTGGGGGCTCCTGGGGGGCTCCTGGGGGGCTCCTGGGGGCGCTCCCAGCTCTGGAAGCCGCAGGAATTGGGGTTTGCTGGGGACTGACTCGAGCCAGGCCTGTGGCACTTGCAGAGGGCCACAGTGCCAACGTCAGGATTGGGTTTGGGGCCAGGCTTGGGATCAGGCTTAGGGTCAGGCTTGGGATCATGTTTGGGGTCATGTTTGGGGTCAGGTTTGGGGCCAGGCTTGGGATCAGGCTTGGGATCACATTTAGGATCAGGCTTGGGATCAGATTTAGGATGATGTTTGGGATCAGGTTTAGGATCATGTTTAGGATCAGGTTTGAGATCACATTTGGGATCATGTTTGGGGTCAGGTTTGGGGCCAGGCTTGGGATCAGATTTAGGATGATGTTTGGGATCAGGTTTAGGATCATGTTTAGGATCATGTTTGAGATCACATTTGGGATCGTGTTTGGGGTCAGGTTCTCTCTCCCAGAAGTGCCTGGGGTTCGAGGGGGTTCGAGGGGGTTCGAGGGGTTTCTCTGCCAGCAGGAGGAGCCTCCAGGTTTCCCTGCAGCTCCTCGGGGTGTCCCAGTGCCTTGGCAGCCTCAGCTGCCCCTGGCGCTGCCCGAGGCTGAGCAAACCCAGGGCAGGAGCTGCTGCTCCAGGCTCCTTCCTCCTCCTCCTCCTCCTCCTGGTGCCCAGGGGACGGCGTGGGGAACCTGTGTGAGGACGACTTCGACAGGGACATGGTGATCGACAGGATCGACGTCTGCCCCGAGAACGCGCAGGTGACGCTCACAGACTTCAGGGCCTTCCAGACCGTGGTGCTGGACCCCGAGGGGGACGCTCAGATCGACCCCAACTGGATCGTCCTCAACCAGGTGGGGCCAGCTCAGCTGGGAACGGCCCTGCAGGGTTCCCCTGAGGGGCTCCGTGGTTCTGCAGTGCCCAAATCCCGGAGCTGCAGCCCTGGAGCAGCGCAGGAGGGAATTTGGTGTGTCTGGAATTGCACTAAGGAGTCACAATTCCTCTTTCCCAGGGCATGGAGATTGTCCAGACCATGAACAGCGACCCCGGCCTGGCTGTAGGTGAGGAATTTCCCTCTGCGCAATCATCACTCGCTGCAGCTTTCCCCAGCCACTCCTCAGTGACTCCATCCACTGCTCCTGTAGTGCACAGAGCCCCGATTCCCCCTGGCACAATCCTCCTGCCCAGCTGAGCCCTGGCTCAGTTTTGTGCTGAGTCCTGGCTCTGTCCTGCTGCCCTGACAGGGTACACGGCCTTCAACGGCGTCGACTTCGAGGGCACCTTCCACGTCAACACGGCCACGGACGACGACTACGCCGGCTTCATCTTCGGCTACCAGGACAGCTCCAGCTTCTACGTGGTGATGTGGAAGCAGATGGAGCAGACGTACTGGCAGGCAAACCCCTTCCGGGCCGTGGCGGAGCCGGGCATCCAGCTGAAGGTGAAGGGACCCTGCAGAAGGAATTCCTGGGGGAGTTTTGCCCTGGGATGAGCAGCTCTGCTGAGTCCTGTCTGCACGCACTGACCAGGCTCTGCTCTGTCCCAGGCAGTGAAATCCAAAACGGGCCCTGGGGAGTACCTGAGGAATTCCCTGTGGCACACGGGGGACACCACGGACCAGGTGAAGCTGCTCTGGAAGGATCCCCGGAATTCCGGCTGGAAGGACAAGACCTCCTACCGCTGGTTCCTGCAGCACCGGCCCCAGGTCGGCTACATCAGGTGAGCCTCGGGCAGGAAACGCAGCCTCAGGGAGCCCCGGCACGGTGTGGAAGGGAGCTCCTCCCTGGGCAGGGACACTCCCCCCGTCCCAGGCTGCTCCAGCCTCCCTGGATGGAGCATCCCAGGAGCTCCTGCCCTGTTCCCTGCAGGGCTCGGTTCTACGAAGGCCCCGAGGTCGTGGCAGACACCGGGGTTGTCCTGGACACCACCATGAGAGGGGGGCGCCTCGGGGTGTTCTGCTTCTCCCAGGAGAACATCATCTGGTCCAACCTCCGCTACCGCTGCAACGGTGAGTTGGGAAGGAGATCTGGAATTCTCCTCCATTTTCCTGCCCCTGCACAGCCACGGGAACGGGGCAGCAAACAGCACCCAGTCCATCCCTCCCTGCTGCTCCTGCCCTGATCCGTCCTTGCTGTAACCCTCAGACACCATCCCGGAGGACTACGAGACGTTCCGGGTGCAGCAGGACTGATCCCCTGGAGCCCTCAGCCCGTCCTGCCCGCACACCCCGCCCCTGCTCTGGAACCCAGCCCCGAGCGCTGCCGGCACCTCCCAGCGCCCTCCCAGCCTCCAGCTCCCCTCCCCAGCAGCAAATCCCAGAACGGCTCCCGGATCCTGTGGCAGGGCAGAGGTGGGCACGGGGAGCGTGGGCAGCAGCCGGAGCTGCCGGGGGCTCCCCGCAGCAGCCGCGATGGTTTTGGAGGAAGTTTGGCGTGGACGATTCCCAGGAATCTCCTCCCTGCTCGAGGCTCCCGGGCGTGAATTGTTCTTCTCCAGACCTGCTGCAAACCCAGCAGAGCCTGGGAAGGACGCGCGGAACAGCCCCGGCACAAGTTGCTCATTTTAATAAAGGAAAAAGCACTTTAAGGAGAGAATCTTTGTTCTGGAATGTTGGATAATAAACACTTGGAATGTTGGATAATAAATTCTAGATTTCTCCTTAGTCGTGTGTGTGTTCTCTCCACTCTTCTGAAGCTTTTCCCTTGCAGATGTGGAAGGGAGGAACCCTCCAGGGCTGAGCCCAGTGGGACTGAGAGAGGGGAATTTTTTCCATGGGATTCTCTCCCTTTTTCCCAAAGGATTTTCTCCCTTTCTTCCACAGGATTTCCTCCCTTTTTTCCACAGGATTATCTCCCTTTTTTCCCCAGGATTCTCTCCCTTTTTTCCTTGGGACTTTCTCCCTTTTTTCCAAAGGATTCTCCCCCTTTTTTCCTCAGGATTCTCCCCCTTTTTTCCACGGGGTTCTCTCCCTTTTTTTCCCCAGGATTCTCTCCCTTTTTACCAAAGGATTCTCTCCCTTTTTTCCCCGGGGTTCTCTCCCTTTTTTCCCTGGGGTTCTCTCCCTTTTTTCCCCGGGGTTCTCTCCCTTTTCCCCCAGGATTCTCTCCCTTTTTTCCCCGGGGTTCTCTCCCTTTTTTCCCTGGGGTTCTCTCCCTTTTTTCCCCGGGGTTCTCTCCCTTTTCCCCCAGGATTCTCTCCCTTTTTTCCCCGGGGTTCTCTCCCTTTTTTCCTTGGGACTTTCTCCCTTTTTTCCCCGGGGTTCTCTTCCCTTTTTTCCACGCTTTTCCCCTCCCACCCCTCCACCCCTGAAGAAAAGAGCCAGCGGATTTTACCCCTTCAGGCCTTTATTTTGATAAAATTGGTCAAGCCCACATAAGGCAACGCACACACGGCTCCGCCCGCCCCCCGCCCGCCCCAACCGCCTCGGAAAATAAATAACACAAACCAAGAGAGGACTCCATGTAGTGTTTGGCTCTGCAGTATAGAAATTCCACACAATGATTCTGTCGTGTTGTTGTTGTTTTTTTTTTGTTTTGTTTTGTTGGTTTTGTTGGTTTCTTTTTTTTTTTTTCCCTGTTTAAAAAGGTAAAAATGATTTATAATACACAGTCAGAATGTCGTGGTGCCCGCATAGAAAACCGACATGCAATCCATGCCTACACTGCGCCGTATAAATAAGATGCAACTCAAAATACAAAGAACAGGAACACTACAAAGTTTAATTCTATGAGGGAGGGAGTTTTTTTGGGTTTTTTTTTCTTTTTCCTGGTTGTTTTTTAAAAAGGACAGACACACGTAACAAAGGCTACCTGCGCTTTCACATTGCCATCACAGTGACGGGGGGGCCGTTGCTCCGAGGAATAAACGCGCTGGTTTTGGGGTTTCTCCCGAAAAAAAACCAGCCAAGGTGGGGATCTGAGGGGGAGGAGGGGCCTTCCTGCTCCCTGCCTGTCCAGAGGGGGGTCCCAGGGTCTTTCCTTAATTGTTATTTTGACAGAAATCCGAGTTTTTCGGGTTTGTTTTTGAGGGAAATTCAGTGAACTGTGCTTAGATAAACTTTTGGGATCACGGAATCGAGGCTGGGAAAGAGCCACTGAATCAGGGCTGGAAAAGAATCACTGAATTAAGGCTGGGAAAGAACCTGGATCAAGTCTGGAGAAGAATCACCAAGTGAGGGCTGGAAAAGCACGGCCGAATCAAGGCAGGAGAAGAAAAACCAAACCAACGTTGGAAAGGAATTCTGGAATCAGGGCTGGAAAGGAACAACCCAGTCCAGGCTGGGAAAGACCTCCAGGACCAGCAAACCCAACCTCCCTCTGAGCTGGGGGTGACCCATGGGTGCTCTCGAGTTCTGAATAACCCCCGGAGCGCCCGTGGGACGCGCACGGAGCCAACGATTCCCATCCTGGGAAGGTTCTCCCCTCTTGGAAATGAAAAATCAGCCCGGGGCGGGGGCAGAGCCCAGCCCAGGCCGTGTGGGGGGCACAGGGGGGGCTGGCAAGCGCTCCCTGCCATGCAGAAGCCGAGGGAGCCGGGCCGGGTCTCACATGCCCACAGGGGGATCTATGTACAGGGAAAGAGCCCCCCACAGCCCCGGGGCTGGGCTGGCTGCTGGAAAAAAAATCACAGTTTTGGATGCACCGAGGGTTTATTCCTGTTCTTCCCCATTGTATTGGCAAATGCAACAGTCTAGCTTGGGAATTGGGGGGTTAATTCCTTATGGAGATAGAAAAACACGGAGGGAGGGTGGGACAGTCACCCCCGGAGACACCAGACAGCTTCACCACCACTGAGATCAAACTTAGCCATAAGAGCAATTAACACCATCTTCTCCTCGATTTGTTTTTTTTTGATGGTTTTCCCTTTCTGTTCTCACCCGTGGGGAGGGCGCCTCACACACTGAAATGAGCACAGGGTTGTCACATTTGAACTAAAAGCAGATTATTTGTCCTGGGAACGCTCGGGATCCGCTCCACGCTTTTCTCTGCGCTTGCTTCCGGATGCCACAAAAATTGGAATTTTAGGGAGTGAGAAGGGGGAAACCCCCTGGGGCAGCTCGCAGGTGAAAGGTTCCCCTGGGAGAAGGGAAAGGCAGGAGCTGCTGGAATCCCTGGATCTCAGAGGGTCGGGATGAGGCAGCTTTTCCCTGCTGGAGCCCATCCTGTCACACGCACCCTTCCCACGGGGACATTCCCTCCCCAGGGATCAAACCCGGATTTCTCTCAGCTGGAGGGTCCCTAACTGTGCCAGCTGCATCCAAGGGGTGTCAGGTTGAAATTAAGGCCATTTTCAAGGTCTGCTTACAAGTCTGAGAAACCAAGAGCTCTTATTTACACACGGAGTTCAAGAACCCCGGGGGAATCCCGGCTCCTGCTCGGGTGCTTCGCTCTGGAGGGGCTCAGGTGGTCAAAAACACAACACAGACAGGGACTGCCACATGCACAGAGTCATTCCAGGGACAGGGAATTCCCACTCGGAGCCGGGGGCTCACACTGCACCTTCAGCAAGGGGCTCCGAGTCACCTGCGCCCAAATTCCTCCTGCTTTTTCCAGGTTTCCTCCTGCTTTTTCCAGGTTTCCCCCTGGTTTTTTCCAGGTTTCCTCCTGTTTTTTTCCAGGTTTCCTCCTGTCTGAGCCTTTTATCTCCTCCTTAAACTGAAAAAGCCTGAGGGATGGGAAACAAGCAGCCACCAGGAGTGAACGTGTCCTACCGGGCTCAAACCCTGCCAAAAAAATCCCAAAACATTCCCAAGAGATGCGGGGAAACCTCTGGAGGGCGTGGAGAAGGGTAAAATTAAAAAAAAACCAAACCAAACCAAAAGACACAGGGAAGCCAAGAAAAAATTCCACATTTTTAGTGCAAATGGTCAAGAAATGGCACGGGAGGGGAGGGGAGGGGACACCCGGGCCTGGGGACAACCCCAGAGCAGGAGGGATCCGGGCATGGCAGCCCGGGGATTTCTGGAAGCACACAGAAACTTGGTATAACTCATTAGGAGAGCAGAGAGAAGTCGTTAATTGCAGGGGGACTCTCATTAATTGCGAGGGAGCTCGTTAAGAGCAGCCCAGCGCCGTTCCCGGCAGGAGGAGCTTCGGGATTGGGGTGAGCCGGAGATTTGGGGGTCCCTTGGGGGGACAGGAGGGTGGGAAGGGGGCACAGACCCCACCGGGGGGACTGGGATGGGATTTAGGGAATCCTTGTCCAGCTCCCAGTTTGGACTGGGACTGGGATTTAGGGAATCCTTGTCCAGCTCCCAGTTTGGACTGGGATGGGATTTTAGGGAATGGGATCCTTGTCCAGCTCCCAGTTTGGACTGGGATGGGATTTTAGGGAATGGGATCCTTGTCCAGCTCCCAGTTTGGACTGGGACTGGGATGGGATTTTAGGGAATGGGATCCACGTCCTGCCCCCAGTTTGGACTGGAACTGGGATGGGATTTTAGGGAATGGGATCCACGTCCTGCCCCCAGTTTGGACTGGGATGGGATTTTAGGGAATGGGATCCACGTCCTGCCCCCAGTTTGGACTGGGACTGGGATGGGATTTTAGGGAATGGGATCCACGTCCTGCCCCCAGTTTGGACTGGGACTGGGATGGGATTTTAGGGAATGGGATCCTTGTCCAGCTCCCAGTTTGGACTGGGATGGGATTTTAGGGAATGGGATCCACGTCCAGCTCCCAGTTTGGACTGGGATGGGATTTTAGGGAATGGGATCCTTGTCCAGCTCCCAGTTTGGACTGGGACTGGGATGGGATTTTAGGGAATGGGATCCTTGTCCAGCTCCCAGTTTGGACTGGGACTGGGATGGGATTTTAGGGAATGGGATCCTTGTCCAGCTCCCAGTTTGGACTGGGACTGGGATGGGATTTTAGGGAATGGGATCCTTGTCCAGCTCCCAGTTTGGACTGGGATGGGATTTTAGGGAATGGGATCCACGTCCTGCTCCCAGTTTGGACTGGGATGGGATTTTAGGGAATGGGATCCTTGTCCAGCTCCCAGTTTGGACTGGGATGGGATTTTAGGGAATGGGATCCTTGTCCAGCTCCCAGTTTGGACTGGGACTGGGATGGGATTTTAGGGAATGGGATCCACGTCCTGCCCCCAGTTTGGACTGGAACTGGGATGGGATTTTAGGGAATGGGATCCACGTCCTGCCCCCAGTTTGGACTGGGATGGGATTTTAGGGAATGGGATCCACGTCCTGCCCCCAGTTTGGACTGGGATGGGATTTTAGGGAATGGGATCCACGTCCTGCCCCCAGTTTGGACTGGGACTGGGATGGGATTTTAGGGAATGGGATCCTTGTCCAGCTCCCAGTTTGGACTGGGACTGGGATGGGATTTTAGGGAATGGGATCCTTGTCCAGCTCCCAGTTTGGACTGGGACTGGGATGGGATTTTAGGGAATGGGATCCTTGTCCAGCTCCCAGTTTGGACTGGGACTGGGATGGGATTTTAGGGAATGGGATCCTTGTCCAGCTCCCAGTTTGGACTGGGACTGGGATGGGATTTTAGGGAATGGGATCCTTGTCCAGCTCCCAGTTTGGACTGGGACTGGGATGGGATTTTAGGGAATGGGATCCACGTCCTGCCCCCAGCCCGGGCTGGCAGCGCCTCCCTCTCCAGGACCAGCCCCCCCTCGGGGGTTACACTGTTAATTAGTTAATGAGACTCCAATCCTGTTAATTGCTGATGAATTCCTGCCTGCCCTGTGCTGGGAGAGGCTGTCCCAGGGGAACAGGGATGCTCCAGCAGTGCCCTTGGAATTCCTTCATTCCCAGAAATTCGGGAATCCCCAATTCCCAGCCTGAGGGATCTGGGTGGGATTTTGTTTTAATTTGCAGCACAGAATATTCACAAGGATCACCAGAAATAATCAATTCTCCATTTAATCAAACAGAATTTTGGAGGATTCAATCCCGGTCATTGTGGAGCAAGAGATTTTGTTTTCCCCTGGGTGAATGAAGGAATTTTTAAGTTTCAGCCACCCTGTTTTGCCTATCCCAAAGGAAAATATCTAAACTTGCCTTAGGCCTCCTTATTCCTGCTTAACATCTGTTTAAAATTCCAGTTAGTTTAAAAATACCTACATATATAATATATATAATATATTTCTGGAATAAAACCACAAAAAAATGTACTGTACAAACATTATGTAGAGTGCTTCCATTGGCTGTATGTAGTTGAGCTACTTTCCTAATATCCCAATATTTAAATTAAAAAAAAAAAGAAATGACAACGACAATGACAACAAAAAATCATAAATAAGTAACAGAATAAGTAATGAATAAGAATAAAAAATTAAAAAATCATGATTCTACGAGCCTGGCATTGCTATGGAAATGCCCTTCCTGTTGCCCAGGAATCTCTCACAAAGTAAAAATTAGGATTATGCAGGTTAGTCTCTACTTTTTTTTAGCTGCTTTAAGATGTTCTGATCCTCTGTCTAATCAAGTAATGAATTATAGAACTTTCATGTGTGCTCAGAAATGCTCTCTATATATGTAGCCATATATAGAAATAGATATATATTACATATATATTTAAAAAAAAAAATTAAAAAAAACATAAAAAGCTTGGAAAAAAAATAGTGTTTTAAAGTGGATTTTCGGGCTCGGCGGCTCCGCTTTGCCGGGATTGCTGGGGCAGGAGGGAGGGACGAGAGGTTGGGGACACAGCTGGGGACAAGCAGGGCACCTGGAGGGGTGACAGTGTCACAGAGCCACAATTCCAGGGGGAGGTGGCAGTGCAGGGATTCCCCTCCCGGCCCGGGGAGAGCTCTCGGTGTCTGCCAGCACCTCCCGCCCCTCCCCGGCCGCCCCCAGCCCCTCTCTGGTGCCGGCAGCCACGGCCGGGCTCTGCCGGGGGACAGGGGGGCTCTGCAGAGGAAAAGGCCGACGGAACACCGGGGACAAACCGGACACGACTCCTCACGGCAAGGCGCGGCTCGGGGGTGACATCGCTGGCGCCACGGCGGGGACGGGGCTCGGCAGCGCGGCAAGCTCAGAACAACAAGCTGTGGTTACTCATTGTACAGGGGACACGGAGCAGCTGCGACCCCGGGGCGGTGCACGGGGACCCCGGGGCGGTGCACGGGGACCCCCGGGGCGGCACATGGGGACCCCCGGGGCGGCACACGGGGACCCCCGGGCGGCACACGGGGACCCCCGGGGCGGCACACGGGGACCCCCGGGCGGCACACGGGGACCCCCGGGGCGGAGGCTGCGGCGCGGGCGCTGCGGGCCGGGCGGGCGGTCACAGGCGGTCCATGCGGAACGTGTCCTCTGTGGCGGGGTCGGTGAGGACCATGTCGGGGTCGTTGAGCATGTGAAGTCCATCCAGGGTCAAGGGGTCAATTTTGAGTTCGTCCAGAGGGAACTGGGAATCCGTGTCGAAGCTGACGTCCCCCACGCCCGCCAAGGAGCTGGTCAGTTCTTTTGATAAGCTGGGGGGGGATTCTCCTGTCACTGCGGGGAAAGGGACACGCCAGGGGTCAAATGCTGGGGTGGAGGGCAGAAAACAGCCCCCAAAACCCCTGCAAACACTCGTGGAGCTCTCAGGTGAGCAACACCCACCCTCCAGACTCCTCACGGCATCTCCAAGCCACCAAACACAGCCCAAATCCGGGTCTGGTGTAACTGGAGTCTTTCCCTCAGGTTTAGCAGGAATAATCTCAATTTCCAGCACTCCCATCAGCAATCCCCGGGCAGGGACTGTTTCCAGAATCCCACTGTGACCAGTCTGGCCACCATATGTGACACTCCAACCCCTCTCCATCCCCAGTTTGGGCTGAGCAGGGGAAGGAGTTTGGCTCCCACAGCTTTTCCTCACTAGCAGAGGATCCAGGGAATTCAGGGGCAGGATAAATCCATCGGAAAACCGGGGCTCTACCTGTGTGCTGGGAGCACAGGTGAGCACTGGGACACACACCTGGGCTGCCCAGGGGACACAAACCCTCCACAGCAACAAGAGACACCCCGAGGCCGGGATCACCCTGAGCTGGGAGGGACTCAGCAGGATCACGGATCCCCATCCTGCACAGACACCCCAAAATCCCACCCAGCCCTCCTGGGACCATTCCCTGAGGAGCCCGGGCAGAGCTCTGTGAGGGGCAGAACCTTGATCTCCATCCCAAACCCCTGGCACAGCTCCAGCCATTCCCTGGCTCCTGCCCCTGCTCCCAGGGCAGAGATTGGAGCTGCAAAACCCCTCAGCCTCCTCTGCAGCCTCCTCAGCTCTTTTCCCACCCCTGCATCCCAGTTTGGACACTCCAACAGCTCCAGAGGCAGAACTCACAGAGTCCCCTGAGCCTCCTCAGACCCCCTGAGCCCCCTCAGCCCTTTTCCCACTCCATTATCCCAGTTTGGACACCCCAACAGCTCCAGAGGCAGAACTCACTGACTCCCTTCAGCCTCCTGAGACCCCCTGAGCCCTTCTTCCAGCCCTGTTATCCCAATTTGGACACTCCAGCAGCTCCAGAGGCAGAACCCAGCAAGCCCTCTCAGCCTCCTCAGACCCACAGATCCCCTCAGCCTCCTCAGCCCTTTTCCCACTCCATTATCCCAATTTGGACACCCCAACAGCTCGAGAGGCAGAACCCACTGAGCTCCCTGAGCCTCCTCAGACTCCCTGAGCCCCCTGAGCCTCCTCAGATTCCCTGAGCCCCCTGAGCCTCCTCAGCCCTCTTCCCACCCCATTCCCCCCTGCGGACACCCCAGCAGGCACGGAGGTGCCTCAGGTGAGGGGCAGCCCCTTCCCCAGTCCCTGGCAGTCCCTGGCGGCCCCTGGCAGCCCTGGCAGCCCCTGGCAGCCCCTGGCAATCCCTGGCAGCCCCAGCAGCCCCAGCAGCCCCTTCCCCAGCCCCTGGCAGTCCCTGGCAGTCCCTGGCAGCCCCTGGCAGCCCCTGGCAGTCCCTGGTGGCCCCTGGCAGTCCCTGGCAGCCCCTGGCAGTCCCTGGTGGCCCCTGGCAGTCCCTGGCAGTCCCTGGCGGCCCCTGGCAGCCCCTGGCAATCCCTGGCAGTCCCTGGCAGCCCCTGGCAATCCCTGGCAGTCCCAGCAGTCCCAGCAGTCCCTGGCAATCCCTGGCAGCCCCTGGCGGTCCCTGGCAATCCCTGGCAGTCCCTGGCAGCCCCTGGCAATCCCTGGCAGTCCCTGGCAGCCCCTGGCAATCCCTGGCAGTCTCTGGCAATCCCTGGCAGTCCCTGGTGGCCCCTGGCAGCCCCCGGCAGCCCCTGGAAGTCCCTGGCAGTCCCTGGCAGTCTCTGGCAGCCCCAGCAGCCCCTTCCCCAGCCCCTGGCAGTCTCTGGCAGCCCCTGGCAATCCCTGGCAGCCCCAGCAGCCCCTTCCCCAGCCCCTGGCAGCCCCAGCAGCCCCTCCCCAGCCCGGTGCCCACCTGTGAGGATGATGTTGGGGATGTTGCCGTGGCTGGAGTAGCCGAGCTGCTGCGAGTCGTGCAGGCTGCCGTGGCTGCCCGTCAGTCCCATCATGGCAGCCTGCGAGTAGTTGAGGGTGGAGCAGGGGCTGTAGAGGCTGTTGGAGCTGATGGCGTTCTCGATCATGTTGAACTGCTCCAGCTGCGGGGACAGGCAGCGTCAGCGCGGGGACACGGACACGGACACGGGGACACGACGGGACACAGGCAAACAAATTCATCTTCCCTGGCCACAAAAGGGGCTGGCGAGACTGGGCTGCCCGAGCGGGACAGCGGGCACAGAGCAGACTGGGACAGGGGAGGGGAGGGGAGGGAGGGGAAGGTTTGGGAAGGTTTGGAAAGGGAAGGTTTGGGAAGGGAAGGTTTGGGAAGGTTTGGGAAGGTTTGGGAAGGTTTGGGAAGGTTTGGGAAGGTTTGGGAAGGGAAGGTTTGGGAAGGGAAGGTTTGGGAAGGGAAGGTTTGGGAAGGGAAGGGAAGGGAAGGGAAGGGAAGGGAAGGGAAGGGAAGGGAAGGGAAGGGAAGGGAAGGGAAGGGAAGGGAAGGGAAGGGAAGGGAAGGGAAGGGAAGGGAAGGGAAGGGAAGGGAAGGGAAGGGAAGGGAAGGTTTGGGAAGGTTTGGGAAGGTTTGGGAAGGTTTGGGAAGGGAAGGTTTGGGAAGGTTTGGGAAGGTTTGGGAAGGTTTGGGAAGGTTTGGGAAGGTTTGGGAAGGTTTGGGAAGGGAAGGTTTGGGAAGGGAAGGTTTGGGAAGGGAAGGTTTGGGAAGGGAAGGTTTGGGAAGGGAAGGTTTGGGAAGGGAAGGTTTGGGAAGGGAAGGTTTGGGAAGGGAAGGGAAGGGAAGGGAAGGTTTGGGAAGGTTTGGGAAGGTTTGGGAAGGTTTGGGAAGGGAAGGTTTGGGAAGGTTTGGGAAGGTTTGGGAAGGTTTGGGAAGGTTTGGGAAGGTTTGGGAAGGTTTGGGAAGGGAAGGTTTGGGAAGGGAAGGTTTGGGAAGGGAAGGTTTGGGAAGGGAAGGTTTGGGAAGGGAAGGTTTGGGAAGGGAAGGTTTGGGAAGGGAAGGTTTGGGAAGGTTTGGGAAGGTTTGGGAAGGGAAGGGAAGGGAAGGGAAGGGAAGGGAAGGGAAGGGAAGGGAAGGGAAGGGAAGGGAAGGGAAGGGAAGGGAAGGGAAGGGAAGGGAAGGGAAGGGAAGGGAAGGGAAGGGAAGGGAAGGGAAGGGAAGGGAAGGGAAGGGAAGGGAAGGGAAGGGAAGGGAAGGGAAGGGAAGGGAAGGGAAGGGAAGGGAAGGGAAGGGAAGGGAAGGGAAGGGAAGGGAAGGGACCAAACAAAACAAGAAACTGCTGAGAAACACAAACAAAAAGAAGGAAAACTCTACATGGACAGGACGGGGACTGGACAGAAAATTAATTAGGAATTAATTTGCATTAATTTGAGGTGGGAGGGGCCGAGGCAGGCCCGAGATGAATTTGCTCACCTGGTGGGAGAGGGCATTAGCCTGCCTAGCTGTCATCTGCTGCTCATAATAGGAGTCCCCAAAAACACTGCCCAGCATGGAAGAATGCTGAAAACAAAACAGAGGCTTTATGGTGCAAACCCCCCGACTCCTCCCCCGGCTCCGGGAATTCCGCAAAATCCGGGAATTCCGGGAAAATCCGGGAATTTCAGAGAGATCCGGGAATTCCGGGAAAATCCGGGAATTATGGAGAGATCCGGGAATTCTGGAGAAATCAGCACGGAAAGGGCAGGAACTGCCCACCGCCCTCACGAGGCCCTCAGGGGATCCCACAGGATCCCACAGGGCCCAGAGGATCCCACAGGGCCCAGGGGATCCGAAGGGAGCAGGCGGGAATCCCTCCAGACCCAGAGGATCCCAGAGGATCCACAGGGAGAGGGCAGGAATCCCAACAGGGCCCACACGATCCCAGAGGATCCCAAAGGATCCACAGGGAGCAGGAGGGAACCCCTCGGGACCCACAAGATCCACAGGGAGAAGTAGGGAATCCCTCCGGACCATGGAGATCCCATAAAATCCACAGGGAGCAGAAGGGAACCCCTCTGGACTCTGATGATCCCATAAAATCCACATTTTGCAGGAGGGAATCCCTCTGGACCACGGAGATCCCATAAAATCCACGGGGAGCAGAGGGAACGACCCCGCAGCTGCCACGGGGACACCACAGAAGCCACAGGCTCCTCCCGGAGCACGACAAGACAGAGCAGGGGATTTACAGACACGGACACTGCTGGGAGCACGGGCAGGGACAGCACAGCTCCATTTCTGCTCTGTTTTTGGAATTTTGGGTGCAAGGAGCCCCAAACTGGGGCGGGAGGGGCTGTGCTGGCTCTGCCACATTATAGGGATGGTTTGGGATAAATGTGGATCAAGGGGAATTCCCAGCCTGAGACTCCATGGCTGCAACTCCTTCTTCAAAATCCTGCCTGAGCAGATCCTGGGTCTGGGATACAACCCTGGCTTAGCAGATCCTGGGTCTGGGATACAACCCTGGCTTAGCAGATCCTGGGTTTGGGATAAAACTCTGCCTGAGCAGATCCTGGGTTTGGGTTAAATCCTGGCTTAGGGATACAACCCTGCCTGAGCAGATGCTGGGTTTGGGTTAAATCCTGGCTTAGCAGACCCTGGGTTTGGGTTAAATCCTGGCTTAGCAGATCCTGGGTTTGGGATAAAATCCTGCCTGAGCAGATCCTGGGTTTGGGATAAAATCCTGGCTTAGCAGATCCTGGGTTTGGGATAAAATCCTGCCTGAGCAGATCCTGGGTTTGGGTTAAATCCTGGCTTAGCAGATCCTGGGTTTGGGTTAAATCCTGGCTTAGCAGATCCTGGGTTTGGGATAAAATCCTGCCTGAGCAGATCCTGGGTTTGGGATAAATCCTGGCTTAGCAGATCCTGGGTTTGGGATAAAATCCTGCCTGAGCAGATCCTGGGTTTGGGATAAAACTCTGCCTGAGCAGATCCTGGGTTTGGGTTAAATCCTGGCTTAGCAGATCCTGGATTTGGGATAAAATCCTGCCTGAGCAGATCCTGGGTTTGGGATAAAACTCTGCCTGAGCAGATCCTGGGTTTGGGTTAAATCCTGGCTTAGCAGATCCTGGGTTTGGGTTAAAATCCTGGCTAAATAGATCCTGGGTTTGGGATACAATCTTGGCTGTGCAGATCCTGGGTTTGGGATAAAATCCTGGCTAAATAGATCCTGGGTTTGGGATACAATCTTGGCTGTGCAGATCCTGGGTTTGGGATAAAATTCAGCCTGAGCAGATCCTGGATTTGGGATAAAGTCCTGGCTTAGCAGATCCTGGGTTTGGGCTGGGCAGATCCTGGGTTTGGGCTGAGCAGATCCTGGGTTTGGGACACAATCCTGGCTAAACAGATCCTGGATTTGGGATACAGTCCTGCCTGAGCAGATCCTGGTTGATCCCAGCGTTGCTCCAAGCTGGGATGGTTTGGATGCACTTGGAGAAGGATTTGGGATTCACTTTCCGGGGCATTTCTGGTCTGTCACAGCCAGAGCACCCAGCAACCCCTGCCAGCCCTGCTCCACGGGCAGCCAGAGCTGGGAAAGGGCTGGAATTGGAGCCACTTTTCCAATTTATCCCCGGGACACCAACGCCCTGGGGGCTGCTGGATCCCGGGAAAAAGGGATCAAACACCAGGAGGGATCAAACACCACAAGGGATCAAACAGCACAAGAGCCACTGATAAGATGCTGATAAGAGAAAAGCAAAGCACCACTTAAAGCAATTTAAAGAAAACTTGGGGTTTCTTACCAACCTAAATCCAGTCCAACCTATGGTTTTAACCATTTCCAAGCAAAATCTGAATTTTGACTTGACAGGAAGCAAAACAGCACTAAAATCCAATGGCTATTTGAGAGCTCCAAAGAGGATCGAGGTATTTTGTCCCTTTAACTCCTGTGGTTTCATTCCACAGAACGGGAATGAAAGAACAATTCCCAAAATGGGGACAATCCCTGAAATCTTTGTGTTTCACCAGGCACCGTTCCCATCCCAAAAACCTTTGGGGGACAGGAGGAATAATCAACAGGAGGGCAGAATGTGCTCGTGCAGGTCCAGGTCAGAGCCTCCTGCCCAAGCCCAGCCTGGGTTTGCTCCTCCTGTCCAGTGAGCTGCTTCCTACAGCTGCAAGCACAGAAATTCCCAAAGGAACCTCAAAATTCCCACTGGAAATGCCATTCCTTCAACACTTCAGAGCCTCAGAATAATTTATCAACAACTCCAGCAACATAACATTGTGCAAACACCATCTCCAGAAGCGCTGGAGAGTCACCAGAGCATCCTCGGGGGTTCGTGGAGCGGCCGTGAGGAAAAAGCAGCCCCAGAGCACAAACCCGTGGCTGGGGAGATCCGTCTGAAAATACCTACCCGGTCCTCCAGGTGAGAGGCACTAGAGCAGGAATGTTTGTGTGTGGCTGGAAGGGGAATGAGGGGTGAGAGCAGGGGTGAAGCCATGCAAACACAGAGCTGGGCAGGCAGGGCTCTCCCCTCGCTGCCGGACTGGGAGCACTGGTGGGACACACACACACACGGCTGGGACACGGGAGCAGAGGGGCTGGGAGCATGGAGGAGAACCTGGGGTGGGTGTGGGACACAAATCACAGCCCGGGGCTGTGGTTTAGGGAACTCCTTTGGGACTGTGAGGATTAAATCCAAATCCAGGGAGGGAGAGGAGCACTGGAGGCACCGGTGCCAGGCTGCTCCACACTGGAATTTCTGCTCTTGGCAGGGATCTGCCTTCACTCGGGGCACAGGAAGGGATTCTGCTGCCTGGAGCTGCCCCATCCTCACCACCAAACCCCAATCTCCCCTCCAAAGTGGTTCCTCTTCTCTCACATTTCAGGTTTGTGACCACCACCAGCTTCTGGGTCACTCCTGGTGGCACTGAATGCACCTCGGTTTTAATCTAGCCAAACTAAGGAATTCTGTGGGTATTGAAGAGGCCCAAACTGTAGAGAGCAGAACTAATAAATCCTCTGCCTTCCACTCAGAGTTGTGGTGTCCCTGTCAAACAGAGCAAAACCTGAGGAAGTTTCTACAGGATAAAACCAGCAGGAAAAACCAGAGCCCAGTGTGTGCTCTGGTCCTCAGGACTGACCAGTGGGGACAGAACCAAGGCAGAGTAACTGAGAAATCAAAGGGAAAAACAAATCAACAGAAGCCCCAGGCTTGGACGTGCTGTCCAGTGAGAACTGAGAGTTTGCAGCATGCTCTGGGAGGCACACAGAGCACAGCAGAACTCACAGAAGCAGGCAGAAAAGAGAGAGGTTAAGAAGCAATTAAGCCAGGGTTAGTTAAGGAAATGCAGCCAATTCCTGCCACTGGGATCCAGGGCTGAGCTTACCATGACCTGGCTAATGAAGGAGACCTGCAGCTTCTGCCTGGGAACCATGAAGGGGCAGCACTTATTTAAACAGGATCCTCCTTACAGCCTTCAACGTTCAGTGATGAAACAGAAAATGGATTTTCAGACTCTTGTGATGCTCTGGAAGAATTCCCTGCACTCCTTTTCTCCAGGTGGGATTCTGCAGAGCAGCCAGCTGGGGCTCTTCCAGCAGCATCAGGCACTGAAAATGCACTTTCTTACACTGGGGCACCCTCCAGTTTCTCCTGGTTTTAATTTCTTGCTGCTGGCAGGTAAAAATCCCCTTTCAGAGGATCACACACTCTCCCAAGTTGTGATTTCCATCCAGGATATGTGGATGTGTGAGGAGATACAGGCAGAGCAAGGAAAAGCAGCTGGCATGCAAGGGAGTGTGCTGGGAACCCAATCCCTGCCAGCCACAAGCTGCTCATTTTAAGAGCATTTTCTGCAGTGTTTTCTCACACTGGCTGTGTTCTCACATTAAAAAGGCCCTGATCTAAATCAGTTCGGGATATTTAGAGTAAATATTTCAATATTTAGTGCCCCAGGAGTTTTCCTGCTGCGGGAGGCACTGAAATTCCCCCTTTTTGCCCTCCCAACCTCCCCCCCATCAGCTGCCCTGGGGTGCTGGGAATTGAGAGGAGATCCTGCCTGAACCTGGAGGTTCTGCCCCCCAAACAAACCCACCCCAGTGCTCCCCCAGCAGCCTGACCCTGCCATTCTCTGCCCCAGAAGGGAACTGAGCAGCTCCTGCAGCCCTGCAGGGACGGAGGGATGGGGCTGGGTGAGCATGAGGCACACACAGGTGACGGTGACACGAGCACGGCGCAGCCATGGAGGGGCCAGCTCTGCACACACACACGAGAAGCGAGGCCTGTGGAAGCACAGAGTCCCTTACTTGAGGGGAGCTGCCAGGAGAGAAGCCTTGATTGGAGACAGGAGAGGTGGGAGACTGGTTGGCTGGGGAGCCAGCATTACTGCGGTACTGCTGGAGTGAGGCCTACAGAACAACACAGAATTAAACACCGTGCCGCCGTGGGCAAAAGAAACACTTGTGGAGGGATGGACTGCAGAAACCATCCTCTCCAGCTGCTCTGTGGGGAGACAGGAGGGATGGACTGCAGAAACCATCCTCTCCAGCTGCTCTGTGGGGAGACAGGAGGGATGGACTGCAGAAACCATCCTCTCCAGCTGCTCTGTGGGGAGACAGGAGGGATGGACTGCAGAAACCATCCTCTCCAGCTGCTCTGTGGGGAGACAGGCTTATGTGAATGGGGGAGTGTTGCCATGAATTTTCTTGGTTTGCTGAGCATTCATATTAAAGGAGAAACGTGCAGTTTCTCACGCTGGTGAATTGTAAACACAGGACCATGTTTTGTAAATACTGGCAATGTTATGAATTCTTCCTCCAAGACAAGGGGAGGTTGAATGAGCCTCCTGGACCAATGTGACAGGAGAGGTGGCGCTACCCTTCTCCAATCCATGGTCACCTTGACACAGGTATATAATGGAAAAATAAACTAAGGGCAGGGTCTTCTGCCCTGCTGCTGTTGATGCACCCAGATCTGTGTCCCCAGTCTGTTTTCCTGGTTGGGCCTCCACGGTGATAGGGGAGAGCTCTGGGACAGCCCCAGGCACAGCTGGGAGCGTTTCCTGCCTGTCTCACTCATGCTCGGTTCAAAATATATTAAAAAAAATCAGGTCAGCCAAGGATTTAGGGCAAAGAAGTCTTGGAAGCTGGGAATAATTCAAAAAGAATGTCGTTCACGCTTCAGTTCCGGTGCCAGCCCCACATCTGTGCTCACGGGGAGCCTGCTCTGCTGCAGCTGTGTTATCACCTGAGGGATAAAATAAACCTGGGCTCCAAACCTGGCCCCAAACCCCACTGCACCCCTCAGGGAACCCACACTGTGTCCTGCAGCCTTGTACCTGGAGTTTTATACTCTTCTCAGGTGTCTTGAGAAGTTCTTTTCAAAGATTTAATTTTGTTTTTTCCCCATCATAAAGAACACTGGTTTGGAATAAATTAATAGTATTGATGGCATTTAAATAATGCTGCGCTAATTAACATAAAGAGTAGCCCAGCTTTTCTTCTTTTACCTCCATTAGAAATTAAGGGATGATTGAGGAGAACCTGCAGTCCAGTGAGTTTAATCAGATTTGCAGTGTGGGACAACTCTGCACTACCAATTTTTGACCCCAAATTCTGTAAACCCCGAGAAAATTTCCCTTTTTGCTCTGCATTGCCACTTACAACCTGTCAGCAGCCACCCAAACCACAACTAAATTTCAATTCTGCTTTACAAAACCTGTGCAGAAGCTGCCAGCGAGTCTGTGACAGCTCCAAAGGCTTTTTGATAAAGTGGCTTTAAATCTGTTTATTTAGGAATTACTTGAGTTGCTTTAGAAGATAAGCACAGCAGCCTAAAAGTTCAGGTCATAAAGAGGTTTAGGATGAGGAAAGCAACACAGAAAGCAGAGGATGAGGTCAGAATTGTCTGTACTGGAGCTACATGAGGATTAGAATTGAAACAGGGACACATTTTGAGTGGGGTGGGATCCTCTCCACTGCTGGGTTGTCCTTCCCTCTTCCCCTCCCATCCTGGAAGGGAAGCAGCTGCTCTCAAGGAGCACCAACTGTTCAAAATTCCATCCACAATCGAGTGCAGATCACTGGAATTGATTTGTTCTCACTCCCAAAGCCACTCCTGTCACTACAGCACTGCCAGGACACCACGGGGGGACACCCAGGACCTCCAGGAGCAGCTGGGGGAGCTGGGGCTTCCCTTCTCTCCTGATCCCTGATCTGGGATTCTCAGCTGCTGACACACAACATTTCCTGACGTTAAGACAAGCAGCAAAAGGGATCTGTCCAGAAATCCTTGCTCCAACTCTTCTGGGCACTGCAGGCAGCCACAAATCCCATTCTGGAATACAGGCTCTGAAATTCCTCGAAATAAAAGGGTTCTAAGCAGGGAAACTGCAGAAAATACCTGGTTGTCAACAACTTTTGGAAAAGAAATTTTCCAGATGGTGTTTTCTTGGGAAATGGTTGTTGTGGTTGGACTGTCTCTGAAGGCTCTGGGAGTTCTCCCAGGCTGTATCGTGATGTCTCGGAGGGACACTGAACACCCTGAAAACCTCCCAGTAAATGCTGAGAGATTGAAGCTGGGACAAAATTTAATAAAGATTTTCCTCTAGAAAAAACATCCAAAGGTGAATTCAACCAAAACCACCTTAAGCTTCCTTCAGCCCCCCATAAACCCCTCACAACCCCGGGGTTCTCCGGGCTGGTTTCCCACCCCGCCCTGCACATTCCCAGCTTTTTTTGCGGAGAAACCTTCCCAAACTCACCGAGTTGATGTCGATGCCCATGGAGGGCTGGCTCTGGCTGCCCGGGGGTGACTGGGGGATGGTGGAAGGTACCGTGACAGACAGGGGGGGCAGCTGGGGACCCCTCTGCAGCCCCGAGCTCTGCAGCAGAGGGGGGGTCTGGGGCAGGGAGCTGGCCACCGCCGCCTGCTGCTGCTGCTGGGGGCTGCTCTGGGTGAAAAAGGGGTACGGGGGGAGCTGCTGCTCCAGGGACAGAGCGTCCATGGCCACGGCCTGCAAAGGAAGGAGCAGGGTCAGCCACGCTGGGAGTTCTTCTTCACACCGAGAAGGTTGAGTCAGGTTTGGTTGGTTTGGTAAAAATGGCACCGAAAGGTTCAGAGAGTCAGGAATGACATCTCTAAAATGTTCCTGCTCCTGGCAGGGGTGGATTGGGTGAGGTTTAAGGTTCACTCCAACCCAAACCATCCTGTATAAACCAGTGTTTTAAAAGCCCAGTTGAATCTCAAGGTCAGAAATCACCAACCTGGGCAGTCACAGAACCACAATAAAATGAATTTTAAAAGTTAATTAGAGAAATGGCTTTCAAATTTCACAGCTCGCTTTGGGACAACACAAAATAAAAAAGTAGTTTAAGAGGTGGTTTTTATCACAGTTCTAGAAAAGAAGAAGTCAAGTCTGTCCCCTGTACAAACCTCTCCTGGTTTGTAAATCTCTGAATTAAGGAACATCTTTAAAGGAGGAAATTACAGAACAAGAGAAGTTCATGGAGTCATGGAATGGTTTGGGTTGGAAAGGACCTTAAAGCTCCTCTTGTCCCAAGGGCAGGGACACTTTTAACTCTCCCAGGCTGCTCCAAGCCCAGCCCAACCCTGCCTTGGGCACTTCCAGGGATGGAGCAGCCACAGCCGCTCCGGGAATCCCATCCCATTCCCTCCCAGGCAGGAACTCCCTCCCAAAATCCCTGTGCCTCTTTGAGCCATACCTCCATCCCAAGCAGATTAAAATGAATTTAAATGAGTTTCTGTGAGCAGAAAGCCTGGCCCGGGTTGGTACCTGAGTGATGGGTGAGAGCGGGGACAGCGTGGGGGACATCTGCTGGCTCTGTGGCCGCCGCGAGTCCGCGCCCAGCGGCAGCGGGGTCACACCGGGCTGGCGGTGCTGGGACGGCGCCGGCGTCGTCGTCATCCCTGCTGGGGACACCAAACCCCCCTCAGCAGGGACACGGCAGGGCCCTGCTGGGAGCTGCACCCAAAAATATTCCCTGAACTGGGAAAAAAGAGCGGCCTGAGCGGGCAACACTGGAGGAGCCTCAGCCGACCAGGCGGGAGCTCGTTAGGTGATTTGTAATTAATTTTGTCGGGTTGAAGAGCATCAGGAAGAGAGGAAGAGCCCTGTGGGTTGCCCTGGCTCAAGCCCAGGCACGGTTGGTCAGGTTGGTGGGCAGGAGGAGGAATTGGAAGAGGCAGAGCAGGCTCAGCAGTTGGGGACACCACAGGCACCGTGCTGGCACAGCTGCACCCCCGGGCCCAGGAAAAGCAGGCTGTGCTCTGTTTGCCTGGGCTCGGACTCTGGGAATGAGATAAGAGATCCTGGAAGCGGATCTCTTATCAGAGGGCACCTGAGGTATTGTAAAAGCAAACAGCTCTTTAATGGGAAAAGCAGAAGCCGAACTGGTTACACAGGAAGAGCCCCATTTTTAATGGCACACCAGGGCAGGAAACGTCCACCGCACTCCCAAGAGCCACAACCCAGCAGGGAGCGAGGAAAAACAACCCAAATCTTATTCTGTTGTTCAAATTGAGCCAAAAACCCGGGAGTTCAGAAACCTGCCCCTGTTTTCTGCTTTCAGAGGCACCGAGTGAGCCTGGGGAGGGACCTGAGGCTGGGCTGCTCCCCGGAGCTGCAGCAGCCACAGGAGCTCCCGGGCACTTGGCAGAGGCTCAGGCTGCCAGGGAGGCAGCAGGAACAGGGGCTGAGGCCAGGCAGGTGCCCGGGCAGGTGCCCAGGCCAGCCTTGGCTCCCTGCTGGCACCAATGTGCTGCCCCTGGCTGGTGCTGCCCTGCCCGCCTGCCCTCGGGGTGCTGGGGCACTCCTGAGCAGGGCACAGCGCCCAGGAGCCTCCCCTGAGGCTGGGGCAGCAAGGAAAAGTTGGGAAATCAGTGTGAAAAGCACCAAAATCGGTGTGAAAAGCACCAAAATCGATGTGAAAAGCACCAAAATGGGTCTGAAAAGCACCAAAATGGGTGTGAAAAGCCCCAAACCGGTGCCCCCTGTCCCCGCAGTGTCCCTGCAGTGTCCCGCAGTGTCCCCGTGCTGCCCCCGCGCTGTCCCCGCGCTGTCCCCGCGCTGTCCCCACGCTGTCCCCAGTGTCTCACCGGCGGCGGCGGTGCCGATGCCCAGGTGGGTGAGGTTGGCCGCCAGGTTCCCGGTGCTGCTGGAGGTGCTGAGGGCGGGGAACGGGGACTCCTCGGGGTCCAGGGGCGTGGGCAGGGGGGACGGGAAGTGGATGTTGGTGAGGTCGGGCAGGGACCCGCCCGTGTTGTGCGTGCCGGGGATCAGCGCCGCGGGGCCCTCCTGCTCCGCCGACGGGAAGATGCTGAAATGGGAGAAATTAAATTAATTTGTGTTTATTAAGGGCTGCTTAAAAGGGAGGTGACAGGGAAATTTCATAAAGAAGGGGTTTTTGAGCTTTTTAAAATTCCCACTTAGCCGATGGGAAGATGCTGGGAAAAAATGAGATTAATTTGGAGAAAAAATGAGATTAATTCATGTCCCAGCCTGGGCAGGGCTGCTTAAAAGGGAGGTGACAGGGAAATTTCATAAAAAATGGGGTTTTGAGCTTTTAAAAAATTATTTAACAAGGAATTCCATAAAGAAGATTTTTTTGAGCTTTTTAAAATTCCCGCTCGGCCAACGGGACGATGCTGAAATTGGGAGAAATTAAATTATTCGTGTTTATTAAGGGCTGCTTACCATGGAGGTGACAGGGAAATTTCATAATGAAGGGTTTTTGAGCTTTTTAAATTTTATTTAATGAGGAATTCCATAAAGAAGATTTTTTTGAGCTTTTTAAAATTCCTGCTCGGCCGACGGGAAGATGCTGAATTTGGGGAGAAATGAGATTAATTCATGTCCCAGCCTGGGCAGGGCTGCTTACCATGGAGGTGACAGGGAAATTTCATAAGGAAGGGGTTTTGAGCTGTTTAAAATGTATTTAATGAGGAATTTCATAAAGAGAATTTTTTGAGCTTTTAAAATTTTATTTAATGAGGAATTCCATAAAGAATTTTTTGAGCTTTTAAAAATTCCCGCTCAGCCGACAGGAAGATGCTGAAATTGGGGAGAAATTAAATTAATTCGTGTTTATTAAGGGCTGCTTAAAAGGGAGGTGACAGGGAAATTTCATTAAAAAGGGGGTTTTGAGCTTTTTAAAATTCCTGCTCCGCCGACGGGAAGATGCTGAAATTGGGGAGAAATTAAATTATTCGTGTTTATTAAGGGCTGCTTACCATGGAGGTGACAGGGAAATTTCATAATGAAGGGGGTTTTGAGCTTTTTAAAATTTATTTAACGAGGAATTCCATAAAGAAGATTTTTTTGAGCTTTTTAAAATTCCTGCTTGGCCGATGGGAAGATGCTGAATTTGGGGAGAAATGAGATTAATTCATGTCCCAGCCTGGGCAGGGCTGCTTACCATGGAGGTGACAAGGAAATTTCATAAAGAAGGGTTTTTTAGCTGTTTAAATTTTATTTAATGAGGAATTCCATGAAGAAATTTTTTCTGAGCTTTTTAAAATGCTTTTAACAAGAAAATTTTATAAAGAAGGTTTTTTCAGCTTTTAAAAATTTATTTAATGAGGAATTCCATGAAGAAAATATTTTTGAGCTTTTAAAAATTTATTTAACAAGGAAATCCATAGATACAATATTTTTGAGCTTTTTAGAATTTAATTAACAAGAAATTCCATAAAGAAATTTTTTTGAGCTTTTTAAAAGTTATTTAACAAGAAATTCCATAAAGAATTTTTTTTGAGCTTTTTAAAATTTATTTAACAAGGAATTCCATAAAGAAATTTTTTTGAGCTTTTTAAAAGTTATTTAACGAGGAATTCCATGAAGAAAATATTTTTGAGCATTTAAAAATGTTTTAACAGGAACATTTCATGAGGAAAATACTGTTGAGCTTTTAAAAATGTTTTTAACAAGCAATCCTATAAAGAAGATGCTTTTTGCATTTTTCTCAGAGGGTCTTGTTTTGTACCTAGAACCTCCCCAGAAAACTCCAAAGCAACGGGATATTCATGGATATTCAATCTACAATTCTTCTTAGAGATCTCAGTGCTCCTAAAATAAAAAATTTTATTTTTTAAATTGCAGAGGACTCACTTGATTCCTGGAACTTCACAGGATTTAGGTCTCGATGACCCAGTCTGGAATAGAAGGGACAGAGATTTAAAGGCAGGGTATTGTCTGGGAAATATTTCAATTATTAAGTTGAATTTAATCGTTTCTGTGTAAGCTCTGAGAAGATATTTATCTTTTTTTTTTGCTTTATTTGGCTGAACAAATCTTCAGTTTCAAGAGTTTCTCCTCATATATCCAAGCCTGTGCATTCACACATAAAATCCTTCCTCATCTAATGGTTATTATTTGTTTTTAAACACAACAATTAATCTCCAATCTCCTCAAGTAGATTATTAAAAGTAACTAAAGCACTCATTTATCTAAATATGTTCAGAAAATAGAATTTCTCTGCTTTGAAAGGTGCAATTCCCACCTTTTTAGTGTCCCAGCCTTGCTTCGAGAGGGTTTTGTCTGCATCAGAGGTGGTTTCTTCCATTCCAGGGACAGTCAGCAATAAAACTAAATAAAATAAAAAAGGAGATGAAAAGGAATCATTAATAATCAATAATATTCAGCTTCTCACTGAGACATTCTCAGATTGGAAGTTGAACCTTTGGGAAAATCTTACAGAGTTTAAATTATCAAGGAGGATGAAAAAAAAACCTGTTGTTAAAAAGATCCAAAGATACTTGAAATTGTATTTAATTAATTAACAAACGAGTGAGACTTAAAAAACCCTATCCAAATAATAATTAAACGTTCTGGCTTCCAATTTATTCTGCCTAGAAGATGTCCATGGAAGGGTTTATTTCACCCCTGGTTTTTCCCATTATTTGCAATTTGCACAAGTGATGTCCAAAAGGTTTCCAAGAGGACAATTCCAGTGGGAAAAATCCTCCCTGGGATAGAGAAAAATCACAAAGCTGGAATTTCATTCTCCACATCCCAAGGACATTTCTGAGTTGTTTAAGGTGCCAAAGAAGCAAAAGATAAAATAAAATAAAATAAAATAAAATGAAATAAAATGAAATAAAATAAAATAAAATAAAATAAAATAAAATAATGAAATAAAAATGAAATTAAAATAAAATAAAATAAAATAGGATAAAATTAAATTAAAATAAAATAAAATAAAATAAAAATAAAATAAAATAAAGTAAAATAAATAAAATAAAAATGAAATGAAATGAAATGAAATGAAATGAAATGAAATGAAATGAAAATAGGATAAAATAAAATTAAAATAAAATAAAATAAAATAAAATAAAATAAAATAAAATAAAATAAAAATGAAATGAAAATAAAATAAAATAAAATAAAATAAAATAAAATAAAATAAAATAGGATAAAATAAAATAAAATAAAATAAAATAAAATAAAATAAAATAAAATAAAATAAAATAGGATAAAATAAAATAAAATAAAATAAAATAAAATGAAATAAAATAAAAATAAAATAAGATAGGATAAAATAAAATAAAATTAAAATAAAATAAAATAAAATAAAATAAAATAAAATTAAAATAAAATAAAATAAAATAAAATAAAATATAAATAAAAAATTTAAAAATTCAAATCAGGAGTTTTCCCAAGGATCAGGGATTTGGAGGCTGGAAAGGATCCCCGGGATGAGCTGGAGCAGGCCCAGGGCCCAGCAGAGGGCACCAGAACTGAGCTGCGGGGGCTGCTCCAGCCTGGGACTGCTCAGGGATTGTTTGGGATCTGCTCCTCCCTGGGGATGTTCCCTGAGAAATAAATAATAATAATAATAATAATGTTCTCTGTTCTTCCCTCGGGGTGAAGCCTCTGCTCCTTCCCTGTGTGTCCCTGGCTGAAAATCGGGAATTGCACTGCTCCAGGAGTTCCTCCAGAGCTCTGGGAGTGCTGAGAGCTCAGCACTGGAGTCCCACCAGCCCAGGGGATCCTCCCCAGGACAAGAATGACAAATTTCCCTTTGTTTTGTGTCGTTTTTCCCTGGATTTCAGCACCCAGGAAGGTGAATGTGACCCAACTGTGGTGTCACAGAAGTGCCAGCACTGCTGAACCTCACAAACACACGGAGCCTGATCTGTGGGGATTCCACTGTTATAAATCTTTTATTTATCCCTTTTTTTTTCCTTTCCCTGCTCACCTCTTTTCTGCTGCATGTCCTGTGAGCCTCCTGAAAAGGATTCCTGCTGAGCTGGAGTCATGGTGCTCTGGTGCAAGGCAGAATCAGAATTTGTCCTGAGGGAAAGCAAAACCCACAATATTTTTCTTCTCAGCTTCACTAAATTACAGAATTTTCCTCTCTGTAGATAAACACAACTCGCTAAAACCTCAATATTGTGCATTAAAACCCAAAAATCTCTGTATGGCAGAAACCAAGCAGAATTTCCTTGTGAAACAATCGATTTGAAGAACAAATTAGTTCAAGTTTGAAGAACAATTGTTCCAATAATGGGATTGAGAGGAACACAGGATAGATTGGTTGCCCTTGTTAAAACAGAGTTTTATCTGCTTTGTTCAGATTAACCATCATCAAATAATGCCATTTGAAAGCTGTTTAGCCATACTTTGGTTATTGTGGTGGCTGAAAAACAAAACATTCCTGCCTGGGAGGAGGAAAAGGAACAGTTCAGGATGTTGTGGAGAGGGGAATTTTCATGGCAAACACATCTCAGGATGAACTTTGTGGGTGAGGCCACTCTCAAAAAGTTTAACTCTGGAACATTCCCAGCCCAGTTTCTGCACCCAAAGAAATATCCAAGTCTTGGGCTGTGCCTGGATTTTTAAAGATTTCTAAGGATTTTTAAAGATTAAGGATTTACCTTTGAAAAGGTACCAATAAATTCAGGTATCACTTGCAGACACCTTAATTTTCAAGCTCATTTCAAACGAGCCCTGTTGGATTCAAAGCTCAGTTCCTGAGTTTCAAAAGGCACAATCCCAGCAGGGTCAGAGAACACCCCAGAATTTCAAAGGGCACAATCCCAGCAGGGTCAGAGAACACCCCAGAATTTCCAAAATCACAATTCCAGCTGCTGCAGGGTTGGAGAACACCCCAGAATTTCAAAAATCACAATCCCTGCAGGGTCCCAGAACACCCCAGAATTTCCAAAATCACAATTCCAGCTGCTGCAGGGTCCCAGAACACCCCAGAATTTCCAAAATCACAATTCCAGCTGCTGCAGGGTCCCAGAACACCCCAGAATTTCCAAAGGCACAATCCCAGCTGGGTCCCAGAACACCCCAGAATTTCCAAAATCACAATTCCAGCTGCTGCAGGCTCAGAAAACACCCCAGAATTTCAAAAATCACAATCCCTGCAGGGTCCCAGAACACCCCAGAATTTCCAAAATCACAATTCCAGCTGCTGCAGGGTCAGAGAACACCCCAGAATTTCAAAAATCACAATCCCAGCTGCTGCAGGGTCAGAGAACACCCCAGAATTTCAAAAATCACAATCCCAGCTGCTGCAGGGTCAGAGAACACCCTAGAATTTCCAAAGGCACAATCTCAGCTGCTGCAGGCTCAGAGAACACCCCAAATTTCAAAAATCACAATTCCAGCTGCTGCAGGCTCAGAGAACACCCCAGAATTTCAAAGGGCACAATCCCAGCAGGGTCCCAGAACACCCCAGAATTTCCAAAATCACAATCCCTGCAGGGTCCCAGAACACCCCAGAATTTCCAAAGGCACAATCCCAGCAGGGTCAGAGAACACCCCAAATTTCCAAAATCACAATTCCCAGCTGCTGCAGGGTCCCAGAACACCCCAGAATTTCCAAAATCACAATCCCTGCAGGGTCCCAGAACACCCCAGAATTTCAAAGGGCACAATCCCAGCAGGGTCAGAGAACACCCCAGAATTTCCAAAATCACAATTCCAGCTGCTGCAGGGTCAGAGAACACCCCAAATTTCCAAAATCACAATTCCAGCTGCTGCAGGGTCCCAGAACAGCCCAGGCCCCCAGGATGTGGCACCCACCTCCTCCAGCTGGTGTCCGACGGCGGTGACAGGTACACCGTGCCATAGGGACAGCTGTCCACGTGAGCCAGGGTTAAGGCAGCAACACTTCCCACTCCAGCAGGAAATCTTTTCCCAAGAATAATTCCAATTATCCCGTCAGAACCACTAAACTCACAGATTCTCTGTGGGGAGCTGTAAAAAGATCTCAACCCGATGTATTCTCTGGATTGTTGTAATGTTTGAGCAGTAAAAATCCAAAATCCTTCCTCCTTTTGCACGGATTGAACTCCCGGTGCCTCCACCCTTCGTGTCACACATCCCCTCCAGCCCCATCAATGCCAGCAGATTTCAGACGTGTCAGGAATGATCAGCTCATCGCCATCCCCAAATGCCAGAGGGATGAATCAACCTGCACTGAAAGCAGAGGAGCTGCAAGGGAGGATCCAGGCTTGGGTCTGCTCAGCTCTGAGGGGAAATTCCATTTCCCCAAGACAGCCCCGACCTTGCAGGGA
The DNA here is from genome assembly GCF_021018805.1 of Prinia subflava. Taxonomy (NCBI): domain Eukaryota; kingdom Metazoa; phylum Chordata; class Aves; order Passeriformes; family Cisticolidae; genus Prinia; species Prinia subflava. The sequence goes on from NC_086254.1 coordinate 15,800,289, forward strand.
ACCATGGAATGGTTTGGGTTGGAATGGGAGCATGCAGAGCTGGCAGGGAGGGTGCACCCAATCTCAGTGTCCGTGTCACCCTTCCATGTCCCCAAAGCTGCTCTGAGGATGCCACTTGTCACTCAGTGTGACCACAACCCTTTGGGCACATCCATGCAGCCAATTCCTGACCCACTGATCCATCAAATCCAGCTTGGACATGAGGATATCCCGTGGGACAGAGCCAGATGAGGATGGCAGCAACCCCAGCAGAGGAGAACACTGAATTTCCAGGGCACCTCTGGCCCGAGTGGAGCCTCTGGGTGTCCCCAGTTCATCCCAGCATCCCTCAGCTCCTCAGGGATCGTTATCCCCACGGAGAGCTGAACTCTCACTTTACACACAGGAGGAGTTTATGGGTGAGAGCACAGCTTGGGAAAGCAGTGACACGGAGCTGGGGTGAGGAGGGGACAAGTGCAGGAACCCCACACCCCACCAGGTGCTTCCATACAGGGAAAGGTTTAACACCCACCCCAAGACCTTTTAAGGGAAAAACTCCAGAAGTTTCTATGCCCCTCTGATCACAACTGGCTCGGAGCCAAGACAAAAACACTGACAGGTCTCTTTACCTACTCCTCAGAAATGCAGCAATCCTCTGTTGGGCTGTTTGCCAAAAAACCCACCCAGATTGCTCAGTGCTTAAGGGAGAGCAGGAGGCTCCTCAGTGCATTTCTGGGGTGTTGCAGCAGGCGTGTGCGACCTGTGAGCACCTTTGTTCTTTGCTCCTGTATTATTTTATTATTTTATTATTTTATTAGAAGCTTTTTGCTCTTTCAAGACACACTCAACTGTGCTGCCCTGCTCGTTATTTCAGCCATTTTCTGCGAGGTCCTGAACCCTGAACACGCCCAGCTCTTTGAGGAATCCCCTAAAGGAGAGGGGCAGAGTGCCCACCACGGGCAGGGGGTGCCCAGTGTGGGCAGGGGGTGCCCAGTGTGGGCAGGGGGTGCCCACAGCGGGCAGGGGGTGCCCAGCACGGGCAGGGGGTGCCCACAGCGGGCAGGGGGTGCCCACAGCAGTCAGGGGGTGCTCACAGTGAGCAGGGGGTGCCCACAGCAGTCAGGGGGTGCCCACAGCGAGCGCAGGGGGTGCCCAGTGTGGGCAGGGGGTGCCCACAGCAGTCAGGGGGTGCCCACAGTGAGCAGGGGGTGCCCAGCACAGGCAGGGGGTGCCCACAGTGGGCAGGGGGTGCTCACAGCAGTCAGGGGGTGCTCACAGTGAGCAGGGGGTGCCCACAGCAGTCAGGGGGTGCTCACAGCAGGCAGGGGGTGCCCAATGTGGGCAGGGAGTGCCCACAGCAGTCAGGGGGTGCCCACAACGGGCAGGGGGTGCCCACAGTGGGCAGGGGGTGCCCAGTGCGGGCAGGGGGTGCCCAGTGTGGGCAGGGGGTGCTCACAGCAGCCAGGGGGTGCTCACAGTGAGCAGGGGGTGCCCAGTGCGGGCAGGGGGTGCCCACAGCGGGCAGGGGGTGCCCAGTGCGGGCAGGGGGTGCTCACAGTAGTCAGGGGGTGCCCACAGCAGGTAGGGGGTGCTCACAGCGGGCAGGGGGTGCTCACAGCGGGCAGGGGGTGCCCAGCACGGGCAGGGGGTCCCTACAGTGAGCAGGGGGTGCCCACAGTGGGCAGGGGGTGCCCAGCGAGCGCAGGGGGTGCACACAGTGAGCAGGGGGTGCTCACAGCAGTCAGGGGTGCCCAGCGAGCACAGGGGGTGCCCAGTGTGGGCAGGGGGTGCTCACAGCGGGCAGGGGGTGCCCACAGTGGGCAGGGGGTGCCCACAGTGGGCAGGGGGTGCCCACAGTGAGCAGGGGGTGCCCAGCGAGGGCAGGGGGTGCCCAGTGTGGGCAGGGGGTGCCCAGCGCGGGCAGGGGGTGTCCAGTGTGGGCAGGGGGTGCCCAGTGTGGGCAGGGGGTGCCCAGCGCGGGCAGGGGGTGTCCAGTGTGGGCAGGGGGCGCCCACCATGGGCAGGGGAGCCCAGCACGGGCAGGGGTGCCCATCCCAAAGGATATCTGGCGGCCGTGCTTGTCCACGGAGAGCGGGCGGCGGTGCGGCGAGCCCAGGCGGTTGCGGTCCCGGTACACCCTGTCCACCAGGCCGTGGTGCCGCGTGGTCCTGCTGGTGTCCAGCGCCGACGACTGGAACGGGGTCTGCGAGGGACAAACGGGGGTCACCCACGGGGAGACAGCCCCAGCCTGCCCACAGCCTCCTCCTGCTGCCGGGCCAGGCTGGGCGGTTCTGAGGATCACGCTCAGAACCAGACCTTGTGTCACTTTATTTATCGTTATTTATTTGTTTTTCCTCCGGCAGCTTTTCGGGGAAGCTGCCTCCTGCAGGAGGGGCCATGCTGGAGCTGCCCTGGCCCAGCACGGCCCCGGGGAGCGCGGCAGAGCTGCTGGCCACATGCCCTTGGTGCAGCATGCAGGGCGCATCCAGCAGGAACATGCCGACATCCCAGGGCACAGATGCAGGGAGGAGCTGCACGCTGAGCTCAGCATGCCCCAGGACGCGCTGCCTGCTCCCAGGGCTGCCTCTCACCCCTCCTTGCAGCACATTTGTTTTAAGGGGACACTGAGAGAATGATAAGGAAGAGAAAAGCAGTTTCCTTCCTCCTCTGTCTGATGGTTTTGAAGTGATTTTCAGCTCCTTGGGATGATCCCACCTGGACTCTTATCAGCACTGACATCCTGAGCAGATGATTTCCGAGCAGGAGCATGGCAGGGGAAGGACAGGGAAGATGAATTCCCAGGCTGAACTGGGGAACTTTCACATTTTCCACAGCCCTTCCCAGAGCAGACCTGGGGGGGGACAGAGGAAGTACCGAGGGGTCAATCTCTGCTCGTTCTCCACCAGCAATTTATGGGTCTCCAGGGAGAAAAATCCTCCCCAGCCCTGCACTCCCTGCCAATGTGAACAGCTTTGCTGAGTCCCTCAACACCATCTGTTTGGAAATCCAAAATTTCCTCCTCCATTCAGGTGCTGCACGTGGCAAATGCACTGTCCTGTCTGCCAAGCCATGAAACCATCTGGCTTCCACATTCATCCCTTTTGCTTTTTTTTTTCTTTCTTTTTTGCTTTTTTTTCCCCCCCAAGTGTCAGCTTTGGCTGTTGAAAAGATTATTTCTATAAAGCTTTGCATTTATTTTGAAAGGCTTTGTTTGTATGAACTTTTTAAAGAGTCTTTCTACTATTTTAAACTCTTTTCTCTTCAGCAAATATTGGGCTCCTCACCCTCTCTGCACACACAGGCTGTGTTAACAGAGCTGCAGAGGGGCTGTGGTGTTTATTTTCTCATTTCAGGGCCAACATTTTATATGCAGCAGGATATTTAAGGCAACAGGGGACTAGAAAGGAGCAGAGTGACTTTTTACAGGACTCTCAGCACTCCAGATCATGGGGTTTGTGCTTCACTTCCTCACTTGGCTGAGAAATCTCAAATAGAATCTCAATTTTAAGGGGTTTAAATTCAAACATGATGCTTTAATCTCTGCTGCAAGCACTGAACAACGATCCCCACACAGAAGTGGGAATATTCATCATTCCAAAGCTAGAAAAGGTCTCCAACTCCTCCTTTTTTTCTGTTGTTACAGCCCAAAAGGCAGCAAAATTTGCAAATTCGTGCTTGGAAGGTCAACAGGAAAAGCAATTTCCTATGTCAGTGGTATCAGCACAGAGCTGCTAAAAAAGGATCAGCACAGGGAGTGCAGAGCTCACCTGGAATTTAAAGGGAGGCCAAAGCATAAAACTATAAAGACAAAAGGTTCAATGTATAAACAGCTATTTTTTAGGCTTTTACCTTTGTTTTTTTGGCACAATTTCCTCATTAAAAACACAATAAAAATCTCATTTGAGTGCAGCAGTGGCCCAAATAAACATGGAATGTGTCCCAGCTCAGGGCTACAGTTTATGGAAAGAGGGATTTTGGGGTAATGCAGGAACCAAGATCCCTAAAGAATCCTGAATTTAGGGAAACAAAAAACACCTGAGGAAATGGGTATCACCTCCACCAGGTCTGGCTTCTCTCAGCAACCTTCCTATAAAATTTATTTAGGGCCAAACTCCAGGACAATGATCCTGGATAAAAATCTCCCATCTCTGCATGGCATATATTTAACTATAGGAAAAAATGGATTTAAAAAGTCAATAAATCTGAGCATTGATTTTATCTGGGAAAATGAAGAAGTAAAAGGGTTTCACTCCCCTGAAAACCATTCCAGGGTTTGAGACCAGACCCAAAATCCCCTAAACTATGAAAAAATACAGCTCAATACAGACAGGAAGGAAAAAGCTCAGTGCTCTCCAAGTGTCCTTTTAGGATTTATCAGGAAATAAACCCAGGTGAGGCGGGTGAGGGGGAAGGAGGAGTGGTCCCTACTGCTGGGTGGGATTTTGGTGCCTCGTGGTGCCAAGCAGGATTTGGGAATTCATTCTGCCCTTCCCCAGGATTTAAACATGCAGGAGTGCACATGCTCCGAGATTGCCGGAACCACAGGCCAAGGCTGAATAATCCACTGTCTGCACCAAATAAACCCCCCAAAAATCAGAAATAACCACATAACAGCAAGTCCGGGGAGTCTGCACAGGAATTATTTGCGTGTTCCAGGCTGGGATGCACGGCAAAACCTGGATTTGTGTGGCAGCCCTGCAGTCCTGTGGAGCTGGGGGTGAACCAAATAAATCCTGTGCGTGGCAGTGCAGAAATACGTATCCACCTGGGCAAAGGGGCCACTCCTAAATACGTATTTGCACAAACCTAAAAACTTGTTTACCAAAGAGACAGGAACTGCTCCAAAGGCTTCAGCCAGAGCTCCGTTGTGCTGCAAATCAAAGAGGCAGGAGATGCTCAGACACCAACGCTCCCAGGCTCTGCCTTCACGTCAGCCCAGTTGTGCTTCCAGCTTCAAACTGGAAAAACCTGGATTTTCCCCACTGCTACAAACACGTGGGGTTGTTTTGTTGCTTGTCACCGTTTGTTATCTGGAACAACATCGATTTGGTTTGGTTGGGTTTTTTTTTTTTAGTGTGTGTGAATGAAAAATATAGAAAACCCCGGGGTTTAAGGATGGTTTGTGTCTCTTCCTCCAGGCATTCATAAATTTTTGAGTATTCTCTTTTCAGCAGTCAGGATTAAAACAGTGCAGGTAAAAACCAGCAGTGATGGCCATCAAGCAGAGAAATAGTGAAATATTATTGTTAAAAAGGAATTCTTAACCTCTTTAACAAAAGAGAAAAGCTTGAGCAGAGCAGACGTTGTGGAGTAACAGAGGACTTCACTACAAACCTCTGCTCTGTATTCCCCAAAGAATTAAAGATTAAAATAGACTTTTGCCTCTCCTCTTGATTCAAGCTTTTAACCTGCCCAAATTCAGCTGTCTGCACCTATTTCGAGAAGCAGTTAGACGAGGTCAGCAAGAGTTTCTCCATCTTTATTAAGCAGCCTTCATCAGAAAACCACAAACTGCAAAATTTCCTTCCCACCACATCCTCGTGAGCTCAACTGTGACTGTGACTGCTCAAAAAAAGGAAAACCAAGGCAGAAATGTTCATTATTTTGAGCACTCTAAATCAACTAAATGTGGAAATCAGGAATCCACAAAGTATCCACCAATTAATCATGTCCTTGGACAACATCCTCTGCCCAAAGATGCTTCAAAACAGCAAAATATTCACCTGGAACTCTGATTTTCTGTTCAAGGTGCATCATCCCTGGAGGCACAAAACCCAGGCAGGACATTCCTACATTTCCCCTCTAGCCAGCCCAAAGAAAAGTGATTATTCTGATACCACCTTGTGTCCCACTGCTCCTCTCCTCTCCCAAAATTCCTCCCACACAACATCAACCCCTCCACCCCCAGCTCCCAACATCACCTTTATTTCCTTTCATTTTGCCTTGAATTTACAGCACCTTCCCAGATTTCATCAGGAACTGCATCTCTCTGAGTATTCCTGACCCCAAATTCTCACACCAGGGACAGGAGAGCTAAAATCTCTGAAAATTGAGCTAAAAACCTCAACCAATATTAAAAAAATCCTCACATATCCCAAACCCCCTGAGGAATTTTTAAACCAGGGTGCTGACTCCTGGACCAGCAGCTGCCTGGGAGGACACAGAATTCATCACCAAGCACAGAACTGATCACCAAATCCAAGGAAAAACCCTCTGAACTCACCTGGAAGGGGAGATCCATGGCACTGTTCCCAATCTGATTCACATTTGGCAATGACCCCCCGTAGTACTGGCCACGGCTCTGCCCCAGTTGCAAATATTGGGTTTTCTGCAGCTGTAGCTGAAAGAAAAGGAGGAGGAAAATACAAATTTATCTGTTTTAACCAGCACAACTTGACACTGTGATCACTGAGAATGGAAATCGTTAAAAGGCATCAATCCAGCTGTTACAAAGAAGGGTTGACCCTCTCCACAAGTTTCTTGCAGCAGGAAAAGCCCTGGAGAAAGGGCAGGGAGAGATTTCCAAGGAAAAGGCAGAGCCAGGTTTTCAAACAAAGGACAGAGAGGTTTTCACAGAAAACCCCTTCAGCCACAGAATAATCAAAGCACCACCAAGGACTCCCTGTGGGACAGGGACACGTGGAAGGGAAGGGGATGGTGGGCAAAGCTCCACTGGATTCCAGGCACTGCTCTCCAGGAAAACATTCCAGGTGTTTGCCCATAGCTGGAGACACTTCTGGTGTTTATGTGGGATGCTGAGGGGGGCTCAGGGGAGCTCAGGGATGTTCAGAGATGCTCAGGGATGTTCAGGGGAGCTCAGAGGAGTTCAGGGGTGCTCAGAAGTGTTCAGGGGAGTTCAGGTTAGCTCGGGGATGTTCAGGGGTGCTCAGGGGAGCTCAGGGATGTTCAGGGGTGCTCAGGGGAGCTCAGGGATGTTCAGGGGTGCTCAGGGAGTTCAGGGATATTCAGGTGAGCTCAGGGGAGCTCAGGGGTGCTCAGGTGAGCTCAGGGACGTTCAGGGGTGCTCAGGTGAGCTCAGGGATGTTCAGGGGTGCTCAGGGGTGCTCAGGTGAGCTCAGGGATGTTCAGGTGAGCTCAGGTGAGCTCAGGGGTGCTCAGGGGTGCTCAGGGGAGCTCAGGTGAGCTCAGGGGATCTCAGAGTGCCCACCCCACACTGCCAGCACCCAGGCAGGACGCAGAGAGAAGGCCCAGCCTGTTTATTCCATGCCAGCACTTTGGGGAGTATCCACGGGGGAGCAGCACAGAATTCCAGAGTGATTTGGGCTGGAAGTGACCTTAAGGATGATCTCATCCCACCCCTGCCACGGCAGGGACACCTCCAGCACCCCAGGGTGCTCCAGCCTGGCCTTGGACACTGCAGGGATGCAGGGACAGCCACAGCTGCTCTGGGAATTCCAGCCCAGGGAGGATTTTTATATTTAAAACAGTCCCTGATACAAGCTCACCCCGAGGCCAGCTCATGCATTTTCCTGACATTCAAACAGTTCCTAGAAAACTCAAATCCCTTCTATTCACAGAATCTCCCCCAGAAGCCACCAATTTCCAGCTGCACAGGCAGTTAAAATCTCTGTGCTCGAGCTGAGGGACCAAACGAATCCCAGACTTAGGAGAGGACTCGTGGAGATGAAACCTCTCCACGGGACACAGAATCCCAGATCACTGAGGTGGGAAAACAGCTCCGAGGCCTCAGCTCTTAGCACAAGACACCACCCACAAAGAGGCTGAGGGGTTTTTTTCCTTAAAAAAAGGCAGATAATCCCCTCAGCCCGAAGATTTATAAAATATTCCCAGTTTTCCCTATCAAATGGCTCGGAAAGATCCCATGCAAGGAGCAGGAAAGGCCCCTTTGCTTTTCTTGTGCAATATTTTGCCACTCAATTCCTAAAGCAAGATGTGAAATTAGAGAAACCCTTTGCTGGTATCACTTAATGAGTCACAGCCCCTCCAACTCAGAGCACAAAAAGCACAATATCAGAACTAGCTGTGCTTTTTCCCTGGCCTCTGCATATGTTTTTGTTGTTAAGCAAAATAAAAAAAAATAATAAAAAAGCGCCTTGTTTGGGATTTGGGCCAAACACTGAAGTAACTATTTCAACAGGTGTTGGTTTCCTTTCAAGAACCTCCAAAAGGCACCCAGGGAGGAGGGGGTGGCTCGGTGTTTTTTTTACGGATTTGGGGTTTTTCTCAGGATATTCCCACCTCAAAGCAGCTCGGGACAGGGAGGTCAGCAGCATTTGTCTTTGTGCTGGAAATGAGGCGACCCCAAGAGCCGGGGAGCCGCATCATTAATTTTAGCGAGGATAAACAGCGCTGGAGATTTGTGCCAAAAGCAAAGGAGGGATTGCTGCTCGCTGCTCTCATCCATCAGCACACGGGGCTGCCTGCTCTGCTCTGCTGCTGCCTTTCAGGAGGGAGCAGCCCCCAGGCTCGGCCTTTATTGCAGCCCATCAACAGCTGCCACTCGCAATCTGTGCGGATCAAGCGTGAGCAGGGCGCGTCCGTGTCCCCAGCGCCTCCCAGCTGGGACCAAAGTTGGTTTGAAACTCGGGGCCTCGCTGTCATTCCAGCAGGAAATCGGCAGTGAAATCAGCTCAGCTTTTCCTGCTCAGCTGCAAGTTTCTCTGAGATACCTCGGTGGGAAGCAGCACCAAAATGCAGAATAAAAGTTTGGCACGGGACCTGAAATGTTATTTAATTCTACCCCACATCTTCCACTATGGTGGTAGAAAAGTTTGGGACAGGACCTGAAATGTTATTTAATTTCACCCCACATCTTCCACTATGGTGGTGAAAAAGTTTGGGGCAGGACCTGAAATATTTTTTAATTCCACCCCACATCTTCCACTATGGTGGTAGAAAAGTTTGGGGCAGGACCTGAAATATTTTTTAATTCCACCCCACATTTTCCATTATGGTGGTAGAAAAGTTTGGGACAGGACCTGAAATATTTTTTAATTCCACCCCACATCTTCCACTATGGTGGTAGAAAAGTTTGGGACAGGACCTGAAATATTTTTTAATTCCACCCCACATCTTCCACTATGGTGGTAGAAAAGTTTGGGACAGGACCTGAAATATTTTTTAATTCTACCCCACATCTTCCGTTATGATGGTGGAAAAGTTTGGGACAGGACCTGAAATATTTTTTAATTCTACCCCACATCTTCCGTTATGATGGTGGAAAAGTTTGGGGCAGGACCTGAAATATTTTTTAATTCCACCCCACATCTTCCATTATCGCAGGTTGGTCCAGCCTGGCCTTGGACACTTCCAGGGATGGGAAATCCACAATTTCTCTGGGCAGTCTGTGCCAGGGCCTCCCCACCCTTTAGCTAAACAGATTTTGTCCCTAAAATGAAATTTCATTTTCCTCTCCGTCCACCCTGCGAGGTGGAGCAGGTACATGGCACAGCTGGGGTGAGGTTTGGAGAGGGCTTCGATTTTAAAAGAAAACAACAAAAAGGAAAAGCCTTTTCTTAATGGAAAAATTCCCATTACTCTGGAAATGTTAACAAGTCTCGGGGCAGCCCCAGGGTTATCTCCTGGGGTTGGATTCAATTAGTACAATTTGGATTCTGGATGAATTTCGACAGGGAAGGGTGATAAGGAATCACTGAGTGCTCACCAGATTTATTAATTTCATGAACCACGTATTTTCCATTGCTCTGTAATGTGGCCAAGAGCAGCTCCCTGACAGCTGAAAATATTGTTAAATATCCCAGCTCCTTCCCAAGGAAGCTTTTGGGAAGGTAACAGCTTTTGCTTGTTAAACCACTTTATTTCTGCTTGGTTTTCCTGTTCTGAAGAAATGTTCCCCAAACGCCAGATCCAAATGGAATCTGTATTTTTCCTTCCACCAGCCTTGCTCTTACTCCACTTAACTTCAAATCTTAATTTTTTTTTCTTTAAAATCCAATTTAATCACAAAAAAATGTATAATTTATATGAAACATGTTCATTTTTCCATTTGGGTTACCATTTGCTGGACACACAACTGTGTTTGTAGGGAGAGATTCAAGTTCCACAATTAAAAAAATAATAAATAAAGACAGAAACAAAACCCTACAATACAAATCCAGTTTTCTTACAGATTTCTAATATGCAGATGGGAATTAAATGAAGCATTTATTAGGAATTCAATACTTTAGGTTACTGAAATTCTTGCCTAAAAAATTCTGAATAAATTACAAATTTGTGAGCTGAACTTTTGGGAAGTTTGGCAATTTTGGCACTGTAAACCAACCTAAATCCACTGTAAAGGTTTTTCTTAAAATGTCTTTTTTAACAGATGAAATCTGGACTGCCAGAACGATAATAAAAGGGTGGAGTGTCCGTTTGATAAAACCCCAGATATCTGATGCCTACAGGAAGCAGAGATTTGGTGATAACACCTTTTTCACTGCCTTGCAGTTTCCACACCATTTCTTATCATTTCATTTTTTACCCTTTTAAAAAAAACCCCTTCCTCTTTAGCACCTCCAGCCTAATAAGCGACAAAACCAGCGCAGATTAAAATTAGAAAAGTATTATTAAGGTTTAATTGGGAGTTCAGTTCTGCTGGCAGGGTTTGGTGGGAGTTGGAGAGGGAAATCCCCTTGTGCTGGGCAGGGCTGAAATTCTGGGAATTCTCACCCGGAGCACCCAGCCCTGCCTGGGTGAGGATGGATTTGGGATGGGAGGAATTCCCAGAGGGAAAAGAGGCTCCCAAATCCATCCTCACTCCCTGACTTCTCTCTGCAGCTGGAATTCAGCTGGAATTCCTGCTGCCATCCCGCGGGATTGGAGCCTTCAAAGGGAGAGCCCTCCCCTCTCCCAACCCTCTGTTGATAAGAAAAGCAAATAAAAGCTTAAAAAGAAAGAGACCTTAACAGGGGTTTAATGATTCGGGTTTAGATTTAGTGACAGCGCTGCCACGAGCTACAAATCACCTCATTAACCCTTGAATTAATTCAAAAGTTCTTTAAGGTGCCAAGAACTCTGCAAGCACCCAGACTTGGGCTCCTCAAGGGAATCCTTCCCTGTTAATAGTCCAAAAGTCACATTAAAATTTGGATTTTAAAAACTCAACACTTGCTACTCAAATAATTACTAAAATTCAAATAATTACTCGTTTATGAACTCACCCTCCCTGAAAACTGCCTGGGATTTCTTAAATTCAGTGAGGAAGGAATCACAAATGAGTAAGAGAAAATCCTGGTAAACCAAGGAAAAGGGAATTCCTGTGTTCATGATTTTGTTAATTCAGCTGCTGGTGCCTGTCCACATCCCCAACCAGAAAATTAAAATCAATAACGAGCAGGCACAAAGTTCTGAGCACAGAACAAGTTTCAGGGGCAGAGGATTTGGAATTTTGGGAATTCCAGCAAAGGAATTTTGGAGAAGTTGTTCTGGGACTCCTCACAGTCCTTCCCTCAAGGTTTAATTATCCCTTTAATTATCCCGTCAGCAACTCAAAGTCTGAGTGGTGCTCCAAGCCTGGAGCAATCCAGGGAAAAGCGGGGATAAATGAAAATATTCCAGATATTCCAGAGGCTCCCAGTCAGCCACCACCACCTCTGGATCCCACTGGGGGAGTGAGGATAAATGAATTAAAATATTCTGCTGCTCCCAGAGAGGAGATGAATGAAGGCTGGGAAGACTTTTGGACTTTTTCATCTCTGTAATGCTTTTGGAGCTTGGGTGAATAGTGATTGTTTTTATATTTTTATCATGTTTTGGATAACTCATTGTAAATAATTACAAACACTTCCATTATTTACATGTTACTGATATAAATTCACCCATGCTGTTATCAAAGAGTTCAATATGTGGCTGAAGAGATGGATTTGCAAATTTAGCTTTTAATTTTCATTTCCCATGTAATTAAAAATTAATAATATGAAATCTAACAACAGCAACATTTTCACCTCAGCAGGCACCTGTAGTATGTAAATAATGGAGTTTATCTTCAGTGCCCTGATAAGTGAGGGAAATAAATTTCATGGTGCAAAGCCACGTGTTTGAAATTGTCTTTTGGAGCAGCTCAGAGAAAGAAAAAGGTGTGATAACAGCAAACCACGGCTCAAATTCTGTGATAAATTCTGTGATAAAACACCCCGGTCCTCTAGGAAAGGGCTTGAGATAAAAAATATCAGAAATTGCAGCGAGGTGAGCAGGCAGGTGAGAGATCAGAAAGGAGCTCTGGATCCCGAGCACTGTGAATACCCCGAGAGCGACGGATTCTCTGGGAATAATCAACATGAACACCCCAAGAGTGATTCCCTGGGAATAATGAACATGAACACCCTGAGAGTGATTCCCTGGGAATAACCAACATGAACACCCCGAGAGTGACGGATTCCCTGGGAATAATCAACATGAACACCCCGAGAGTGATTCCCTGGGAATAATCAACATGAACACCCCGAGAGTGACGGATTCCCTGGGAATAATGAACATGAACACCCCGAGAGTGATTCTCTGGGAATAATGAACATGAACACCCTGAGAGCAACGGATTCCCTGGGAATAATGAACATGAACACCCCGAGAGTGATTCCCTGGGAATAACCAACATGAACACCCCAAGAGTGATTCTCTGGGAATAATCAACATGAACACCCCGAGAGTGATTCCCTGGGAATAACCAACATGAACACCCCAAGAGTGATTCTCTGGGAATAATGAACATGAACACTCTGAGAGTGATTCCCTGGGAATAATCAACATGAACACCCCAAGAGCGACGGATTCTCTGGGAATAATGAACATGAACACCCAAGAACGACACTTTCTCTGGGAATAACCAACATGAACACCCCAAGAGTGATTCCCTGGGAATAATGAACATGAACACCCCAGGAGTGATTCTCTGGGAATAACCAACATGAACACCCCAAGAACGACACTTTCTCTGGGAATAATGAACATGAACACCCCGAGAGCGACGGATTCTCTGGGAATAATGAACATGAACACCCCGAGAGTGATTCTCTGGGAATAATCAACATGAACACCCCGAGAGTGATTCTCTGGGAATAACCAACATGAACACCCCGAGAGCAATGGATTCTCTGGGAATAATCAACATGAACACTCTGAGAGTGATTCCCTGGGAATAACCAACATGAACACCCCGAGAGTGATTCTCTGGGAATAATCAACATGAACACCCCAAGAGCGACGGATTCTCTGGGAATAATCAACATGAACACCCCGAGAGTGATTCCCTGGGAATAATGAACATGAACACCCCGAGAGTGATTCTCTAGGAATAATCAACATGAACACCCTGAGAGTGATTCTCTGCGAATAACCAACATGAACACCCAAGAACGACGGATTCTCTGGGAATAATCAACAGGAACACCCCGAGAGTGATTCTCTGGGAATAACCAACATGAACACCCAAGAACGACACTTTCTCAGGGAATAATGAACATGAACACCCCGAGAGTGATTCCCTGGGAATAACCAACATGAACACCCAAGAACGACACTTTCTCAGGGAATAATGAACATGAACACCCCGAGAGTGATTCCCTGGGAATAACCAACATGAACACCCCGAGAGCGATGGATTCTCTGGGAATAATCAACATGAACACCCAAGAACGACACTTTCTCAGGGAACAATGAACATGAACACCCAAGAACGATTCTCTAGGAAAAATCAACATTTCCTGGGGCAGGAGGAGGGCAGGGGCAGCTCCTGCCCCAGCCCCGTTTGGCAGGGTGAGGAGCAGAGGGGGCTGTGCCCGTCCCTGCCGGGCTGGCACGCTCAGGAAGAGGCAGATTTCTAAATTCACCGGTTTCCTGCCGTGCTCCAAAGGCGCAGCTGTTCCTCCCAGGAAGGAGGGGAAAGGAAATGAAGGCTGGAGTTGAGAGGAAAGGGATAATCCACAGCGAGAGCAGCTGCTCTGCCTGCCTCGCTTGGGACTTCAGAGAGTCCAGCAGCAGCTCGGAACAAAATGTTTTGCAACGGTTTGGGGGGGTTTTTTTGAATTTTCAGGGTGTTTTTAGCGTCATAAAAGTGAAGATTTGAAGGCTGGCTCTGGGCAGAGGAGGGAGGATGAGCCCAGCACAAGTTTCCCTTGCTGCCAATCCTTGCTGGATCTGGGTGTCCTGGAGCAATGGATTTTGCAGGGAATGGGACAAAACAAAGCCAAAACAGGAAGCCAAATGTCTACTAGAAACGAAGTGCAAATTACCCCGAAGAAGTGCAGACACAGGGGATGAACTGGACGTGACCCTGGGCTCGTGGAACTGCTACATCATTGTTTACTCCTCCAGCACCGCCACTGTCACTGCAGCCACTTTTAAGGATTTGTTCCATTATTCCATCCGTGTGTCAGGACACAAACACGCCTCTCGGGCCAAGCAAACGCAGCCAGGAAGAACAAAAATGCAGGGAAAGGCCAAAAAAAAAGCGTTTTTGGCTTTTTTTTTTTTTTTTGAAGGGAAGGAAGCTGTTGTAATATCTTGGAATTTAGCAGCCACAAAAGAGCAGCAGTTTTGTTTCTGTCACTGAGACGCTTCCCAAGCAACTCCTTCCTCAGAGCTGAGCTCAGAACACAAGGCTTGATTTTCAGGGATTTTAATTTTCACCCCCAATGCACAAAAAAACCCCAAATTTTCTCAAAAACTTCAAAAAAATAACAACGAAACGGGAGGTGATGCCTCCAAGGACCAGGAGCAAGGGGTTGTGCTGCTGTCTGGGATTGCACAGAGCAAAGGGGAAGCAAAATCCTCCTCTTCACCTCCTGGAATGAAACAGGAGCCCCATGAAAAAACAAACAGGGATTGAGAAAAAGGTGTTTTCATCACGAGTGTAATGAAAACTGCCAGGCACAGGGAAGGGCACAGCGAGGCAGCTGCCTTGAGGCTTTCTAAATCTGATTATTTTTAAGGTTATTTGATAGCATTGCTTCAATCCTGCACTTCCAGTGGCTTCCCAGGAAAATCCTGAGGTCTGTAACACCTGCAGGAGGCCCCTGCAGTGCTGAAAAACCTCTCCAAAATTCAGGCAGAACTGCAAATTCTGTGCTCTGGCAGAGGGGAAGGAGGGGATGCAGTGAGTTCTTATCTCCAGTTGGTGATAAGCTGAGGAAGGCATTCCCACCCTGTGGATTTGGGACTGAAAACTCTCATTTTTGCAGGCTGCATGTCCAGGGAGCAGAGGATTGGGCAGCAAGGATCATTTCTTCTCTGTTATCATCAAAC
The DNA here is from genome assembly GCF_021018805.1 of Prinia subflava. NCBI lineage: Eukaryota > Metazoa > Chordata > Aves > Passeriformes > Cisticolidae > Prinia > Prinia subflava. The sequence continues at coordinate 15,815,490 of NC_086254.1, forward strand.
TTCGGGCACTTGGGCGACTTGTGGGGAACAGCAGAGAAAGCAGCCCCAAAAAACAACCCCAGACACAGCTGAGGTGCAACACAGCACTCACCAGAAAACAACCTAAAATAAATTTCTCACAAACAAATCTCAGTTAAAATGGATCCATCAGGATCCAACTAAAATGAATTTATCACAGAAAAGACTGAGTTAAAAGGGATCCACCAGGATCAAACTAAAATGAATTCATCACAGAAAAGACTGAGTTAAAAGGGACCCATCAAGATCAACCTAAAATAAATTTACCACAGAAGAGTCTGAGTTAAAATGGATCCATCAGGATCAAACTAAAATGAATTTATCACAGAATACACTGAGTTAAAAGGGATCCATCAGGATGAACTAAAATGAATTTATCACAGAAAAGACTAAGTTAAAAGGGATCCATCAGGATGAACTAAAATGAATTTATCACAGAAAAGACTGAGTTAAAAGGGACCCATCAAGATCAACCTAAAATAAATTTACCACAGAAGAGTCTGAGTTAAAATGGATCCAACAGGATCAAACTAAAATGAATTCATCACAGAAAAGACTGAGTTAAAAGGGATCCATCAGGATGGACTAAAATGAATTTATCACAGAATACACTGAGTTAGAAGGGATCCATCAGGATCAACCTAAAATGAATTTATCACAGAATACACTGAGTTAAATGGGATCCATCAGGATGGACTAAAATGAATTTATCACAGAATACACCGAGTTCAAAGGGATCCATCAGGATGAACTAAAATGAATTTATCACAGAATACACTGAGTTAAAAGGGATCCATCAGGATGAACTAAAATGAATTTATTACAGAAAAGACTGAGTTAAAAGGGATCCATCAGGATGAACTAAAATGAATTTATCACAGAAAAGACTGAGTTAAAAGGGATCCATCAAGATCAACCTAAAATAAATTTACCACAGAAGAGTCTGAGTTAAAATGGATCCAACAGGATCAAACTAAAATGAATTTATCACAGAAAAGACTGAGTTAAAAGGGATCCATCAGGATAAACTAAAATGAATTTATTACAGAAAAGACTGAGTTCAAAGGGATCCATCAGGATGAACTAAAATGAATTTATCACAGAAAAGACTGAGTTCAAAGGGATCCATCAGGATGAACTAAAATGAATTTATCACAGAATACACTGAGTTAGAAGGGATCCATCAGGATAAACTAAAATGAATTTACCACAGAAGAGACTGAGTTAGAAGGGATCCATCAGGATAAACTAAAATGAATTTATCACAGAATACACTGAGTTAAAAGGGATCCATCAGGATGAACTAAAATGAATTTATCACAGAATACAGAGTTCAAAGGGATCAAGCCCAGCTCCTGGCCATGCACAGGACACCCCAAGAATCCCAAGTCAGAACTGCAATCCCAATAATCCTTTGCTAAGAGCATTACAGTCCAGTCAAATAAATTTCATTCATAAGAGCAGAGATGTTATTGATCAGCTGAGCCCTGGCCAAGCCCCAGCGCTGCACTTTTAGCACTCCAGGAGAGCCAATTATTACTCATGAGTTCATGTTTTCTTCACCTTCCTGCTGAAGAGATTATTTAAGACCTCAAATCACTTAACTGGATTGTTTTGTCCTCTTATGAGTCATCTCCAAATTCCAAGGCCCCATTAGAGTCTCCTCCAGGAGCAGCTCCCCGGGTTGGGCTGTAAAAATCAGAGCTCAGAGCTCTCCCCCAGCTGCCTCTGCCCATTCCCAATAAATTTACAGCCCCCAAAATCTCAAATTTGTGTACAAAAATCCTTTTCCTTTGTCCACTCAAATCCTTTTCTTTTTCCTAAAAAAAAATCTTTTTTTCTTGTGAACCCGAAGAAAACAAACCAGAAAGAGGAGGGGAGAGAGGAGGCAACATTTAATTTGATGCTAATTAATTTAATTGAATGCTTACATTTAATGCTGTGATTATTTTTTATTATTTATTTCTGTTTTATTTCTTATCTCTGAACAGTGAAAACAGAGAAAAATTCCCTTTTTCTCCCCAAAATGAATGCACATGAATCACTGGGGGGGTCGAGGCCAAAGAATCATTAGAAACACACCTCGCAGAACTTGAATAAATAAACAAACCCATAATAATAAAGAATAAAACTTAACGCACAGGCCTGTGACTCGATGTTTAAAAACACATTGCTATTTCTGGTGAACAAAGGTTTACTGTTTAAAACTTCACAGTCACAACTGAGCAGCAAAAACAGGATACAGCAAACTGGAGCCTTAAAATAGTGCCTATTCTTCCGAGTTGTGCTCTATCGCCGGGCAGGGAGCCAAGCAAAGCTACAACAGGCACCCAACCTGATTTGAGAGCTTTGAAAAACAAAACCCAGCCCGTGGCAGCTCAGGCAGTGCCACCCTCCCTCCCTGGAGGAGAGGGGAGCGTGGATGCTGCTGATAATTCAATATAAAGCAGAGCACAGGGCTCCTGCTCTGAGCTCGTTCATTATTTGATGTCCACAAGGCGAAGGATTCTTCTGGTTGTGTTGAGGTGGAGCTTGACGCTCTCAAAATGTTGTTTTTGTGGGTGTTATTAGGTGAGAATGAATTGGGAGGTAGGGATGACTTTATCTCTGGTGTCTTTTACAGGCAAAGCAAAGCCAGAAAATAACCCCAAAAAGCAGAGACACAGCCCTACCCCCACTGATTACTATAAACCAAGCTAAAAGAATTTTCTCACAGAAAAGGCTGAGTTAAAAGGGACTTCCTTAAAGCAAATATTCCTTCTGAGCAGGGATGGGATGGAGCACGCCAGGAAACAATTGTCCAGCTTCAATAAAAAGTTCCTCAACCATCCCCATTCCTCCTATTGAAAAGCCTCAGAAAAGCTGAAATAAAAGCAGAGATGCCCTCATTAAGTAAGATAAAAATAGCTTTTATGTTCCATTTTTTATTTTTAGCTAAAGAATGAAAATTCAGTTATGTAACCCTACAATTTTTGTAAATTGGGAGCCAAGCAGGGCATGTTTGCACCCTTTGGGGTTCAGGGGCACCTCACCCCACCCTCAGGGTGGCCAAAAGCTACAGAAAATTGTTTGTGGCTTGAAAATGTGGCCTCAGCCAACCCTTCAGGTATCAAAAATATCCAAAATATCATCAGAGTCCAAATTCTTCGAATGCAAAAGGCTCATTCAGCACAATCATCTCTCTGAACCAGAGGCAAATCTAATTACAAGGAGAAGGTCAATCAGACATTTGAATCTGAGCTGGCTGCTGGAAACTTGAGCAATATTTAAGATATTAAATAAATATTAAATCAGATATTCTCTATCCCTCTTGCTGCCAGGAATACAATCCACACTGAGACTCAAGGAATCACAAAGTGAGAGGTCGGGGTCTGAAACAACCCCTGCCTTCCCTTCTCCCACGGAGGTTTTGTTATTCCTTTAATCCAGTTTACAGATGTTGAAATCCCACTCTGAGGCTCCAGAGCTGGCAAAATCTCCTGCACAGCTTCACAAGCTGCTCCTCCACCAGGTCTGAAGAGGCCCCATCCTGTCACCAACAACTGCTCCTCTGTCTGAGGTGGGAGCTATCACCATCTGCCTGGAAATTCATATATTTCGGGATATCAACTCCAATTCCCTCCCCTCCGAGACCTCGGCCGTCCAAGGAAAATAATATCCACATAAATAGTAATAGCTGGGTACCAAAAGTGAATTGAAAATTCATCTGTCAGAGCTGCAGCGTGCAGTTAACACAGCTTACTGCTCAGGAGTGATAAGTAACCGGAGTAAAACCACCAGCGAGCAGCTCAGCAGGGAGAGCACAGAGGAGATTTTCCCAATCATCAGGAAAAGTGAGAGACCGGGCAAAGGAAGGAAAAGACACTTGGAGGAAATCTGCCTGTGAGGCAGAGACTTTCAGCCAGGCCTGTGGAATTCTTGCTGCAGCACTTCAGCCTCCTCCACTTCATTATTTAAGAGCTGTTTTTGGTGGGTGTGTGGTGGTGTTGTTTGATTGCAAAGGATTGTTCTGGCACGAGGGGAAGAATTCTCAATTCCCGAGAAATAATTTGCAAAACAAGGCTGTTATCAACCTGGTGACAACTTTTATGATTTACACAGTCCCGAGGAGATCAGGCCAAAACAAAAAACATGAAATGATAAAGAGGGGCTGCTCAATGCTCCACTGCTGGAGATCCTCACGGCTCCTCGTGTCTGGATATCAACAGCACAAAATGCAAATCATTTCCAACAAATCAAAGCAATATTGAGAATATTAACTCCAGAGATGCTGCTGATAAAGGCTCACACCCAGCTGCCACCCTGAGCTCACAGAATTCCAGAGTGGTTTGGGTTGGGAGGACATTGGGGATCATCCAGTGCCACCTCTGCCATGGCAGGGACACGTCCAGCCCTGCCAGCCTGGCCTGGGACACTCCCAGGGATGGGGCACCAAAGCCTTTGGGGTCACATTTGTTTAATAAAATGTGAGGAGTCGAGACCAGAAGAAAAAAAAAGTGAAGCAGCAGCAAGGTCAGAGCCGGCCACTGTCACCAAATGAACCCTGCTCCCAAAAAATCCACCTGATTTTGAATTTGCTGCTTTTTACTCCCTCACTCCAACCCCTCAGGAACCCCTCAGCAACAGCTCCAAAAACACCGGGGTAGAATCCCAGGAATGGTTTCAGCCCAGAAAAGCTTCTTTTCTTCACTTTTTGTTTTTTCAAAAACAGCCTGACTTTTGCTGAAAAGTGCCTTGAAGTCTACTTGAGTTTCAGATCCTGCATTAGGCACAAAAATATCGATGCCAGAGTGCAACAGAGCATTAGGGAGTGATCGATGCTGTCGGGGACCAAACTGCCCTTCCACTGCTCAAGAAAATGTTCCTGTGCAATCACAGATGGATAATGGAGAACACAGATAAATATTCAGCCTGAAATATATTTTGGTTAAATCCCTATTGATCATTTTTGAGAGGATGGCTGGGATTTGCCAAATTAGTGTTTGATTACCACAGCAATGTGATAACACTCGATAATTTCACAGAATCACAGAATCCCGGACTGGTTTGGGTTGGGAGGACTTTAAATTCATCAAATTCCATCCTGTGCCACAGGCAGGGACACTTTCCACTATCCCAGGCTGCTCCAAGACCCTTTGGACTTTTCCAGGGATGGGAAATCCACAACTTATCCGAGTAACCCCCGCCAGGACCTCCCCACCCTCCCAGGGAGGAATTTCGTACAGAAAATTCACACAGTGCAGGAAATCTGGGTTAAAACTCCCCCCAAAAGGCCCAGACCCATGGGTTTGGTTTAATCTGGTCCGTCCCTGCTGGGCTGAACACGGTGCTGGCCACAGGAGGGAAAACTCTCCCTGAAATGTGCCCGGCGCTGCTGCCTCAGCAGAGTCAGGGCTTTGATATTCCTGAAGTGCAGGAAGCACTCCCAAACCCAAAATCAATGGCATTGATAAATTGATTATAAAATGGAGAACAAAGTGTTAGTGAGAAGAGCAGGATGGAGGATTTCAATAAACGTTGTTTCTGAGGTAGTAGGAAAATAAAAAAATGCAGTTTACTTGATAAAAAAATTTGATAAGAGCTAATCTGATGGAGAAAGCCAAGAACAGGTAAAAATGGTTCCCAAGCCCACATCCTCACACAACCACAATCACCCTCCGGGCTTTCCGGGCCCTGGGGTTGCCCCCTCCTTTTCCTTTGTGCTGGCAGGAACAGCTCTTTTTCTGTTCCATCTCACAGACCCTGAACACAGCTCGCCCTCGGGCCACGCTGCCACTAAAATCGTTTCTCAACACCAAATATTCCTGAAAACGACTCTGAGGCACAATTTGAGGCTGTGCTTTGTGGGGTGATGTTTTCCTCACGCACAGAGCCCCCCTCAGGGCCAGCACAGCACCAGCCCCTCCTGTCCCCAGGGTTTGGCACCTCTGTCACAGCTGCAACTCAGAGACAGCAGCACAAATTTCAATTTCTGACTAGAAGACCGAGAGAATCAAATTCCACACCTCCTCCTTTTCGGTGTAACCACGGGCTCAGCTCCCCTCAGCTTGTTTTGAGGGGAAAACCCCAAATCAACCCCGAGGGACTGGAAGAACTGACTGTACCTCACCTTGAGAGCAAATTCTCTTCCTAAGCGAGCACCTTCTATAAATGCAAATTACCACCCAGAGCTGATGCTAAATAAAACCCAAAGGCAGCAGCCGGAGCTGAGTCCCACATGTTCACCCTGAGAATTACAACCGAACACCCAAAATGCAGCAGTTGTACAATTCAGCCTCACGTGCTCACAGAGCCTTCCCGGCTTTGCCACATCATTAACACCCAGGGATTTGGCCACTGCACACAGCAAGACTTTGTCCAGCAGCAGCTGTGCTGTGTGGGAGTGATGGGACAATCACTAAAATAGTCATTGTCTTCTTTAAAAAAATAAATAAATGAAGAATTCAACCAGAGCCGCCTGGGTCTGGCAGAAGCAGCCTTGCCGTGCTCACTGCAGGTTCCCAGGATGGCAGAGCAGAGCTCCGTGTTTACCTTGGACAGCTCAGGCGGGCTGAGGGAAGGCGAGGGTTGCACAAGAACAGAGATTCTTTGTGCCCTGGCAGGTCCCCTCTGCCTCTCAGCCCGCTCATTTACAAACATTCTCTCAAAGAATGAAGGGCGCTGCTGGCTGGCCCAGCCCGGGATGCCACAGCCCCGCTGGAGGCACCTGGAGCACCTCGGGGGCTCTCAACTCCCCGGGTGGCTCCGGGTCCTGCTTGGTGCTGGCCACAAAGCCCCAGGACAAGAGGAAAGGCTCCAGGCTGGACACCAGCAGGGATTTCTGCATGGAAAGGGTGCTCAGGTACCGCAGCGGGGTTTGGAGTCCCCACCCTGGAGGTGGCACTGGGTGGGGACAGCTGGGGATGGGCACAGGCTGGGCTGGCAGGGGCTGGGACTCAGCAGAGAATGAAGTTCACCCCGCCGGGGGGAGCACAAAGCCCAAATCACTCATTTGGGGGTCTGCAAATGTGCAAATTCAGGGTTGAAACTTTGGGAAAGTTAATGGAGAAAAAAATACCCTCTAGAGGTTGAAAATTTCACATTTATGTTTGGAGAGAAAGTCACTTTTAACCTGAGCTGCCAGCTGGAAGCACCAATCTCTGTGCGAGGAGGGCTCAGTCCTGATTTTGATGCATTTCTTTAATATCTCTCAGACATTCAAAACCACTCTGACGTCATCAGGAATTTCTTTTGTACCACATTATTTAATAAAAACCTGCTGAAGACATCAGGAACCACTGCAGCTCTGTATCATCATCATCACCATCACCATCATCATTAGTGTTTCTCATTTTTAAAAGCAGATTAGCATTCCTGATTTAACTAAGCTTTTAAATACTGTTTTGCATATTATCTGCATCCAACGCGGAGCTGGGGATGTACAAAGAGACATTTTGATCTCCTCTACAGGAACCAGAAAGCCACTGAGTGTCTCATTTTTAAGTACAAATTTTGTGGCAGGGAGACGTGTGTGGGTTTTCCACACACTCCATCACAAACCGTGGGGTTTTGCTGAGTTTTTATTTCAAATAAAACCCAAATCTACGCCATTACAACATATTCCACTTGATCAAATTAAACCACAACAGGATTTTGTATTCAAATTGGCCAGGTTTAAAATATCAACATCGACTTTTTACTTCACGTGGTTTTCAGGAACTCAACAAAAGCCACGCAGAACTTTGGATAACACCTAAAAATACACAAGCAAAGGATGATGAAATTTTGCCCCGTGTTTCCAAACATCACCGTGAACCCGGGTTTAATTCCCTGGGTTTGGTCCAGGACAGGTGGGCTGGGAGGCAGCACCCACTGGCAGCTTTGTGGAGTTTGGGGGTCTTTTATTCCCCAGGTAAGACTGCAAGGCCCATCAGAGGCAGCTCAAACACAGCTCTGGCTGAAAGCCCCCAAAATTAGGTGACTTTAAGTGAATATTTTTTTAAAAAAAAGCAATCCTGGAAACCTGAGAAAATCTCCAATAGGAACCACCCTTAAAATGCAGGTCACAAATCGTCTTTAAAAATTTTACATTTTTTAGCATTTCAAGAGTCACGTAGTGAAGGGCTCAGCACTATCTGCACGTTAATTTTTTGGTTAATTACAATTTGAAAGGGCAGCAACAGCCTTGGATGAGTAAATAGCTGCATCAAAGCATCCCTGAGCTGAGAAATCGAGACAAGCCCTGGTAAACAAGCCCAGAAATCAGTGCAGTCCTGAAATTCCAAACCTCACAGAAAAAAAAATTAAAAAAAAAGAAAAGGAAGGAGAGCCACAAACAAAACACAGGAGTCAATGTCACAGAGAAAAAAAAAAATCACTCCCCCTCTCCTCTTCTCACCCACTTTGTTACTATGGGACTGGCAGAAAGCTCTGGATTATGAACACCAAGGTCCCACTCACAAGACAATTAAGCAGCTCCAGAGCTTCCATCGACCACCCACCTCCGCTCTGCGCAAGGTCTGCGCCTCCCAGCAGAGCTGAAATGCCAGAAATGCACCGTGCCAGCTGAAAAACAGCACTCTGCTGCTCCACACAACCGGGAAACCCTTCGCAAAACAAAGTTCATTCTTCCTCAAATGGTTTCTTTTTTTTTGGTGAGGGTGGTAAAGGAGGGGTTGGATGAGAAATTAAAAATCCCACATGGATTCAAATATCATAAATAGGTGGGAGATGACCACGGCAGAAAGGAAGTTCAGAATTTCTGCCTCTGCTCTGAGCAGTAACCAACAATAAAGCAGACAAGATGGTAAACATTGCAAAAAGACAATTACTAATAATGAAAAGGCAACAGAAATTTTGGGCTGCTTCCACCAACTGAGTAAGGCGTTTTCAAACTGACAGCAACGTGCTGCTTGCCAAATGAAAATGAGAGCAAACAGCAAAGTTGTTCTTAACCCCTTTCTGCTTTTATGCTGCATTTTAAACCCCGATGAAATCATGGAATTTGAAAGAAAAAGTCTACAAAGGAGACATTTTACTCAGCCCTCTGGTCAGTGTTTCCATCACTTCAGTACCCAGAATGCTCAGAAAAGTTATTCATCTTGGGTTCTTTCCTCAAAACCAGGTTCTTGAAAGTGTGATGGGCTTCCAAGTGCAAAACCTGGGCTGGGAGAACTCAGATTTGGGAGAAAGCGAAATGGGATTCAGGAGAAAATGAAATGGGATTCAGGAGAAACTGAAATGGGATTGAGGAGAAATGAATCTGGATCCTGACTTGTCTTGCAGAAGGTGAGAGCTCAAGGTGTGAGTTAACTGGAGGACAACCTGTAATTGCAGATTCCAAGAAGTGCCCCAGGAACACGCAGCCCTGGAGTGGCAGCAAGGATTGAGGCAAAACCCCGGGATATTGAGCCCCACAAGCTGATTCCAGTGCCTACAAACACCTCCAAATCCTCCTCACTCTGCTCCCAACTAACTCCAGCAGGAACATCCAGGTGAGCACGAGCAGAGCTCCAGCCTCACACCTCCTCAGGCAGGTGCCTTTCCTTTACATCCAACCAGCAGCACCACCGATTCAAAACAAATATTTACCCTGCCCTGACACACAGGAATAAAAAAGGAACCTTTAACTGCAAATCCAACCGTGCGTTCTGTTGTTCTCGCAAAGCTTCCGCCGCAAACGGGCTCGTAAATTTTCTTGGAACGGTTAAAAACAAAACACTGACACGAGCAGGTGAGACAAGAACAGAAGAGCCGTGACATCCCCGAATATGGACCACAAAAGGCATCTCGTGCCCGGGAAAGCGCATTGGTCATGCCGGGAATTTCTGCTGATGGGCTTTGCAGACATCACCAGCCAAGGGAGGCTTTGGAAGCGCAGCGATTTGCACCTACGACAAGCGGAGTGTAACGGGAACAGCACCGGCGGCAGCTCCCGCCCGCCGGTGCTCCGGGGGATGCCCGGGGGGCTCTGAGGGACCCCAGCCCGCCCCGGGCTCTGCACCCAGGAGCCCACGGCGGACTGAAGTGAGGAAACCGCGACACCTGCCCGGAGCTGCCGGCCTGGCCGGGGTGAGGAGCCGGGAACGCTCCAGGCGGGGCTGGAGGCACCGGGAACCCCTCAGAGCCGGGACTGTCCCGGGATACCCCGCTCACACCGGGGGATGGAACCAGCACCCCCTCGGAGCCCGGTGAAGGAACTGAGATCCCTTCAGAGCCGGGGCCTGTGCAGAGGTGAGGGAACCGGGATGCCCCTCACAGCCGGGCCTGTCCCGGGGTGATGCAATGGGGATCTCCCCTCAGACACCGGCAAAGCATCCAGGACCCCGCTCCGAGCTGGGGCCTGTCCCGGTGTGGCGAACCGGACCCTCCTCAGCCCCCTCGCAGGGGACACGGCGGTGCCGCCGCCGCAGCCCAGCCCGGCGCAGCCCCCTCCCCGCCGGGCCCGCTCCGGCCGTGCCGTGATGCCGCTGCCCCGACCCTCCGGCGGGCGGGCCCGGGGCCTCCCCCCGCGGCAGGTGTCGGTCTCCGGAGGATGCTGCGTTCGCGGTGGGCGGCGCGGGCCGGGCCCGGTGCCGCGGAACCGGGGGTGGGGGGGAACGGGGGCCGTGAGGGGGGGGCTGAGGGGGCCTCCCCCCCCCACCGCGGGCGCCGCCCGCCCCCGCCAGGGGGCGCTGCCCGCCCCGCCCGCCGCGCGCCGCCGCTGCCCCCGGCCCGAGGGGCTCCGCGGGGGGGGCGCCGCCCCTCACACCCCCCCCTCCGCCCGCCTCAGCCGGGGGCGGCGGCGCCGAGGCTCACCCGGTGCGCGCGGGTCAGGCTCAGGTCCTTCATGACCTCCTCGAAGGCCGCCGTCTCCTCCGCCTGCTTCTGGTTGTGCAGCGCGATCTTCTCGCTGAATTTCCGCGGGTTGTTCGAGGCCGCCATCTTCCCCCGTCCGCATCCCCCTCCCCGCGGCCGAGGGGGGGCGACGCGCATGCGCCGGCGCAGGGAGGGGGGGCGGCCGCAGGGCGCGTGCGCGGCGGCGGCGGCGGGGCGGGAGGGGGCGGTGAGGGGGCGGAGGTTGCGCATGCGCGGGGCCGGGCGCGCGCGGGAGGCGCGGCGAGGGCGGGGGCGCGCGCGCGTGCGCGGGGCCGGGGCTTCCCCCGGGGCGGGGGCGCGCGCGGGGCCCGCGCCCGATCCTGGGCCCGATCCCGGTCCTGTCCCTGTCCCTGCCTCTGTCCCAGTCTCTGTTCCCGTCCCCGTCCCCATCCCTGCCGCTCTTCCTATCCCCATCCCTGTCCCCGTCCCCCGTCCCTGTCTCCCATCCCCGTCTCCCATCCCTGTCCCTGTCTCTGTTCCTGTCTTCGTCCCTGTCCCTGTCCCCCATCCCTGTCCCCCATCCCCATCCCTGCCTCTGTTCCTGTCTTCGTCCCTGTCCCCCATCCCTGCCTCTGCCCCAGTCTCAGTTTCTGTCCTGGCTCCTGTCCCTATTCCTAATTCTAATCCCAGACTTTGTCCCTGTACCCATCCCTGTCCCTGTCCCCATCCCTGTCCACATTCCAGGTCCCTGTTCCTGTCCCTGTCCCCATCCCTGTCACGATCCCGGGTCCCCATTCCTGTCCCGGTCCCAGTCCCTGTCTGTCCCCATCCCTGTTCCTGTCCCTGTCCTTGTCCCTGCCCCTGTCCGCATTCCGGTCCCCATCCCAGTCCCTATCCCCATCCCTGCCCCTCTCCTTGTCCCTGTCCCTGTTCCCTTCTCTGTCCCCATTCCTGTCCCTCTGTCCCAGTCCCTGACAAATCCACTTTAGTGACGCTCCCACTTCACTGAAATGAGGGAAACCCACAAGTGCCCGACTTGTTTTATCAGGATTTCATGCAAAAATCACCTGTAACTGCAAAAAACCACCCCGAGTTCTCCTTCACGACTCGATTTATTTATTTTTAATACCTTCAGCGTGAAAATCGGGCTTTAGACTCTCGATTGTCCATCTGCCCTCGGAGATGGACACAGCAGAGGCTGGATTTGCACTGGGCATGAACCAGAGCAGGGTCACGGGATGCTGCTACATCAAGAGCCGGGAATAATTAACAATCTCCCAGCTAATGAGCAGGGGCTTGCGAACAGGTTCTTATCAGTGAAACCGGAGCTTTAAAGCACAAACCGGGCTCTTATCGCATCCTCGGGGGTCTTCCTGTGGAGTTGTCACCTCCCGCTGTTGTCACCTGGTTGTCCCCTGTCCCCTGCGGTGCCACGCGGGTCGCTGTGCCCTTTGTCGTGCCAGGGCCTCGGGCAGAGGGGGATCAGGACCACCAGGAACCCACCCTGATGAAAAGGCTGAGGACTAATTAACATGAGAAGAGAGAGAATCAATTAACCGGTGGAAGGTAGAGCAGTATTTAATAAAGGATCCGGTAGCTCGTAGCCGAGGAGCTGCGATTTCTCTCTTTGCTAAAATTACCTGTGGAGGTTTGGAACTCCTCGGGCTTGGTTTGTGGAAAACTCCTGCGGAATAAACTCCTTCCTAAAGCGGGCCCCGCGTTTGGAAAGCCCCTGAAGTGTCACCCCACCGAGCAGAGCGGCCGCTTTCACACTCATTTCTCAGCATTTCCCACCCCTTTCTCAGCATTTCCCACAATTATCCCGCTGATGGATGGACGGATCCTCACTCCGGGCTCGGGATTAGCCGCAAAGTCACGTCCTGCCCTAAATCCCGGCTGCCAACTCGCACTAAACATTTCCCACAAGAGCCGAGATACCATCTCGGGGAGGCTCACCCTGGCAGGACCTGCCCTTCCTCCCTCGCTCCTGGCAGATGTTGCTCCGAGCCCTTCCTCGCCTTTCCCGCCGGGAATAAACACCATTTTCCCTAAAATCCCCTCCTGCAGAATCGGCCTGTCGTGCTAAAAGCGCATCAATCACCGAGATTTACCGGGGAGATAGCGATTTATCCACATTGTTTTCGCTCGAGGAGCGAGACAGGGATAAATAATTGGCGGAGCCGGCCTGGATTTCGTCCCGAAGGTGGTGATATCGAACATCTCCAGCCGCAGCTCTGCCTCTCGGACGGCAGCGCGGATGAAGTGCCTGAGATGGAGCTTGATAAATTCTCCCCTCTCGCATCTCCCGAGATGGGATCTGCGCTCCGGGCTGGCGGGGAGGGAACGCAGATGGCCGGGGAGGCGGCGGGAGGGGGCCGCAGCTTCCTCCCCTAAAAACCTCCCGTAATTCCCATTGTTTCCCAGGGCAGCTTTATCTGATCGAATTCCAGAGCGAACCTGGCGCCCGCTTCCTGCAATCCCCGCGTTTGACCCGGGTTTGCAGCACAAACTCCTCTCAAACCCCGCATTTGGGGCTGCTGGGACCCCTCAGGCGCTCGGAGCCGAGGTTTGGGTGGGTCTGGGGGCTGCTGCCCCTGCGGGAGGGCTGGGAGAGGCCTGGGGGGTGCCAGGTAATTCCTCCTTTTCCCCAGGGAATTGTGCCATTCCTCGGGTGCTCCTTTCTGTCTCCTGCCTCACCTCGAGCACAGCCTGGGCCATCTCTGAGCTCACCTGAACTGCCCCACCTGAACTGCCCCACCTGAACTGCTCCACCTCACCTGAACTGCCCCATCCCACCTGGACTGCCCCATCCCACCTGAACTGTCCCATCTCACCTGAACTGCTCCACCTGAACTGTCCCATCCCACCTGAACTGCTCCACCTGAACTGTCCCATCCCACCTGAACTGCTCCACCTGAACTGCTTCACCTCACCTGAACTGCCCCATCTCACCTGAACTGTCCCATCCCACCTGAACTGCTTCACCTGAACTGCCCCATCCCACCTGGACTGCCCCATCCCACCTGAACTGTCCCATCTCACCTGAACTGCTCCACCTGAACTGTCCCATCCCACCTGAACTGCTCCACCTGAACTGCTTCACCTCACCTGAACTGCCCCATCTCACCTGAACTGTCCCATCCCACCTGAACTGCTTCACCTGAACTGCCCCATCCCACCTCACCTGCCCCACCTCACCTGAACTGTCCCATCTCACCTGAACTGTCCCATCCCACCTGAACTGTCCCACCTCACCTGAACTGTCCCACCTCACCTGAACTGCCCCATCTCACCTGAACTGCCCCATCCCACCTGAACTGCCCCATCCCACCTGGACTGCCCCATCTCACCTGAACTGCCCCACCTGAACTGCTTCACCTGAACTGCTCCACCTCACCTGAACCACCCCATCTCACCTGAACTGCCCCATCTCACCTGAACTGCCCCATCCCACCTGAACTGCCCCATCCCACCTGGACTGCCCCATCCCACCTGAACTGCTCCACCTGAACTGCTTCACCTGAACTGTCCCACCTCACCTGAACTGTCCCACCTCACCTGAACTGCCCCACCTCACCTGAACTGCCCCATCTCACCTGAACTGCCCCATCTTATTGGCGATTGATGAGAGACGGGAAGACTGATTCGGTCCCATCTCCTGTAATTTTCACAGTTCTGTTTATTCCTGCCATAGCATCTTAGTTATCAAACCAAATATGCTAATCAAGTCTGTTTGACTCTCTGTCTTGTGTATTCCCAGACATCTCACCTGAACTGCCCCATCCCACCTGAACTGCTCCACCTGAACTGTCCCACCTCACCTGAACTGCCCCATCCCACCTGAACTGCCCCATCCCACCTGGACTGCTCCACCTGAACTGCCCCATCCCACCTGGACTGCTCCACCTGAACTGTCCCATCCCACCTGAACTCCCCTGTCTTACCTGAACTGTCCCATCTCACCTGAACTGTCCCAGCCCACCTGTCCCACCTCACCTGAACTGCCCCGTCCCACCTGAACTGCCCCACCTCACCTGAACTGCCCCGTCCCACCTGAACTGCCCCATCTCACCTGAACTGCCCCACCTCACCTGAACTGTCCCAGCCCACCTGAACTGCTCCACCTCACCTGAACTGCCCCATCCCACCTGAACTCCCCTGTCTCACCTGAACTGCCCCATGTCACCAGGAAGCCCCCCCGGCATCCCCGAGGCAGCAGCTCCAGCTCCAGCTCCCTCCAGCCGCGTTTGGGAGGAGATTTCGGTACCTGCGAGCAAACAAAGAGCCCGCAGGGCCCAGGTGTGCTGAGGCCACCTTTGCCCGACTCCTCCCTGTGCAGGAGGAGCTGCCGCTCGCTGCTCGCTGGTTCTGACCCCTCCGAACCCCCCGCAGCCCAAACGCAGCTCCTGCCACCCCTCTGAGTTCCCCACGAAGGTGCGAGGCTGAGGGACTCGCACAACTCTAGGGCAGCGCTGGAGCTTGTGCTGTGATCCTCAAATGAGCTGACAGTTCCTTTTTTTTTATTCTTTTTTGCCTGCAGACACCGAGATTTCGATCTTTCACACTTCCTACTTAATGTTCCTGTTGACATTCCCATTATCCTCGGAGAAGAATATCCTCAGAGCCCCCAGTTATTTTGAACCGGGCTCCAAACCGTGCTCCGAGTAGGAAAACATTCTCTTGTTTCACTTGGAGCTGGTGAAAAGTTCTTTAATTTGAGATGTCCTTGTTTCCAGAGGGCAAATAAAAGCACCTGAGCCACCCTCCCCTCCAAATCCGCTCACACAGAGGGCTGGCTCGGCTCCCTGCACCAATATTCCCTTGTCACCCTTCCAGCTTCGCTCCTTTACCATTCCCTGTAAATTCTAAAATTACAGAAAGCCAAGCAAACAGCGGCTGCTGAGAGGAATTAATTCTCATTTCCACACCTCGGGTCTCTGCGCTGCTCCCAGAGGTTTTGGCAGCCGTGCCAGGGGTTCTGCTCCCCGTCCCTTTTCCCAGGATCGGGGCTTGGCTTGGCTCCACACGGGATGCAGGGAGCGTTCCCGGGATACAGGGATCACTCCTGGGACTCAGGGATCATTCCCGGGACAGAGGGAGCATTCCCGGGATGCAGGGATCACTCCTGGGACTCAGGGATCATTCCCGGGACAGAGGGAGCATTCCCGGGATGCAGGGATCACTCCTGGGACTCAGGGATCATTCCCGGGACAGAGGGAGCATTCCCGGGATGCAGGGATCACTCCTGGGACTCAGGGAGCATTCCCGGGATGCAGGGAGCATTCCTGGGACGCAGGGGGGATCATTCCTAGGACACAAGGATCATTCCCGGGATGCAGAGATCACTCCCGGGATGCAGGGATCACTCCTGGGACTCAGGGAGCATTCCCAGGATGGAGGGAGCATTCCCGGGACACAGGGATCAATCCATGGATGCAGGGAGCATTCCCGGGACAAAGGGATCACTCCTGGGACTCACAGATCACTCCCAGGATGGAGGGAGCATTCCCGGGATGCAGGGATCAATCCAGGGATGCAGGAATCAATCCAGGGATCAATCCAGGGATGCAGGGATCATTCCCTGGATGCAGAGATCAATCCAGGGATGCAGGGATCAATCCAGGGATCAATCCAGGGATGCAGGGATCAATCCAGGGATCAATCCAGGGATGCAGGGATCAATCCAGGAATCAATCCAGGGATGCAGGGATCAATCCAGGGATCAATCCAGGGATGCAGGGATCATTCCCTGGATGCAGAGATCAATCCAGGGATGCAGGGATCAATCCTGGGATGCACATCCAGGATGTTTTCCCCCTCAGGAGCACGGAGCCCGGGCTTTTGGCAGCCTCCCCTGACGTGCAAACCCCAAATCCTGCAGGAAGGGAACAGCCCAGGCACACCACCTGCACCCCGGGGCCAACCTCTCCCTTCCAAACCTCGGAGAAATTCAAACATTCCTGGTGTAAAACAGCTCCCCTGGAGGAGCCAGGTCCTGCCAGGGAATCGCTCTGCATCCTCAGGGGATGGCACAGAGGGGGGAAAAAGAACTTTGCATTTAAAGCTAAATAATCGCCAGCTCTGTGGGCAGGCTCAGGTCAGCAGCCTGATTACAAACATCGCTTAAACCACATGGAAAATACCTTTTAGCAAAGCACTGGCACCCAGATGATCAAAAAAAAAAACAACAAAAAAAGATGAAATAAATGAAAGGATCCATTCTGCTTGAGGTGCTCCTGATGTGGTGCAAGCCCAGGGACTTCAAAGGCCTCGCTCCAGCTGGGC
Organism: Prinia subflava; assembly: GCF_021018805.1. Taxonomy (NCBI): domain Eukaryota; kingdom Metazoa; phylum Chordata; class Aves; order Passeriformes; family Cisticolidae; genus Prinia; species Prinia subflava. The sequence continues at coordinate 15,832,569 of NC_086254.1, forward strand.
TGAGGGGCAGCCAGCAGCAGGCTGGGCTGGTGGCCTGCACAAACAACCCCCCCCCCAAAAAAAGAGATTTTCATTTCTTTAGAAGCCATATAAACCAGTTCTAGCTAATTACAGGGGCCTGGGTGTGAAAGAGCAACTGCAAAGCCTCAGGGACCTGGCCAAGAAGCTTTGATTTCTCTGCTCTAGCTCATAAAACCTTCTGAAAAGTTTTGCCCCGGCAGCTTTTCTGCTTTCAGAGAATGCCAGAGTGGTGTGGGTTGGATAAAGATCATCCAGGGGGGCACCTTCCACTATCCCAGCTTGCTCCAAGAGCCTCCAGCCTGGCCTTGGACACTCCCAGGGGTGGGAACTGCCACCCTCCTCCTCCTCCTCACCCTTTTCCTGATGATCTGAGGCTGATTTCAGGTGGCACAGCTCAGCCAGCAGCTGTTTCCCAGCAGAAAAAAACCCATTTTGTGTTCATTCTCTGGCACCCTCAGTGTCAGAGCAATCAGAAACATCCCTGGCCCACAAATAAAAGCTGAAACCTCCCCCTGGAGCTGAGCTATCAAACGGGGAAGCACCAAACGCCTGCTCCTGGAGCTGGGTGAGGAGTTGGGAAGGAGAAACAAAAGTTCTGGATGCTGCTGTGCCCACTCCCCACCAACACCCAGAGCAGAATCGGGGCTGTCCCTGCCCCAAACACCTCGGGGGGAGCGGTCTGGGGGAGATTTCTGCGCTCCCAGGTGGGATCCAGCAGAGCTGAGCCCTCCTTGGAAGGCCAGAGCAGCCAGCTCTGCTCCCTCCCTCCCTCTCCTGACGTGCCAGCACCCCCAGACTGAATTCCTCCAGCCACATCCACTTTTCCTGCTCCTTCAAGTCACGAGTGATGAAATCCCATTCATTTGTGCGAGCAACTGGAAGATTTATTGTAAATAAAGTTCTGCACATTACACAACTGGCTAAAAATCATAATTAGGGCTGCACTGGGGAACATGTTTTATTTATCCTGACAGTAGTCTGGCTCCAATAATCCTGCCGTGATAAATGTCCCGAAAGTTTTGCAGAGTTTCGGCAGCTCCAGCCCTTATCACAGCCCTGGAAATGGGAATTTCTGCCTGGGTTTGATGTGGCTCCCACAGCAGCACTCCAAACCAGCACCAGGCTGACTGGGAGCTGCTGGGAGCGTCTTGGTTCTGTCTGAATCAAAGAAATTGCAATTTTTTTTTCCCCCGCTGCTGCTAAAAAACCTTGCAGGGCTGCAGCCACGTCTGCGTGAATTATCCGGGCTCTGGGCTAGGGGGAAGTGACAGTGGGATTGGGAGCAGGCAGAGCCTCTGGAAAAGGGTCAGTGACACCATTAATGGGATGCAGACATTCCCAATCTCACTGCTCTCCACCCTGCCAAGACTCCCAGGGCTGCCTCGATAGTTTTAAGCACAATTTCAGGCCCATAAAACATCAGAGGAGACAGGAATTATTATCCCAGCCCCGCCAGGAGCCTCTGGAGGGACACAGGGGCTCTGTGCTAACGATGCTCTGGCTTCTCCTGCTCCTCACCTGCTCGGGGGCATTCCCAAATTTACCCAATTCACCCCCAGAATTTTTATGGCTGCTCCGAGACCCATAAATGACTCTGAGCACCATCAAACACTTCCCTGGCTTTGCTCATTCCTCGGGAAAAGAGGAGCCCAATCCACCTCCTTCCATGTGGGGCATCCTGGGATGTGTTTCCACAAAATCCCCATCCATATTTATGGGAAATAAATAAACCTTTCAGAAAACCCTCCTGAAACCTCAACTGTTGAATCCCCCAAAAGCACCAAACCCATTTTTTTGTCACGATATCAGAGAGGTTGTGCCCAGCCCAGAGCCACAGCTCCATCCCCTGCCCAGGGGTCAAGCGAAATTTCCCATCCGAAAATATTTATGGCCCACAAATATTTGAGTCTCCGCTAAATTTGGAGCGGCCAGAAGATGAGAAATAATTATTTACATTGCTATAAAAAGAACATTCCAGCAACAAAGAGCGACGCTGCTCTGATCCAGGGACTTCCAGATTCTTTCCCAGCTCCTGCTCCTCAGGGGCAGGGAATGGGAATAGGAATGGGAATGGGAATGGGAATGGGAATGGGAATGGGAATGGGAATGGGAATGGGGATGGGAACGGGAACGGGAACGGGAACGGGAATGGGGATGGGAATGGGAATGGGAATGGGAATGGGGATGGGAATGGGAATGGGAAATGGGAATGGGAATGGGAACGGGAACAGGAACGGGAATGGGAATGGGAATGGGAATGGGAACGGGAACAGGAACGGGAATGGGAATGGGAACGGGAACAGGAACGGGAATGGGGATGGGAATGGGGATGGGAATGGGGATGGGGATGGGAATGGGAATGGGAATGGGAATGGGAATGGGAATGGGAAATGGGAATGGGAATGGGAATGGGGATGGGAATGGGAATGGGAATGGGAATGGGAAATAGGAATGGGGATGGGGATGGGAACGGGAACAGGAACGGGAATGGGGATGGGAATGGGAATGGGAATGGGAATGGGAAATGGGAATGGGAATGGGAAGGGGAATGGGAATGGGAAATGGGAATGGGAATGGGAATGGGAATGGGAACGGGGATGGGAATGGGAATGGGAATGGGAATGGGAATGGGAATGGGAATGGGAATCCCAGGTGAGTTTTCCTTCATGGCAAGCAATCGTTTAATAAATAGAATTCCAGAAGGGCTTTGTGCATCCTCCTGTCTGCAATGCAACGCTTCCAACAGGAATGAATACCTGGATTTATTTTGGCAAGGTTGTCCTTGAAAGGGAGACCAGGCAGGCTTTTCTGTGTTTTCCAAGGATTTTCCTCTCTCCCCCCAGCACACCCACACCTACCTGAGGGGCTGAGGGGAAAAGGCAGCCTTGGTTTCCTCAGGAGGAGATTCCAGGGGTGGTCTCCACACAGATTCCGGGCGTGTGCGGGGTGGGAACCACACTCAGGGGTTGGAGAGCACCCAAACCATCCCCTGCTGCCACAGGAGCCGGGGAAATTTGAAATAAAACAGGGAAGAACACCTGAGTGCTACAGAACCACGGAATCCCGGAGTGGGTTGGGTTGGGAGGGACCTTCAAGCCCATCCAGTGCCAGCCCTGCCATGGGGACACTTTGTGCTGTCCCCGGTGGCTCCAGGCTGGCCTTGGACACTGCCAGGGATGCACAGCTTCTCTGGGAACCCCTCCAGAGAAGGATTTATCCCGAATATCCCACCTAACCCCCTGCCTGTGGCTCTGGGTGAAGGAATGACCCCCTCAGAAGAGGATTCTTGCACGTGGGAAAGGGAGGAACCCCTCCCTGTGCTACCAACCTGAGAAATATCATTTTTATCGACATGTGGAAGCGTTCAGCGAGGAAAATCCACTCTTTTGTTAACTGTGAAGCTGGAACTGAGCTCCAGCTCATCCTGTCAGCATCTCCTGCCTCTGCCAAGCCCGTCCCAGGCCAAAGGAGCAGAGAAAAGGAGTGAATGAAGTGCCTGAGCACCCTCCAAGTGCAGCATTCCACACAGCAACATGTCCCTTTTATCGATTTATTATTGGCAGGCCAGCAAATGGAGAGGAAGGGAGGAGATCCTGCACGGCTTTTATCTGAAATTCAGAATGCACCCTACCCAGAGGAGCTCTGATCCCAAGAATTCCAGAAAAATCTCCAAGGTGTGGAGTTCCTGCTTCACACAGAGCCCTCAAGGATTCATCAGCACACCACACATCACGAGTTGTCACTAAAGGTTGCAGCCCAGGATTTATTTCACAGCAGAATGCAACAGCTTCTCTACAAAAGGAGACGGTGTGCATCCAAATCAAGCTGACACAGATACAAAACGAAGCCCTTGGAAACGGAATTCCTGATAAAAACAGAGATTTCTGCAATTCATTCGTCAAATTAAATAAGGAAAATGGCTTGGAGGAGAGGAAAGTTCAGGAAGTGTCCTGTGCAGTGAAGATTTCACAAAAATGACAGCGCCATCTCAAACCAATCTCTTAATTCAAAACACCACCACAGCAACAAAACCACATTCCACTGGGACTCCCATCACTTTGGGATGCTGAGCAGCTCGTTCACATGGCAGGGAAGAAAACCTTCCAGCTGCTGCAGGAGTAGCACCCACCTCCTTTCCTGGAGCAAGAGTCGGGATGGAGGTGCTGGGAAAGGTGAAAATCCTGACCCAGGATCTGCAGGAGCTCTTGGCTTCACTCATGGACGACTGCAGAGCTCTTATTGCCAGGGTAGCCAGATTTTTTGGCACTTCTAAACCCAAATAATCATGCCTGTTTATATATAATCAAGCTTTCACCATGGCTTTAGTGCTGCAAACTCTGCACGCCCCAATTAAGGGAGAATTTCTGCACTAGGGGAGCCGGAGGGGGCGAGGATTTGCAGCGAGATCCAAGCAGCGAAGGCCAGAGGTGTGCAGGGATAAACATTCCCTTCTGCAGGAAGGGAAAAAAAGGAAAAGCCACCTTTGAAAAACAGGGCTCTGCTTTCCTAATCCAAGCACCTGAGCTCTCGTAGCTCCCCCTGTCCTTTTATTGCTTCTGGAGGTCAGTGTGTTACACAGGTTTTGGTTTGGTTTAGTTTCTTTTTTTCCTAAAAAACCGACAAAGCGACGCAGGACGATTTTCTTTTATTTTTGGAGCTATTGATAAAAATAAAACGACCCTACCTGATCTCTTGGAAACAAGACCCCAGTGCTGAGTGACTCCTGAGCCGCCGACATTTGTGTAAAAACACGAGAAGTTGGCGAAATGCAACAACCCCCACCAGAAAATAAACGAGAGGGAGAGGAGGGAAAAGCTTTTCCCAGTTGTAAAATCTGCTCAGCCCGCCTGTGCTGCCGATGGAGCTGCTCCACCAGGACTCCCCAGGCAGCAGGAGGAACTTTCTGGAGCAGGGAGCCCGGGGCTGTTCCTCCTTCTCTGTCCCACAGCCCCGGAGTCACCTCTGTCCCGTCACCTGCGGGAGGATGACAGGGGCACAGGCAATGCCAGCAAAAGACTCAGGGAAGTGCAGGTCCCTCTCCCACTCGTCCGTCTCGGTGTTGTAGACCTGCACGATGCTGGTGACGTTGTTCAGGTGCCAGTTGTAGCCGCCCACGATGTAAATCTTCTTCTCCAGGAGGCAGCAGCCGGCCTCCGACTGCCCCGCGCGCATCGGGCTCACCGTGGTCCACTGGTCCGTCTCGGGCACGTAATACTCCACGGCCAGGACATCAAAGCACCGATCCACGTGGTCCATGCGTCCCCCCAGGGCGTAAATCCTGCCCCCGGAGCCCACCATGGCGTGCAGCACCCTGGGCTCGTTCATGGGGCTCTTAAACTCCCACTGGTCGGCGGCGGGGTCGTAACAGTGCAGCGCCTTCTTGTCCTCCACGGAGATGCCGTAGCCCCCCGAGATGTAGAGCCTGTCGCCCGCCGTGGCGCCGGCGTGGCCCCACGTCCTGCGCTTCAGCGAGCACACGTAGCTCCACTCGTTGTCCTTGGGGCTGTACTTCTCCACCGAGGCCAGGCTGCCCGAGCGGTTGCGGCCGCCCGTGGCGTACACCATGCCGCGCAGCACGTTGAGCTGGAACTGGATCCTGCTCTCCTGCATGGCCTGGATGCGCAGCCACTGGTTGAGGTGGGGGTCGTAGCGGTAGGACACGTCCACGGCGCCCTCCCCGCTGCGGTACTGCAGCTGCTGGCCCCCAACCAGGTAGACGAAGTTGTCCAGCACGGCCACGCAGGAGTGGCTGCTGCCCACCTCCATCTCGGTGAGCTGGCGGAACTGGCGGCCGCCGGCGTCGGGCAGGCAGAACACCTTGGAGCTGACGGTGCGGTCGTTGTCGGTGTAGGGCGTGCCACCGAAGGTGACGAGGGACAGCACGTCCGAGCGCACGGCCGTGCGCGGCGACTGCATCTCGTGCTGCCGGAAGGGCAGGATCTGGTAGTTGAAGGCCTCCAGCAGGTACTGGCGGCACAGCACGTCCTCCACCATGATGTCCAGGGTCTGCACGCTGTCCACCAGCTCCGAGGATTTCATCAGCGGGAAGCGGATGTGGCGCAGCACCTGGCTGGCGCCGGCGCGGCGCGCCGGGTCGAACTGCAGCCAGCGCACGGCGGCGCGGAACAGCTCGATCTCGCTGCAGCTCTTGAGCTTGTTGCTCTGCAGGAAGAACACCAGGCGCTCCAGGGGCAGGTGGAGGAAGTCCTCCTCCTCGGAGATCTGCAGGAAGTGCCTGAAGGTGAAGGCGTCCACGGATTCCTTGAGGGAGGCCAGGCTGAAGGTGGTGGCCATCTGGCCGATGTTGAGGCACGTCTCCACGCTCATGGCCGACTTGAGGAACTCCTCGCACAGCTCCACCACGGGCACCATCTGCAGGAAGACGGCGGCTCCCAGCACGTCCTGGATGCAGTCGAGGTCCAGCGTCACCTCGGCGCTGTAGGCGAAGTCGATGATGTGCTTCAGGCCCTTGGCGGACACGCCCTTGAGCTCGATCACGTCCTGGCTGGCCTCTCTCATCCCGCCCGTGAACATCGCCCTGCGGGTCAGCAACACAGAAAAATACCCCCCCAGTTTATGCAAAAATGCAGCACTTTCTAATTCGATCAGAATTGGGGTTTATTTAACACTCTCAGGGTGGGGAAGGGGGGAATAAATCAAGGCTAAATCTCTATGAGCCAGGAGAAACGAGAGTGTGCGATGACTTACATAAGGCTTGCATAAACAGGAATATTCAGCAACTGGAGAAGTTTTCTGCAATCCCACTGGCAGCAGGAATAAGAGCAGACCACAGGACCAAGCTCCAGGAGGAGGCAGGGCTGCCAGGGCAGGGAGTGAACAATTCTGGACACCAATGGATCGGTGATATCCAACAAAAAGGATCTGCAGCAGCAGAGATTGGGAGCTGCACCCCGAAGGGTTTTAGGTTCAGGGTTGGGAGCACAAGGAAGGAACACTCCAGTGATTCCTGGCAGCAAGGCCTGTAGGCCCTGTGATCCCCTTACCTCACAGGGAACTACGAAATGCTCAAAAATTGCAGGTGCAACACATCTCACAGCAGCTCTGGCCTCCAGCAGAGCCTCCCCTCCTGCACGGCTCCTTCCCAAGGCCTGCAGGAACGGGAGCCGCGGCCCCTCCGGCGTGGCCGGCGGCAGGGGGCTGACAGGCAATTAAACAAAAATCGGGGGGAAAAGGCTCAGTTACAGCACAGCTGTGCTCGCCCAGGCCACGCAGAGCTCAGGGCCTGGATCAGCTCCTTGGGAGGCTCCTAAATTCCACAGGAAGCACATTCCACACCGAGGGCTGCGAGGCTGCGGCTCCCAGCGCCGGGGACAGGGCTGCACCTGTGGGGTTTGGGCCACTTTTGCCCCTTTGGGCTATTTACAGCCCGTTCCAGAGGGTTTTGTTGCCCAGGGGTGGCCGTGGTGCTCAGGGAGCAGTGGTAGAGCAGTTGTGGGTGAGGCAAAATCAGAGCAGGTGACGGGCAGTGCCACCGCTCCCTGCCACTGCACGAACGTCCCACCAAATCCATGAATTGTCACACAAAAGGTCCTAAAACTGCACATTTTGGGCTGGTTTTTTTTCCACCTGCTCTTTTCCGTGGGAAAGGTAAATCCGTGGTGTCACCAGAGCCGCCTGCGCCGACTCCAAGGTGCGAGTCAGCCCCAAAAAATGCTGACCAGACACAGGAATAAAGGAATATCTTGGGAACACTGTCAGAAGCCAGGAGCTCCAAGTTTCCTGTCCAAACCAGGCTAGAAAACCTGCTGCATAAACCCAAGAAATCCTAAATGACCTAAAGAAGGAAATACCTGCATGTGAGAGTGACCAGGAACGCTGGTCCCAATTCTTTGTCCGTGCAGCAGATGAGAGAATTCTGCTGAAATCCCTGCACATCCCATGTCCCAGCCCTGCTCCCTGCCCTGTGCTCCTGCACCAGCTGAGCTGGGAGGGGAAAACCTTCATTGTTGCCATGCTGAAGACAAATCATCAACTAGAACGCAACTCCCTTCCAAAAAGTGTTATGGTTCTAAAATGCTGATTATATAAATGCCTCGATTTCACTCTTTTTCCCTCCCCCTTCCCGCAGGCAAAAAAAATAAAAAACCCACAGAGTGTTTTCAAAAGCTGGATTATTCTGCCATTGTTCCCCAGGACAACCTTCTTTAGCACCTCTGAAGTTCTGAGGAGGAACCTACTCAGCGATGAGTGAAACCACCCTGGCAGTGGCCCTGCACCAGAGGGGAGGAATAAAACAGAGCCATTAGCAGCTGTGGGGAGAGCAGCTCCAGGATTAATTGTGGATAAGCCTGGAAGGTTTGTGTCACCCCAGGAAAAGAGGAGGGAAGAGCCTGGAAAATGAACGCAGAGGGGCTGGATAACGGGCAGAGGGACAGCGGGGAGATGCCACGGAAGCCCCTCAATCTTGTTCACCTGCAGGGAGGGACCTGCATGTCAAGGGACTGCAAATCCCATCAGCAGCCCCCTTTCCACCCCTCCCAGAGTCTGGAATAATTCCCAGCTCGAGTTCTCCATGAGTCTGAGCCTTCCCTGCTCCCAGCACATCCCTCAGTTTGTGCTGCCCCAAAATTATCCCAGACCCGAAGCCATTCCCAGTCAGAGCCGTCCCAGGAGGGTTTCACAGGGAGAGTCAGTCCTGAGGAGCAGCTGAGGGGATCCAGGAGGAGAAAAGGGGACTCAGGAGGGACCCCCTGGCTCTGCACAGCCCCTGACAGGAGGGGACAGCCGGGCTCTGCTCCCAGGGGACAGCAGGACAAGAGGGAACGGCCTCAGGCTGGCCCAGGGGAGGCTCAGGTTGGATATCAGGAAAATTTCCCTATGGAAAGGGTGGTCAGGGTTTGGCAGGGGCTGCCCAGGGAGGTTTGGAATTCCCATCCCTGGAGGTGTCCAAGGAGCTCCTGGAGGTGGCACTCAGAGCTCTGGGCTGGGGACAAGGCTGAGCTTGATGACCTTGGGGATCTTTTCTAACCTGAGCCACGATTCCGTGATTCTGTGACAGAGGCAGGATGGATAAAACACCCATTTTCACTCGGGACTGAATTCCCTGCCCTGCAGTTGGCTCCTCACAGTGCTTTGGTTTTCTGGGACGATTCTCCCAGGTCTGGGGGGATCACACGAGGCCCTTGGTGCCCTCCAGACACAGCAGTGGTGGTTCAAGAGAACAGGAGGGTGCGGTGCCTCATCCTGCAGCCCTCACTGCCCCTTCCAAATTAGCTCCAAAGCGACTCCACAGCACCAACACCTGCCCAGGTGGGGTCAAAACCTGAGCCTGGACTCCTGCCCTGGCCCAGCAGCTGGAGTTGAACAATCCTGAGTGCAGAGGGACTGATCCTGAACCTCCACCTGCCTGCAGGACACCCGTGGAGCAAAGCAAACTCCAAAGGCTCCTGTGGGGCTTTTGGGCTGTGGTGGGGAGCTTGGGGTGGGGGAGGATGGGGACACAGCAAACCCACGGGAAAGGTAGAAGTGCCTGCTTCCCTCTGGGATTCTCACCTGAAATAGTCACTGCAGGCAGCCAAGACAACTTTATGAACCTGAAACACTTCATTATTTATAGTGAGGATGACATCAAGCAGCTGAGCCTGGGCTCGGAGCGAGGCCAGTCCCTGCAGCAGCGTGGTGCTGTGGCCAGGAGCAGAGAACGTGCATTTCAGGGTGCTGTTCTTGTCAGCCATGCTAAAAACAGAACAAGAGAGACAGCCTGGTTTGAGACGAGCACAGAATGTCAGGTACCCACCTAGCCGGGAGCTGGGACCGGCTGGAAGGCAAATCCCACCTCAAACAGCCACCCAGGGGACATCAGCACCTGGAGCTCCCTTCTCCCAGCACGGAGCACTTCCACATTTTCCAGCCATCCTCTGGCACTGCTGACAGCCCTGCAGCACACACGGGGCTCCAGACACCACCCAGACAGCTCCTGGGGCCACAATCTCCAAGGAATGTTGGTTCTCTCCACGCTGAGCTGCCCCGGAGTCCCCCCCTGACCTCGGCTGCAACCACGACACCGAAAATGAACACAGAGCGGCTGGAGAACGGGCAGAGGGACAGCAGGGAGGTGCCAGGGAAGCCCCTCAGTCTTGTTCACCTGCTGGGAGGGACCTGCACGTCAAGGGACTGCAAATCCCATCAGCAGCCCCCTTTCCACCCCTCCCAGAGTCTGGAATAATTCCCAGCTCGATTTCTCCAAGAGTCTGAGCACAGCCACAGCTTCTCCTCACCACCTTCCCTGCCTGCAGCTGCTGGATTCCCTGCTCCAGCCAAGGACAGCCCTGCCAGCCCCATTTCATCCTTCCCTTCTGCCTGACCCCCAGGAGAGGAGCAAAAAAAGCAAAATACTGCCCGGCCGCCCTGAAGAGCGTCAGCTGTTTGAGCTGCGGTGTCAACAGTCCCCTCCCAGCGTCAGCATCTCCTGGCTTCCTTCTCCCAGTGCATCTCACACGTGTTCCCCAGCAGCATCCCGGGCTGTGCCTGGCCTCAGATGCACTCAGCGGGAGCAGCAGGAGCCCAGCCCGGGGGAGAGGCTGCGGGATGCTCTGGGAACAACCCCGCCGCCGACACTGCGAGATTCCCCCGAGCCCGCCCGGGGGAAATCCCAAATTCGTTGGCAAATCTGATCCAGCTCTGAGCGAGTTTTCGGGATCAACACCCTGGGGAAACGCAGGGATCGATGCTCGGGATGGGGCTGATGTTTCCAGGAGCATCCTGCTGCTCCTTGTCTGCGTTTTTTGAGCAATGTTTTATGGAAACGTGACATGGAAAAAATCCCAAGGAGATTATCCCGAGCCTGGGAAGCTGCAGGAGCTGCTCCCAAACCCACAGTGGGAGAGTGCACTTAGGACTGCACTTAGAGGGAATTATCATCACTGTTATTGTTATTATTATTATTTAGGTGGAATAAAGCAAGGGAGCCAAAAAGGAGTAGGCTGGGGCTGAGTAATCCCAGAGTTTGCTCCAACCCTCCTCCCTCAGAGCTCCCTGGAACAACAACAGCCACACACAATGGACCAAACGAGCCGGCGAGGTCAGGGAAGAGTCAGGGAGATGGGATAACAAAAAAGGGGATGTAAACAATCCTCAAACAATGCGGGACAAGGGACAGGGCTCGCTCCTATCGGGTTGCAATTTCCTGCAAGCTTTAGGGAGAGGGAGCGAGGGGAAATCTGGGATGTCCATCAGAGCACCGGGAGGGCGGCTCTGGAGCTCGCTGGGATGCACAAAGCAAACCTTGGCAGGGCTGGTTCGAGCTCCTCAGGCTTGGGAACGCGCCCCAAAATCCATGGGAGCTCCTACCGGGATGGGCGGCCTGAAATCCCCACCCCGAAAATCAAAGCACTCCAAAGAGCCTCGGAGCAGAGCGTGGAGCTTTCCTCGCTGGAATAAAAGGGATTAGCAAAAAGGCAGCTGCTGACAGGACCTTTATCCACACTCTGCAAGCCAAGAAAAGTCTGTCCACTCCGGCTCTTCCCGGGGAAAAAGAGGGAAGAGGATTCCCAGCACGACAAAGCCTTTGCTGCTCCTCTCTGAGCTCGGGTTTGCTGGGAGAGGAAGGAGGAAATGTCCAGCAGAGCACGGGAATGGAGCTGCCTCTGGACACAGCATCAGCCCCAGCCCCAGGCTGGACAGGTGAATCCACAGGGATGGATCCCCACAGATCCCATCACCCTCCATCTCCTGCACCATTCTCCTCATAGGAATTCTCCTTTTTTTTAATATTTTTTGGTACTGATTCCAGACATTTCCTCTTCCCTCCTTGGTGTCCATCCCTGTGGGAATGCTGGATCCACTGCCCTGGCAGCACAGGTTCAAACAACCAGCGTCACCTGCACAAATATTCCCCTTTTTTTAATTTATTTTTTCCTCTTCCTCAATTCACTTTTACAGGATCAGCTCAGGGCGGGGTGGTGCATTGGAATAAAGGTGTTTGGATGTGGGATTCATTTCAACAGGTGATGGAACAGCTCCTCCAGGAAAAACTCCGTGTTCTGGTTCCTTTGTCTATTTACAGGGATGGAATAAAAGGATCCAATGATTGCACAATACCCTGAGGAGGGGAAAATAAAGCAAAACAAAAGAAAAGCATCGCTAATGTCCAGAAAAAAAAAAAACCAAAAGGATTTTAAGGAGAAAAAAACAAGCTGGAAACAAAACAAAATCCACGCAAAGCATGAGAAATCAAGCAAGGGATTTATGGAAAACAAAAGGGGGAGGAGGAGAGGTGAGAGAACAGCACCAGGCAGTTTTTGCTCTGCGGGGAGAAAAAAGGGATTTGTGATAAGAGCAGGCTTGGCTGGACACGGGAGCACGCCTGGATCCACGGCCTTGGCTCCCGGAATGAAGGAAGAAGAGGAGCAGCAGTCGGATGCCAGAGAGTGAAAAATAAATATATAAAACCCCCCGAGCACAAAAGGAAGCCTTGAACATGTGAGAGCGCCTTTGTGAGGCTGTCCCTATCTCATCCCAGATCTCCAAATGCAGGGAACTTGTTGCTTAACGATTTGTTACAGCAGGAACAGCCTGGAAGACAAAACTCGGGAAGAGTCGCATCTCCTGCTCGCAGCTCAGAAAGTGCCCGGGAGATAAAAACCTTTCAGCACGACAGGGAGAGAGAAAGTGTTGATCCTGCTCCTTCCCTTTCCTTGGGAGGCAGGGCTGGAATATTGAAAATGAAAGTTCTGGAATTTTCCTTGGGATGCTCGTCTTTGTCCTTGAAAAGTTGGATTTTCACGGGGGTGTCTGTGGTCAGAGGCTCCTTCAACACCTCGGCTTGGAGCAGGGTCAGGGTGGGGCTGCACCCGAATTTATCAAAAAAGGGGATTTGTGATAAGAGCAGGCTTGGCTGGACACGGGAACGAGCCTGGATCCACGGCCTCGGCTCCCACTCCAAAGCTGGGAATGAAGGAAGAAGAGGAGCAGCAGTTGGATGCCATGGAGTGAAAAATATAGAAATAAAAAATAGATAAAAATACATGTAAAAATAAAAATAAAATCTTAAATAAATACATAAAAATAAAATCTTAAATAAATATATAAAAATAAAAAATAAATAAATATTACCAGGGAACAAGAAATGGGATTGGGGATTTGATGGCAGCCCTGGCACCCCTGTTCAAACCAGGGAACAAGAAATGGGATTGAGGATTTGATGGCAGCCCTGGCACCCCAATTCCAGCCAGGGAACAAGAAATGGGATTGAGGATTTGATGGAAGCCCTGGCACCCCAGCTCCAAGCAGGGAACAAGAAATGGGATTGGGGATTTGATGGCAGCCCTGGCACCCCAATTCCAGCCACAGAACAAGAAATGGGATTGAGGATTTGATGGCAGCCCTGGGACCCCAATTCCAGCCAGGGAACAAGAAATGGGATTGAGGATTTGATGGCAGCCCTGGGACCCCAATTCCAGCCAGGGAACAAGAAATGGGATTGAGGATTTGATGGCAGCCCTGGCACCCCAATTCCAGCCAGGGAACAAGAAATGGGATTGAGGATTTGATGGCAGCCCTGGCACCCCAATTCCAGCCAGGGAACAAGAAATGGGATTGAGGATTTGATGGCAGCCCTGGCACCCCAATTCCAGCCAGGGAACAAGAAATGGGATTGAGGATTTGATGGCAGCCCTGACACCCCTGTTCAAACCAGGGAACAAGAAATGGGATTGAGGATTTGTCTCCGAAGCCAGATTGCTTTCAATCCTCAGAGCTCAGCGTGGGGAAGGCAGCCCCAGGCTGAACCCTGGCGCTCAGGAGATGTCCTGGCCCGGGTTAAGGGAGGGGTTCCAGGCTGGGAGGGCAAACAGGGCCAGGACTGCTCCTGCTGCTGCTGCACCCAGAGCGGAGCCCTCGGCCCGGGCTCCGAGCGAGGAGCGCCGGGGTTTGACCAGAACCAGATGCAGAGCGGAGGCATCTGCACACCCCCGAGGCCTCTCCAGCTGAGATGTCGAGGGCCACGCTTCCAGAATCAGCTCAGGCACAAAGAACATCCCAAGAACAAGCGGCCCCTGGCGCTGCCTCCTCCGTTCCCCGCGGCGTCACGTGGAGCCCAAGATGCGTTTCGAGCTAATGAATCATTTTTACCAAATCTGTACTGATGATTAAAAACATCAAAGCTGGAATTAAAGGCTTACCGAGAGCATGAGTTCATATTTCAGCATGTTTGCAACCGCTGCACAAGTACAAGTGGAGAGAATTAGAGCAGGACAGATTGTAACATTTTAGTGATTGAATTAAGGGAGGAAAAAAAAAATCTTTGGCTGCGCCACTGCCTGTCGTGTTCCTCCTCTTCTCCTACAGCAGGGAAGGAGGGGCAGGCTGGTGCTCTCCACCCCAGCTCAGCATCCCCACAGTTTGTTTTTTTGGGCAGGTGGTGCTGGGTCATTTTTCACGCAGGAGAAACCCGAGGGGGGTTTTGGCAGGGTTCCTGAGCGGGGCAGGATTCCAGCAGCCAAACTCTTCCACAAACACCGGCCCCAGAGGTGGGACCCGGCCGGGGGACACGAGGGGAAGGAGGAGAAGCAGCAGAACAGGGGGAAAATCACCGGGTTTGGAGTGGCACAGCTTTTCCAGGGCCAAACAAAAGGGCTGGGATTGCAAACCAGCCAGCGAGGCACCTGCGAGGAATTTTTTTGTGGTGAGAGCAGCAGAACTCCCATAAAGCTGGAGAGTAACTTTATTTAGAACATAAGGTATGAATATTAAGGACCTTCTTTAGGAACCTTTGACAGGCAGCATTATAGATATTTTAATAATGCAAATCATTTAATGCCTTTAGTTTCATGCCTAAGTAAAAAAAAAAAATACATTTAGATTCTGATTTTTAAACTACAATTAAGACACTTAAAATCAAAACAAAAGTCAAACTCCCTCAGATAAGTCACTGGTAGCCATGGTGACTGTAATATTTCAGATCCTCAGGCTTTCTGTCACATGCCCAAACGATGAAAATGAGTTCTCAGCACTTCACAAACGCTGCGTTAGGGCAGAAAGGCTGAGCCCTTCCCCGAGGCTTTGCTGCTTCCCAGAGTCTCGTTTGGGATTTTGGGATGACGTTCCCGTGGCCTTTGCATCCCTCTGAGCAGACACAGCAAGGAGTTTCCTTGGAAGTTTGGGGGGGAGGAATTCGAGGCACAGAAATACTTGCCCTGTTAACCTACTTCTGTTCCCAGCAGCATTTACAGCCTTTCCCGGCCAAATTAGCAACCATAAGCACTTAATGATCAGCAACTAATTAAATATTAACACTCAGAATGAAGGGGATGTTTTCCAGCGAAACATAATCATCCTCAAGGAAGATATGGGCATGAAAAAAAAAGCGTTTAATCGATTTCTTTGTTCCTTTTTCCAACTCCTTCCCTTAATTTCTCCCATTTTCCTCCTCTGCCTCCACTCATTTTCCACTCCTGACACCGTCTCTTTCATCAAAGCAATAAATAAAAGGAGAGAGCCTGAGACTAATATCGCTGTTTAGAAGTGACTGGCAATTTGCAGGGCTCAAATAAAGAGATTATAAATGGGGCTGAGTTTCAGGAGGAGAGAGACTTTGTGTGAAAATAATGGACCTCTGGAAAACGCCTCAAGTGCAAGAGGAAAGTTTGAAAAGTCTCCAGCCTCAAAATTTAAGGGAATTTATTGTTTGGCAAAGGGAGAGCAAAGAAACATTCAGTATTTAAGAAAGAAAAAGGACAAAGCCCGGCAAACAAAGCGTTTTTTTAGTTCTGTTTCAAGGCCCCAAAGGCTGGTCCCTCTTCCAGCAGCCGGACTGGTCAGCACTGGGATGGGACTGGTCAGCACTGGGATGGGACTGGGCACTGCTGTGCTCCCACACTGGCCACTGCCAGCCAAGCCAGGCCTGATTCAGACCTGAAACTTAGTGAAAACAGCAATTAAAGCTGGATTTTACAGAAGCCAGGAGGCACCTGGTTAATTTTCTTTCTGTCTCAGGTCCTGCTGATTTCTTTATTTGCATCCCATCTCCCCCAAGCTGGAACCAAAGCAGCCCACAGGTAAAGCAGCAAGAAGCTTTTCAATTTATTTCTTTGTTTAAATTTTTTTTTTTTTTTTTAATGCCCTTAGAAGTCTCAGGCATTTCCAAAATCTCTGTTTTTCTTTTCTTGTGAGCCGGACTCGCTCGGGGCCCAGCAGACACACACGAATTTACTCTGCTCCCAGGCATCAATCAGGAGGTTGTTTGTGAGCCAAAGGAGGTGGGATTTTTGGTTTCTGCACTAATAAAACTGGATGGCTGTCAAAAAGCTGGCTGGCCTGGTGAAACAGAGCAGCAAAAAGTGGAGGGTGAAAGATGTGAACACGTTCAACTCTGCCACCGCCCGGGGTTTCAACGTGAGGCTCTGGGCAGGACGTGCTGTACCCAGCACAAATTGTGGGGGGAAGAAAAACAGCAACAACAACAAAAAAATAAATCCCAGAATCAGATTTTTTGAAATGTTTCTGTCACAGAGCCAGAGGCATCTTTGTGCTGGTGCAGTGGGAAAAGCAGTTTGGTGCTGGTTGTTCCAAAAGGAGAGCCCAGGTTTGGACGCTGGGGCTTGGAGGGGTAAAAGTGTCACAGTGAGATTAATTACAAGGATTTGCCATTTCTCTTTTTTCATATTTAGAGCTACCACTGAGGGTTTTGTCCTGCACTGGGGTTTTCCTCAGTCCTGCCTGGTCCCAGCAGAGAGGTGACAGCAGGAGAGAGGTGACAACCACCAGCACCATCACCAGAGCGCCCTGCCCTGTCACCACCTCGAGCTGCTCCTGTCACAGCGACTGGGAAGAAGCTCAAACCCCACCAACTTGATGTTGATTCTTTTTTATCAGCCCCAAACCCAATCCCTCTGAGCCAGGAGCAAACAGAGCAAACACAAAAACCCCTCAGAGCCTGTCCACGACCGTGGCAGGGTGACAGCAGTGACAGTCAGGCACACAGGGACCCTCAGAGCGTGGAGTTTGCATCCCAAAAAATCCATGTACACCCCCAAGCTCAGGCTCCTCACACACCCAACACTCCCTGGCAGCTCTGCCTTCAACTCTCCACGTTTCCCCAGCTCAGGGTCAAACCCTGCTGTGCACAAAGCGAAACGACAGCGGTGCCACATCCGAAACAACCCAAAAAACCCAGAGCTGTGCCCTGCTGTGGAACAGCCCGAGGGAGCAGCGGGTGCTCCCGAGCCTCTCCCAGCAGTGCAAAGGCCGGGAGGCACCTAGTGGTGTCGGGAAGCACAGCACAGCCACCAAGGCCACCCCAAAAGTGTCACCAGGGCCACACGGGCACTGCTGGACACTGCCCTGCCACCCTGCGCCCTCTCCAGTGTCACCCTGTCACCCTGGGAGCCGAGCAGAGCTGACCCATGGCATTATGTCCATCCAAAAACCTGCCAGCACCTGCCCGGGCTCTGCACAGCTCTGTGCCACCTTCCCCGTGGGGACAGCCCGTGCCAGCTCTGCCAGCCGTGTCCCCAGGGTGAGAAAACCACTCCCCACTTTGTCCCACACCCTCACCCCTCTGCTGCACACCTGGGAAGAGTCAGGGGCACGTCCAGCTCTCCCCGAGGTGCCAGGGCTGGTGCCAGGCTGTTGGCACAGCATGGATCGTGTGGCAATAGAAGGAGAGGAGCAGCTACGTGCAGGGCAGGCGCTGCTCTGCCCTCCCTGCGCCTCCACCCTCCAAATTAGAGCCTGGCAGCAGGCAGGGAGCTCGGGCAAAACCAGCACAGAGTGATGGAACAGCAGAGAACAACAGCAAACCCCCGTTCCTTCCATGGAAATGAAGGAATTGGGGTTTCCCAGCAGGTGGGAGCAGCTGCTCCAGCACTCAAATTCCAGCTCAAATCTGTTTGCAGCCCCTTCCTCCCCTCACCTGGACCCTCTGCACTCAGGTTTGTATCCATCAAAACATTTTTTTTTTTTCCCAGCTCCACGGGCAGCTCTGTCTTTGTGCCATCCTGCCCTGCACAGAGCCACCCAAGGCCACCAGGACAGCTTTTTCCTAAAGATCCCAAATTTCTGTGCAGCTCCAGCGTTTCTTAACAAGTGAGACAGTGGGAGAGACACTTTACCCACCAAGGCTCCTCCTCACAAGGCCTCACAACACCTGGAGGTAGGACAGGAACCCTTCAAGCATCCCCCAGGTTTACTTTTGCTCTAAATAAAACGGGACTCTCCCAAAACTGCAAGAGCAGGCAGCAGTTATTTTTACAGCGATTCAGTTCGAGCATAAACATTTACACCACGTCTACCAGATCCAACAACTAAATCTGTCTGAAACTTGCCATGTGGCAGAGGATGGATCCTAGAAACCCCACGAAAACTCCACTTCAGCTCCAAAAGGGAAAAAAAATATATCAAGTCTGATTGAAGGGTGAGGCTGAGACAACAGGAACACCAGAGCAAGGCAGGCTCACAGCTCTTGTCTTCCCCCTTTGTGGTTTTACTCCATCTCCCTGGACATTTCTCTCCTTCCCACCACTTTCTCAGAAGAAATAAAGTTTGGGAAGCTCAGGTCAGCATTCCCTTGATGACATTTGTGGTAAGACCTTGCCTGCTCATCCTGGTTTTCACAGCAAACACTCCAACGTGTCCTTCAAGGGATTATTCCCAATTAATTCCTCAGCAGCTTGTCTGGACACCTCAGTTAATTCCCATGGACAGGCCTGCACAGGGAGATTCTCTCCAGCATCTGGGGTGATGTTTTCCCCAGATTTTTGTGACCCTTGTGCAAAGCAGGGTCACAAAAATCCCCTCAACCAACGCTGCTCAAGCCCAGAAGCTTCTCCTGCCAAGGATCCTGAATCTCCACATTTCCTCTCCCTGATCCCAAAGCACAGAGTGAATTTTGCAGCCTGAAACTCTCCCTCTACGTGATAAAGAGGCCTGGCAGTAAAATATGAAACCCACTTGTAAGTCATGAAATTCTACCCAAGGAGGAAGAGAGGAAAAAAAACCCCACCCAAACCCCAAGTTTATTTCGAAAGAGAAGTTTGCTTTTCAATGCCCAGGAGTGGCTTTATCTCGTGCCATCAGCGTGTCCAGGGCCTTTTGTCTTGCACAGCCTGTTCTGAGTGGAATGAAAGAGCAGCATCCCAGCAGAGAAGTGAATTTTCCTGCTCCGGGGCAGCCACGCAGCTCCCGGGCAAGCGGTAGCAACTCCAAAGATGGAAATTGTGCCCTCCAAAGATGGAAATTGTGCCCTCCAAAGATGGAAATTGTGCCCGTGGCGTTGGAGCTGCAGTGCACCATCCAAATGGCATGTGTGAAACAGCCCCAGAGCCTCTGCCCTGCTGCCTCAGAGGGCAGAGAAGTGCAAAAAAGTCACAAGTGGAAGCACCTAACAAGGAATTCCAATGCCCTTGGAATCCTCCTCACGTCCTACAGCACATCCAAAGTCCTCCATCAGGTTTCTCCTCGTGTTCCCCAATAAATCCACCTTCAAACGAGTAAAAAAACCTTTAAACTGCCGACCAGCAAGAAGCAGGATCCAAACTTCAACGGGCTCTGCTTTAAAATTAACAAAGAAAATAAACACACAGCGATGGGGGAACAAAACTGCTGCAGCTCCAGCCTGGGTGATTTATCACAGCCCTGAAACAAATTGCTTCCATTTCTCACTGCTGCACATCCAGGGAACTCCCAAGTGCCAGGGGAGCAGCGCTACCAACACCTGGAGTGAGAAGTGCTGGAATTCCTGTCTGAGAAAGGAAAAGGGAGGCGCAGAGGGATGAAATGAGGCGCCACAGGTGACACAGCACGGAGGCAAAAACAGGATGTGAAATAGGTGAGGATGCAGAGAGGCTTCTCCAGAATGAACAATGCCTGGAGAGCTTCCCCTCGGGTGACACACGGGGTGGTTATTGCAGAGTGAAGCTGAGGATGAGATGCTCTGGAGGGAGGTGACAGCGCCAGGAAATGTCCCTGAGACAGAGAACACAACTGCCCGGGCACTGGAGGACATCGGCTGGGGATGGGGACACACAGGACAGCCCTGGGAACAGAAACTCCTCCAGTACCACCTGCAGCACCCAGAGCATCGCCCTGACAGGTACAACCTACAACACCCAGAGCATCGCCCTGACAGGTACCACATCACCCTGACAGGTACAACCTACAACACTCAGAGCTTCACCCTGACAGGTACCACATCACCCCCAAAGATACCATCTCACCCTGACAGGTACCATCTGCAACACCCAGAGCTTCACGCCAACAGGTACCACATCACCCCCCGACAGGTACAACCTACCCTGTGCTGCCCTCAAAGCCTGAGTGACCCACTCCCCAAAATCAAGGGCTGGGGGTGTCTGCAGGCACAGCAGAGGGGATGGGGGGCAGCAGAATGGGCCTGAAACACCAAAAATCGGGAGACTCTGGAGCGGCAATACCTGGTGGCTTTACAAAACCGCAGAGCTGGTGGTTCCTGACCCAGGGTGGGACTCACTGAGGGGTTTCACTGTGTGGATTCACTACGGGAGCCACTGTGGGAGTCACTACAGGAGTCACTACAGGAGTCACTACAGGAGTCACTACAGGAGTCACTACAGGAGTCACTACAGGAGTCACTGTAGCAGTCACACCATTTTCTGCTTTAGAGCCACCCCAAACCTCACACACCCCACGAGCAACAGCGTCGCTGCTCATCACCACCGTTCCCTTCCCGCGGGCCCCCCTCAGGATAATCCCCGGGGACACCGAGCACCGGCACCGGGCACCGGGAACCGGGCACCGAGCACCGGGTACTGAGAACCGAGCACCGAGCACGGGGCACCGAGCACGGAGCACCAGGAACCGAGCACAGAGCACCGGGCACCGGGTACTGAGAACCGAGCACCGAGCACCGAGCACCGAGCACGGAGCACGGAGCACCGGGCCGTTGGCAGCGGCTCCCCGTGCGGCCGGGCCGGCGCTCCGTGCGGCCGGGCCCGGGGGAAGGCGCGGGGCCCCGCGGGCCGATGGGGCCCGGCCCCGCTGCCCGGCCTAGGCCGCGCCGGCCCCGCTCACCTGCTCGGCCGCTCCGCGCCGAACTCGGCCCCGCCGGACTCCGCCATCGCCGCCGAGCGCCGCCGGGGCCGCGGGGGAGGCGGCGGGGCCGCCGCGTTAAAGGCGCAGCAGCGGCGGGGACCGGGAGCCGCGGGAGCCGCGGGAGCCGCGGGCTCCGCTCCGCGCCCGCCGGGCCTGGCGCCGCCCCGCCGCCACCGCCACCGGCACCGCCACCGGCACCGGCACCGGCGTGTCACCGCCACCGGCACCGGCGTGTCACCGCCCCGCGGAGAGCCCGGCTGGCACCTCCTCACGGGCTGAGGGGATGTCACCCCCTCATGGGGCTGAGGGGCTGGCACCTCCTCACGGGGATCGGGGGCTGGCACCTCCTCACGGGGATGAGGGGCTGTCACCTCCCCAAGGGGACCAGAGGCTGGCACCTCCTCATGGGGACCGAGGGATGTCACCTCCTCATGGGGCTGAGGGGCTGGCACCCCCTCACGGGGATCGGGGGATGTCACCTCCTCATGGGGCTGAGGGACTGTCACCCCCTCATGGGGCTGAGGGGCTGTCACCTCCTCACGGGCTGAGGGGCTGTCACCCCCTCATGGGGACCGGGGGATGTCACCTCCTCATGGGATGAGGGGCTGTCACCCCCTCACAGGGATTGGGGGATGTCACCTCCCCAAGGGGATGAGGGGCTGTCACCTCCTCATGGGACTGGGGGATTGGGGACTGTCACCTCCTCATGGGGAATCGGTCGCTGTCACCTCCTCATGGGGCTGAGGGGCTGTCACCTCCCCACAGCCGAGGGGGACTTTCACCTTCACACAGGGCTGGGGGATTGGGGACTGTCACCTCCCCATGGGACTGGGGGTTTGGGGGTTGTCACCTCCCCAGAGGATTGGAGGACTAAGGGTTGTCACTTCCCCATGGCCAAGGGGACAGGACTCTGTCACCTCCCAGAGTGTGGGGAGCAGGACTCTGTCACCCCCCTGAGTGTGGGGACCAGGACTCTGTCACCCCCCTGAGTGTAGAGACCAGGACTCTGTCACCCCCCAGAGTGTGGGGACCAAGACTCTGTCACCCCCCAGCCTGAGGAGTTTGGGGACTCTGTCACCGCCTCCTGGCTGACACCTGGGGCTCTGTCCCCAGGGATGTCCCAGGAGCTGTCACCTCCCTGCAGCTGCGGGGTCCCGGGGTCTGTCACCCCCCCAGAGCCCCCCAGCTCCTTCCATCCAGCATCCCCCGGCTGATGTCTGCGGGCTGCCCTGAAATCCCAGGGCTTCCCTCGGGATCCCACCTGCGGCTGGCTAAATGTCACCTGTGGCTCCTTAAATGTCACCTGCCGCTCTCTCAGTGTCACCTGCGGGGCCCAAAGCCTGCACAGCCAGCCAGGACTGAGGGGACAGCCCAAAACTCTCCCGGGCCGACCCGGGGCAGGATTTTTTGGCCGCAGTCTCCCCGTGCAGGAGCAGCCGTACCCTCCAGAGGGTGCAGTGCTGTCGCCGGAGATCCCCGCGCGTCGCGGTGCCAAAAGCTCCGCCGTCCCCACACATGGTCGGCATCAGAGCCCTCCCCGGAGCCACCGAGGCCACGCCGGGTCCGTGTAATTCCCAAAGCCGGCGCGCATCTGCTCCGGGGGGCATTCCAGGCATCGGTGGGAATCAGGAAATTATTCGGAGCGCCGGCCCTGCCAACGGCCGGGGGTAGATTTCTTTGATTTCCCATGCTCTGTGTCCACATCTGTAGAAGGGGAAGGGGGGAATTTGGACACGAGAATAAACGCGCTTGGAGAGCCGTGAAAACTCCCTTTCAAGTCAGCCTGATGAAAACTTCATGTTCTGGAGCTCTTTGCTTCGAGGAGAGCAATCTGTTTCGAAGAGGAAAAGCTGTGTATTTTTCTTATTTAAACCTCCTAAATCTGCTGGAGCATTAAAAATATTTGGCATTTCCACAGCACATTTCATTCCCAGCTCCGAATGCGTTTTACAGACGTTCATTAATTAAGCCTCGCAAAACCTTAGGGAGAAAGGGAAGCAGTACTTATTAATTTGCTATTTGTGTTGCTGCAGCACACGGAGACCCCGGCCAGGACCTCGGGGCCTCGTTATTTTAGACACGACCTGCACAGGGGAGGAGATGTCAGCACGGGAAGAGGCCACGGACGGACCCTCCTGGTGCTCCATCCCCTGCCCCTCCTGGAATTTGGAGCTGCAGGAGCTCCCCCCAGCTCTCTCCCCTCTCCAGGGGTGCTCTTTTTCCTTGTTCTGGTGTTTAAAGGCGGTTCCTGCCCCTCTCTCCCAACACCTCGTGGTTGTCCCGCTTCCAGCTCGGCTTCATTTGACACCTTCCCCCTTCTCTGGGGGTCGCTTGATGGAATCACGGAGTTATTTAAGTTGGAAAGGAGCTCCGAGACCACCCAGTCCAAGCTGTGCCTGATCCCTTCCTTGTCCCCAGCCCAGAGCTCTGAGTGCCACCTCCAGGAGCTCCGTGGACACCTCCAGGGATGGGAATTCCAAACCTCCCTGGGCAGCCCCTGCCAAACCCTGACCACCCTTTCCATGGGGAAATTTTCCCAATATCTAACCTGATCCTCCCCTGGGCCAGCCTGAGGCCGTTCCCTCTTGTCCTGCTGTCCCCTGGGAGCAGAGCCCGGCTGTCCCCTCCTGTCAGGGGCTGTGCAGAGCCAGGAGGTCCCTCCTGAGCCCCCTTTTCTCCTCCTGGGCCCTCTTTTCTCCATCTGAGCCTCCTTTTCTTCTTCTGAGCCTCCTTTTCCTCTTCTGAGTCCCCTTTTCTCCATCTGAGTCCTCTTTTCTCCATCTGAGCCCCTTTTTCTCCATCTAAGCCTCCTTTTCCTCTTCTGAGTCCCCTTTTCTCCATCTGAGTCCCCTTTTCTCCATCTGAGCCCCTTTTTCTCCTTCTGAGCCTCCTTTTCCCCTCCTGAGTCCCTTCCCCAGCTCCCTGAGCCGCCCCTCACCTGATCAGCACACTCTGATCCGTGAAAGGCTTCAAACAAACGCTTTCCCTCCGTTATTTTTAGGTCCACCCCGATATTTGCAGCTATTTCTGTCCCACCAAGGGCTGTGGCCCTCTCCCTCCCAGGTGGGAGCTGTGAATGTTACACCTCTGCTTCCCCTGCAGGAAAAGCGGGGCCGGGCTGGATGCTGTAAATGCCTTTCACGTGTTCCCCAGATCCCAGTTAAATCGAACCCCAGAGGGTCTCTCAAAGCAGAAAAAAACGCATTTATAAGACCCTGGGAGGAAGATGTATTCCATAACGACTCTGGTGACCAGGCGTGCTGACTTGTGTCATGTGCAGAAGGAACCAAGGGGGGTATTTCTTGTTATTTCATATTGCTGATGGGATTTCACCTCTGGCAGCAAATCCAGGAACTTTTTAGTTACCATTATTGTTTGATTTTATGGGCCATTTGATATTTATTTTTATTTCCCTTCATTATTTGTTGAGTGCACTTAGCCCCCTTCCCCGAGCAGCCTGCCTTATATCTAAGGTGAATTTTATGACCAGTGTTAGCACAGCAATCTGAGCAACTCACACAACTGTAATATATTTATCCCGTGCACTCGGTATATCCAGGCAGGCCTGGAATTCCTACTGTGGAGAGCAGAGGTCTGCCTGGAAAATCCCAACTCTAACTGGACTGGGTTGAAAAAACCAACCAAACAAACAAACAAAAGGAATAAACTCCAAATTATTTACATTCTTCCTCTTTCTGATCTTGATTTCAAACCTTCGGGGTCTGTTTGAGTCATATTTTCACCTTCTTTTTGGGTTGTTTTTTGGTTGTTTTTTGGTTTTCTCCTTGCAAAACATGAGGTCTCTCCATGTACCTTTTGCTTCAAGCCAAGCTCTTGTGTATCCCACGGCTCCCGCAGCTGGGCTTTAAAATCCACAGCCAACACTGGGAGAGTAATGACAAAATCATGAGCTGGCAATGCTGCCTTTCCCTCAGACCCCCTCACTTCATCCTGCTCAGGAGCAGGAATTCCTCACAGCTCCCAGCACCAGCATCCAGGGGGTTTTTTCCAATTTTTGTTAGATTTTTCCCAGCTCGGGGTTTTTTTTTTTTCCAATTCTTGTTAATTTTTGGCTGTTTTATTTTCCCTTGTTGCGGAGGAGGCTGCAGTGACCTCCCTCGCTGTTTCTCGGTGATATCCCAGCTCCATCTCCCTGCTGCCCTGAGGGTGTGGTGGGGTTTCTCAGTGCTTCTCCCTGGTTTTATTCCCTCTGGATTTTTTTCCGCTGCTCCCTGCTAATCCCTGTGTAATCCTGGCCGGAGTGTGAGCCCGGGGAAGGTCGGAAGCACAGGCTGGGATGTGCCTGCTGTGCCAGGAGGATGGACAGACCTCCCTCCCTCCTTTTACCCCTTCGGATGCATTTCCCCCTGCAGGGGTTTGATGTGTGCAGGCTGATGGAGGTGGAGCATCCTCCCCTTCCCCCTGCAGCACCAGCACTGCCAGGTCCCACGGCAGGGAATTCCGGGGTGGAGAGAGGCCACCAACCCCGGGGATGTGGGACCCTCGGGGACATGGGACCCTCAGGGATATGGGACCTTCAGGGATGTGAGACCCTCAGGGATGTGGGACCTTTAGGGATGTGGGACCCTCAGGGATGTGGGACCCCCAGAGATGTGAGACCCTCAGGGATGTGGGACCTTTAGGGATGTGGGACCCTCAGGGATGTGGGACCCCCAGAGATGTGAGACCCTCAGGGATGTGGGAGCTTCAGGGATATGAGACCCTCAGGGATGTGGGACCCTCAGGGATGTGGGACCTTCAGGGATGTGACACCCCCAGGGATGTGGGACCCTGAGGAATGGGGTACCCTGAGGGATGTGAGACCCTCAGGGACATGGGACCCTCAGGGATGTGGGACCCTCAGGAATGTGAGAACCCCAGAGATATGGGACCCCCAGATATATGGGACTCTCAGGGATGTGAGACCCTCAGGGATGTGAGACCCTCAGGGATGTGAGACCCCCAGGGATGTGAGACCCTCAGGGATGTGGGATACCCGAGTCCCTCAGGATGAGCTCTGTAGGCTTCCCACCACCCCAGGGTGCAGCCAAGCCCCGCAGGTCCCAAATCCCCCAATTTCAGAGACAATCCAGCACAAGCAGCTCAGCTCTGGCACAAAACACCGGGACAGCAGCATCCCATGCCAGGATGGAGCCAGCCCCAGGCAGTGTCCCCCACCCTGTGCAGCAGCAGTGCTGCATTATCCAGCACGGATAAAACACAGGGAGTGGGAATGCTGTGCCCTGTGCTGCTGAGGAACGAGCAGGACACGGAGCCACGTGGGCCCTGGCCTGGGGGAAGGATCAACACCTTCTAGAAGGAATCTTGGGCTCCTTCCACTCCCACCAGGAGAGCTGAGCCCCTCAGGAGCTGGCTCCCGCTCAGCTGGCAGCACTGGCCATCCCCAGCACCATTTGTCACCGGGACAAGGCCACCATCCCGAGGTCCCCTCTGTCATCCCCCCGAAACCAGGGATGGCTCCAGAGGGGAGCAGGTGCTGCAGCACCCCCCAGGCCCATCGGGGAGCCCCCGCCCACCCTGCCAAACCACAGCCACGACAGCCCAGCTTGTCCCCACCCGGCCTGGCTGCGCTCCTCACCTGGCAGGAGAACACAGGGAGGAGCGCAGCCCCTCGCGGCACGGCACGGCACGGCACGGCACGGCACGGCACGGCACAGCACGGCACGGCACGGCACGGCACGGCGTTCCAAGGAGTAATGAGGGCCAGGGAATGGAAAATGCCTGTGGCTGGCTGCGCTCCGAGGGTGCTCCCCTTCCCCACGGCAGCTGCGCCGGGCCGGGCCAGCGGCACCGAGCTCAGCTCTGACATTTGAAGAGGGAGCGATAATTTGGCTTCGTTACCCCCGAGCGGTCCCTCGAGCCGGGCTGGAATGTGCGTGGTAGGGACAGAACCAATCCCATTAGCACCAGGAGATTGTTTTTCCTTTGGTTTTGTTGTTGTTGAATCACCCGTGGCTCCGGCTCGGTGGGGTGGGTGGTAGGAAGGAGGACGGGGAGAGGAAAGCCATGGATGTGTTTTCCCGGCCCTGGTGTGGTGCTGCCCTGCCCGATCCCAGCCCGCCTTTGAAGGCCAGGTGGGCTTTGTGGTGGCTCCAGGCATGATTCAAAGGAGAACTGGGAAAAGGAAGGGCTCAGATCCACATGCAGGGTCAGGAAGGTGCTTTGAGCCCTTGTCCAGCTCCCCATCTCATCCTCGCTCCATCCCTGGATGGGGATTTATCTCCATTGGGGTTAAAAGTGAATTTACAGCTCGGAGTGTTGGTCAGGGATTCAAGATCACAGCTTTGTGCTGCCAGGAGCTGGGCCAGGAGCAGGGAGACGCAGCTGGAGCTGCTGGAAAATCTCCTTTCCCAGCTGAGAGAGGAGCCCAGGCTCTGCCTCCACCACCTCCAGGAGCCTTCAGCTCCAAACCCGCTGTTTGGAACACCCAGACTGGGAGTTCTCGTGGAAGAATGAGAACAATCACCTCCTTCCCACAGGACAGGAACAAGAAACCTCCCTGGACCTCTCGGTGTCCTGCAGCATCTCCCCGGGGTGTGAGAGGGAAGGGGATAATCAAACCCCAAACCATCAAAAGGGGGATTGGCACAGGGATTTTTCCTTGAGGGGTTCTTCTCCTCCCTGCCGACCCAGTCCTGGGATTTCTGCCCTCTGAGGCATCCCAGTGCTCTTCTGGAGCACAGACACCCCGGAGGAAGGAGCTGCAAGTGCTCCTGAGGGGAATGGGGTGAGAAATAGGGACAAAACCAGGGTTGGGAGCAGATGGCGGGAGGGGAGGGGAATCCGTGCCTGGCCCGGCTCCTCCAGGCATTGTGTGAGCCCGGTGGAGCCAGGCCAGCTCCCAGCAGCTGAGATTTTCTGGAGGGGACAAGAGCAGCCCAGTGCAGCCACCATGAGCAGCCAGGGGGGCTGCTGACCCTGATCACAGCTGGTGAGACCCCCACAGCCCTCAGCAGCCACGGCTGGCACGGAGACCCAGCCACAGCCACGGGGGGAGATGCCACAGGGGGCTGTGGTGGAAGTGTAGGACGGAACTTGCTGGATTTTTCCCACTTTTGGGGGCTACTTCTTGGCACAGAGTGTGGACACACAGGGGTGAGGGTGGACACATGGAAACAAAGGTGAGTGTGGACACAAGGACATCAGGATGAGCATGAGGATGTGAGGATGGAACGAGGATGTGAGGATGGACACCAGGACATGAGGGTGGACATGAGAACCTGAGGGTGGACACCAGGACCTGAGGATGGACATGAGGACCTGAGGGTGGACACCAGGACATGCTGACAGACACATGGATGTGATGTTTTGGACACACAAATTCTCGCCCCAAGGACGTGACCCACTGTGGGCTCAGGGTGCCCTCATGCCCTCATCACTGCCGTGGGCTCAGGGTGATCCCTGGCTTGCCCATGGCTGATGGGGCCACACACCAGGAATCCTCCTTCCCCTGTGAAAAAATAAAAGAGGGAGCGAGGAAAAGAGGGAGAAAGAAAAGGCGTCGGGTGGAAAAGCCCCCGGCTGCCTGCTGGGGCGAGTGGAACCAGCGAATTTCATGCGTCTCCTTCTCGTTAGAGTGGGGTCCCTCCTCACCTGCTCCTGGGCACAGTTTCCTGCCCCCCGAGCCAGCAGGGAGGAATCTGACTCCAGTTTAAAGACGAGGAGCTTGTCCACGGTCTGCAGCCCGGCTCCCATCCCGGGCGGGGACGCGCTGCCCGCGGTGGGCAGGGTTTGCCAGCTGTCCCCGCCGACCCGGGGCCTTCCCGCCTCCCCCGGCACCAGCCCCTGGGAAAACTCTGCAGAAAACACCCCCCGAGGGGCGTCCCTGCCCTCTGAGGGGCACTCGGTGGCCTGGGCCCGGCCAGGGGGTCCTTGCCCCCGAGTTATCAGACTGTGCCCACCTCAAAATCTGCTCCGTGCTGGGCTGCACCTCTCAGCCCTTCCCTCTCATCCTGCCCTGCCACCCCCTCTGCCCACCCTGGGGCACTGCTGAGGGCGCCGTGCCATCCTCCAAAATCCAACTGTGGGCTGGGAAATGCCCCCACAGCACCCAGGCTGCCCCCCATGCCAGCCCCACAGGGCCGAGGCCGCCCGGAGCATCCTCCCACCCAGCACCGTCCGTCCCCATCCATGTAGGGCAAACCCCCTCCAGCACCCGTGAGGGGGTGACATCGAACCCCCGTGGAGGGACAGGCTTGGGACGTGCTCCGGCAGCCGAGGCTGCTGGCAGGGAGCGGGGCCGGGCTTTCGAGATCCTTCTTTGTCCGTGACTCCCGCGGCATCCATCCCCAGCACCTCCGCACGCCTGGCTCCGCAGCCCGGGGCCGTCGGGCTCCGACAGGGACCCCGCGGGGCTCCCGGAGGGCCCGGGGGGCTGCAGCCCCTCCTGCCCAGCCTGGCACCGCGGGAGCCCGGCCTGGCTGGGCTCGGGCACCGCGCCAGGACAAAGCACGGCAGGGGGAAAGGTGGGGCGTGCCAGCCCCTGGGAGGTGTGTGCGTGCTGGGGGGTGACAGCGGGGTGTGACAGCAGGGTGTGACCCTGTGTGTGACACTGATATGTGACACTGGTGTGTGACCCTGTGTGTGACCTTGCTGTGTCACACCGGTGTGTGACACTGGTGTGTGACCCTGTGTGTGACCCTGGTGTGTGACACTGCTGTGTGACCCTGTGTGTGACCCTGGTGTGTCACACCGGTGTGTCACTCCTGTGCATATCCCGACTGACACTTTCCCTCCTGGAAATGCTGTCCACGGCTGTTTTCCAGCGGGAACTCCCTCATTTCCCTTCCCGTGCACGGAGCTTCTCCCGGTGCTGCCTTCCCCCCTTGCAGCTCCCAGGGGACGTTTCAGGGTGCCCCACACCATCCCCTCCCACAGTGATGCTGAATCTCTCACCCAGCAGCAGAGAGGAGCTCCGTGGCAGGGATTTCTCTCCCGTTTGCCAGAGGTTTCATCCCGGCTCGGTTTCCCGACCGGGAACAGCCCCGTGCCCTCCTGCCAGCCCCGTGCGGGGGATCCGACCCGCTCCATCCCGGGACCAGCGCCCCACGAAGCCACGGACCGGCCCAGCTCTGGTACAAACCTTTTATTCCGTTCCCCCTCCCAGCCCGGGGCTGGGTTCGCCCTCCGGAGGCCGGGAGGGCTCCAGGGGAGGGCTCCGTCCTTTCCCCGGAGCTCCCGCCCGCGGCTCGGGGGAGCTGCCGCGGCCGGAGCATCACAGACTCCACCGAGCTTCACACGCGGCCGAAAAGCAACAACGAGAAGTGGACCCCAAAACGGACACGAGACCCCCACCCCTCCCACGCCTCCCCCCAACCCGGTTCCCCAAACCCAGATGTGTTGGATGGGTGAAAGTGATAACGGAGCAGCACAAAACCGGTGGGACGGGGATGAGAGACCCCCCCCGTCCCACCACGCCACGGCCGGAGCTGCCGGCACACGGAGAGAGCCCAAAAACCCGGGGGAGGGGGTCGGGGGCAATAAGTTAATCTGTACAGACGTGTTAGGTGACACGGGGGTGGCGGCACCGACACCCTCCCGGCACTGGGGTGTCCCCGGGGGACGCCGGGGGCCGCATGCCGGTGCCAATCAAACCACGAAACGATGCATGAAATCCAGCGGTGGAGAATGGGGGGAGATGGGGAGGGGCGAGACACCTCCGTGCCCAGGGGCTGTGCCGAGGGGAGCCGTGCTCGGTCCCGCTTGGAGCCCGGGGTCACAGAGAACGGGCCCTGCCGCCAGTGCAGCCCCGCAGGCCGCTGGCAGCGTCGGGCGGGGATGCCGAGCCCAGGATGGAGCCGTCCCAGCAGCTCCCACCTCCTGTCCGAGCCTGAAGCCGGGGAAAAGCAGCCTCATCCCCTGCTTGGCGCCGGGGCCAGCTTACCAAGGGCATCAGGGAGCAGGGAGGGGAAGGAGCCATCCCAGGGCCCCTCCGCAGCTCCGGGACGCGGCTGGCCGGGCGCTCGCGTGGGCACGGAGGCGGCGGGATCCGCTCCTGTGTCCGGCTGCCAACGCCAAATCCATTCGCCACGTTTCGGCTCCCCGAGGCAGTCGGCTCCGGCCGGCGGAAGGGAGTTCCCAGGGCCGGGGCCGGCGCCTCGGAGGCTCAGCCCAAGGTGGGAGGCCGGGGATGTGCCGAGCCAAAGCTCAGAAGGCTGCAGACGCTCTCCATCCCCCACCGCAGCCGGCTCCCTCCTGCCCAGCGCTGGACCCATGCCCGGAGGGCTGCGGGGCCCCGGCGGCTCCGGGCGGGAGGAGACAGCGAGTCCCGCTCCGGGGACGGGCTCCCTGCGGCCTCCAGGCGCTGCAAGCCAGGATCGCAGCTCGCAGCGCATCCCCGGAGGAGGCAGAGCCGCTGCCCGGCTCCCGGAGCTGTGCCCGGAGCTGTGCCCGGGACCCCCGGGCAGCCGGGGATGCCCCTCGGGGAGCCGGGGGCGCGGGGCAGCCCGAGGGGCAGCGGGGCGGGACGGGGGCGATGCCGTGGGGGCGGTGAGAGGGAGGTGGGAAGGGGTGGGAGCGCTACAGGATGGTCTTGTCCAGGTCGACCTTGAGGGGCAGCGGCCCCGCGTCGTCCCCGCCGTGCGCGGGGCACAGAGTGACGGTGATGACGGGCGGCAGCGGGAAGGAGCCGGGGCCGTCCAGGTCCTCCAGGTACTCCTTGTCCCCGTTGATGCTCAGAGGCTGGAAGAGAGGAAGGGACAAGAGTGCAGACCCAGAAGGGGGTGCAGGACCCCCTCATCCCCAGGTTGGGGGTGCACCTCACACCCCACACGGGGACTAGGCACCACAAACAGGGCACAGCAATGCCCAGCCAGCCGTGCCCGCTGTCCCTGGCACCCTGGGGCTGTGCTCACCCCGTACCTGGGTCTTGACGTGCTGCTCAGGGGCGGTCACCAGGCTGGCACAGCTGAGCCACAGCATCACCATGATGGAGAGGAAGAGGCAGGCAGCCAGGATCCAGCGAGGAAGGCCCGAGCGCCTGTAGCACCCCACCACCCCCCGCCAAAGAGAAGGGACGGGTTTATGGCAGGGCACGGGCTGGGGGCTGGGCTGGGGGGGTCTGCTCTGCCACCCCCAGCAGGTCCCAGACCACCTACTTGGACATGCAGCCGAGGAAATCGTGCTCCTGCTGGGGGGGCTCCTGGGGGTGCACCTTGGCTTTGCCCCGAGGCTCCTTCACGGGGGGCTTGTCCCCCTTTGCCCGGGGCCCTGGGAGGGGAGAGGCGATGCTGAACCTGGCACCCATGTGGGCACACCCTCCCCTCTCCCATCCCCTTGCCAGCACATGGTGGGGGTCCCGCTCTCCCCCCGTGGGCCATGGGGGGTCCCAGCAGCTTCATGGGGCCCACCCAGAGCCCCCCCGGGGTGGGTGAGGGTGTGGGAAGCTGATCAGACCCGACAAGCAGGAAATTTGTTCAGCTCTGGAGAGCTCGGATGGGAGCCAGGAGGGCTCGGAGGGTCCCAGCCCCCTCCCAGCAGCCAGAACCCCCCCGGACCTGTGTGAGGCTGGGGGGCGCCGGGGCTGGATCCCGATCCCGATCCTGGCTGTGCTGGCTGCATCTCCAGGGCCTCGGGTGCCGGGTACTCCATCTCAGGCTGGGACTGCTCAGCAGGGAAAGAGGGGGAAGGCAGTGAGGAAGGGGCGTCCCCACCCCTCCGGGCACCCACAAGGAGGGCCCTGGGGACACCCCCACCTGAAACACCACGACTTTGCCATCGTCCGCCTGCAGGTAGAAGGTCCAGGTGGAGGAGATGAAGCTCTGGGCAGAGCTGACGATGTCATTGCAGAAGGTGGAGACCAAATCCAACACAGAAAACGACGGCGCCCTCAGCTCCAGGCTCTGCAAAGGAGCGGGGACATCACATCACCTCTGTCCCCTCGTCACCCACCCCGAGGTCACGGCCGGGCCGAGCCGGGTGCAGCTTCCCGGGGATGCAAAGGGATGTGCCAGGGCCATGGCCCAGTGCCAGGGGGGGTCACCAAGCGAGGGCTGTGCCCCCTGGGGTGACCACCCGGCTCTGGGGCCACCACCCGGCCCCAGGACCGTCCCTTTGAGGTGGGGTCACCCCCCTGTGCCGGGGACAGCGGGAGCGGAGTGGCGGCTGTGCCGAGGGCGTTCCTCTCCTGGCAGCCTCTCGGTGCCCTGGATTCTTGGCCGTCGCGGCAGTTTGTTATTTTTAAAGCATCCCTGCTGGAATCCGCTTGGCTGCTCCCTGCCACTGGCTCCGAACATTTTCCGACAGCCCCTTGCACGGTCAAACCAGCAAACAGGAAATAAATAGGTCAGATTCTGTATCTAATTATTATGCTAAATCTGCTTTGCCTGCTCGTCTGGGAACCCGAGGAAAAATGCTTTGGGTGGGTGGAGGGGGTGAGGGCCCTCCCTGCCACCCCCAGACGCTCATCCCTGGCCTTGGAGAGGGGCTGGAAAATGGGATTGGGCACTGGGAAGGTCTTAAAACCTCCAGGCTGCAAAGGAGGGTCCTTCAAAGGAGCTTTCCACTCCTTTTACGGCACAGATTGACCTTTGCCTGCACGTGCACCAAAAGCCTCTTCCTTGGGCCAAAGTCTGATTTAATTAATTGGGCAAAAGCTGAATTAATTAAATGTGGGAGGGGGAAGCTTTGCTGATTGCTGGGAGGGATAGCAAATCAAAACTGGGGGAATCTGCCACGATCCCCAGTCAGAGCCTCTCACCCTGGGAATTCCCTGGGGTCTCCCTGCCAGACCCAAGCCAAGTCCAACCCAGTCCAGCCCAGTTAATTTGATTTTTATACTGGTGACAAAGCAGACAGGGGTGGCTTGGATCAACCTGGCACAGCTGGAGCTCCCATCCACATGGAGGGAGGGATGGATGGATGGATGATGGTGGGACAGATGGATCCATGGATGGATCTATGGATGGATGGATCCATGGATGGATGATGGATGGATCCATGGATCCATGGATGGATGGATGTACATGTGGGATGTCCCCCATCCCGAGGGAGGGTCGGCTCTGTGCTGATCTCCTGTGCCAGGAGGGGTTTCCCCATCTCCCTTCACCTTTTCCTTCCTGCTCTCCTCCACCTCGGGCAGCTGCTTG
Source organism: Prinia subflava (assembly GCF_021018805.1). Classification (NCBI taxonomy): domain Eukaryota; kingdom Metazoa; phylum Chordata; class Aves; order Passeriformes; family Cisticolidae; genus Prinia; species Prinia subflava. The sequence continues at coordinate 15,866,723 of NC_086254.1, forward strand.
CGGCACCCGGTCACGCACCCAAACTGCTCCTCGGCGTTGCCGTAGGCCTCGGCACAGGCTGCGAGAGAGGAGGGTCAGGGTTTGGGGGTGCTCAGCCCCCGGGACCCCCGTCCCGCTCCCCGCCGACCCCCAGGGCGCGTCACTCCGCCCCCGCCCGCCGCGGGGCCGAGCGGGGCGGGCCCTCAGAGGGTGTCGGTGTCGCGCTGCTCCCGGCGGGGTGCGGGGATCCCCCCGGGATGGCATTTGGGGCTCGGGGGGTTCCTCTCGACCACCGGCTCCTCTCACCTGCCTCGCACTCGGCTCTGGTCGTGTTGAGCTCGGCGCTCGCATCCACGAAGTGACAGATGGAGAACAGCCGGCAGCCCCGGTAACAGGCGTTGAGAACAGCATCCTGCGGGGAGGAGGAGGAGAGCGCGGAGCTGGCACCGGGCTTGGCCCCATGGCTGCGCTGGGCGCCCCCCACGCGGCCCCCCCCCCCCCAGCTGGGGGCACCGGGCACCGCCGCCCCCACCCGGCCCCCTGGTGAGGGCTGGCACCCCAAAATTGGCGCTCCCCGAGCCCCCCGGTGCACCCCAGGGTGGGTTTGCGCCTGGCCAAGTCCTCGTGGAGGGTCTCCCTGTCTCTGCTGGCACCAGCCGGGCCCTGGCATGGGCTGGCAGGAGGCGGGGGTGCACTGCTCTGGGGGAGGGGTACAGATTTGGGGGGCCGGGCACTCGCTGAGGGGGCGTGGGGGGCACTCAGAGCCTACACGGAGGTCACCGGGAAGGGGCAGGCTCAGGGTAAAGGGGTGACACTGCGGGCACCCCAAATCAGTGGGGATGCCCTCACCGGGGGTACCCCAAAACCGCTGGAGGAGACCTTTGGGGGTGCCCCGGTGCCCCCCATGTTGTTCCCACGGGGGGATGGCCCAGTGTGAGGCAGAGATGCCTGTCAGGGCTGTCCCCACTGCTCCTGCTGACCCCCCTGGTGCCCCCCTGGTGCCCCCACTGCTCCTGGCACTCCCAGTGTGCCAGGTGTTACTGGTGCTCCCCATGCTCCCAGTTCCCCCAGTGACCCCCGTGCCCCTGGTGCCCCCCAGCACCCCCAGTGCCCCCTGTGCCCCCCCGAAGCCCCTGGCACCCCCAATCCTCCTGACAGTCCCAATGCCCCCAATACCCACAGCGCCCACGATGCTCCCGGTGCTCCCCATGCCTCCGGTGCCTTCCAGTACTCCCAGTGCCCCCGAGGCTCCCGGTACCCCCAAAGCTATTGATGCTCCCCTTGCCCCCCGTGCCCCCCCAGCCCCCGGTGCCGCCGGTGCCCCGGTGCCCCGAACTCACGGCGGCGGCCCGGCGCTGCAGGCTGCGGCCGCACTGCCCGCGGCACCCGCCGGTGTCTCCCAGCTGCGGCGAGAAGGGGTCGGTGCCGGTGCCGGTGCCGGCGACGGCGACGGCGGCGAGAAGGGCCAGGCCGAGGGCGAGCAGGGCCCGGGGCCGGCGGGCCGGGGCCGCCATGGCGGGCGCGGAGCGGAACGGAACGGAGCGGAGCCGAGCGCAGCCACCGCCGCCGCCGCCGCCGCCGCCGCCGGCCCCGCCGTGACGCGCCGTGCGCCGGGCGGGGGGAGCCGGGGGCGGGGGGAGCCGCCGCAGCCTGCCGCAGATCCACCGGCACCGGCACCGGCACCGGCACCGGCACCGGCACCGGCACCGGCACCGGCACCGGCACCGGCACCGGGCGGGGATGATGAGAGAGGGGTGCGGGAGGATGGGGGATGCGTGGGCAGCGGGGGGTGAGGGGACCCCCGGGATGAGGGACAACTGGGGGGCCCAGGGACCAGGGACGCAGGGGATCGGGGGATGCAGAGGGACAAAGGGGACATGAGAAGGACCAGGAGATTCACGGGGACCAGAGCGTGGAGGGGGACCCTGGGCTGAGGGGGGCACCGGGGGGTGCAGGAGGGTTCAGGGGGACCGGGGGATGCGCAGCAGGACCGGAGGCCACCCTGACACAGAGGGGCTGAGGAGAGCAGGGGGACTGAGGGGGTGACCGGGGTCACACTGGCACCGCTGTCATACAGAGGGACAGGGCTGCCTCAGTGCCACCCACACGGACCAGCCCCTCAGGAGGGCACCAGCCCCTTGTCCCCAGGGTCCCCAGCCAGTGTCAGACCCCCTGTGCCACCCTCTATGTCCCATCCTCACCCCCCCTCCCCGGCCCCCGGGCGGTCCTGGGCTCTCCCGGACACCCCGAATTTCCAGCCGTGATTTCCCGGCTTCAAAGGACACCAGAGACGCCCCCCACGCCCCCCCCTCACCCCCGCCCTGCCCCTTCCCCTCATTTATGGCAGCACCCCAAAGTGGGGCGGGGGGAGGAGCAGGGGGAGGGCGGGGGGGCTTCGCTAACTCCGGCCCTAATGGGGAACACATGGCAAGACCCCGGCACGGGGCCGGGGGGGTCTCCGTGGCCCGGGTGGGGATTGAGGGGTGCTCCAGCCCCGGGGCAGGGACAGAGGGGTTGGGGGTGCTGGGGGGCGCAGGGAGCGGGGCCTCTCCTCGCCCCGGCAGTTTATTCATCTTATTAATCAAAGCAGGGCCGGCAGAGAAGGAGCTGGGCCGGGCCGGGGGGGCTGCCCGGGCGCTGCGCTCCCCTTCCCCCTCCTGGAGCCCCGCCAGCCGCGGGTCCGGCACCGGTGACGGATGGCCGAGAAAATGGGGTAGATTGGGGGCTGTCACCGTAAATCACGGCCCCGCAGGTGGGGCTTGCACCGGCGGCAGGGGCAGGGCCGGAGCGCGGAGCCCCGGGGGCACCGGAGCCCTCCGGTGGGCACCGCCGCACCTGCCCCGCTGCATCCGCTCACCTTTCCACGGGAAAAAAACCTTTCCCAGGCAAAACCACCCGAGCTGGCAAACGCGTGCTGTCCTCCCTCCTCCCCTCTCCAGAAACACTCGATGCCTTTCGCATTTATCACTACTGACCTACATTTCTTTTTTTTTTTTTTTTCCGGGAGCCTTTCGGGAAGGCTCCGGCTCCCCCCGCGCTGTCCGGGGAGTCCCCACGGTCCCTCCCACGGGCAGGGGACCCTTCACTCCGTGTCCCAACCCTGCAGAGCCCATCCCTCGTGCTCGAGCACCCTCTTGACATTTTTTCCCCTCCTCCGGAGCTCCTCAGGCTCAGCCGCGGGGCTCTTTGTGCTTCCCAAAGCAAACAGAAGCGGGAAGGTGCGGCCACCCTGAGGATGCTCTGCAGGGAAAAGGTGTGTGTGTGCGGGGGGGGTGGCAGGGAAGGGGTTAAGCGGGTTATAAATTACCCATGGATGTGGAAATGTGACTGAGAGGAATAGAAAGCAAACTCTGCCTGCTGGATTCTTTGCATTTCTTGCCTCTTTATTTTTCCCCCAGGTCACTTTAAAAGGATGCAGGCAGTCGAGGCAGCCTCTCCTCCCGCTTTTCCCGGGGTTTGAGTTGGTTTTTTTTTTTATTTCTTGTTTGTTTTTTACACCCCGGCCCTTGAGCCAGATGCTGTCTGCGTCCAAGGATTTTATGGAGTGAGCTCTGGCTGCGAAATCAAGTAATTAGATTAATTCAGGGCCCTGGTGACACATGACGGAGGGCGGCGGGACGGGGACGGCCGGTGGGAAGCTGCACCGAGGATTCTCGGGGCGGGTTTGGGGACATCACCGGGGTCACCCGCGCTCCCCTGGGGGGTCACGGCCACCCTGGGCAGAGCAGAGAGTTCGTGGCAGGGATTTGGGCCCCATGGACAGATCCCGCACCGCAGCGGGGCACAGAGGCCCTGGGAACGGAGCCGCGCCCGGGGAGCAGCGGGACCGCGCCGGCCTCGGGGGACCCCCGGGCGGGGATCAGAGGGGGCTCCGGGCTGGATCCCGCCTCCGGCCGGTGCCCGCCAGTGTGGGCCGGAGGGAGCAGCTTTAAAGGTCACTGTCAAAGGGCAGCGCTGACCGCGGGCCGGCCGCCGCTGACTCAGAGCGCGGGAGAGCGGCTCGGCCACCTCCGGCTGCTCCCGGGCGGGTCCTGGCGCCACCCCGGCACTGCGCGGGGCTGGGGACCCCTCTGTCCCCTCACCCTGTCCCCATTGCACAGGTGCTGCTGGGAGGTCGAATGTCCCTGTGCCACCTGGGGTGACACCCGCGATGTCCCAGGTGACACCAGTGGGGACCGACCCTCCCCTCCCGGCGCCTCTGTCCCCCCATCTTCCCCTGTACCCCAAGCACAGCTCAAGCCACCCTCTGGTGACGTCTCTGGAGCCACCCGTGTCCCCTCTGGGTGGGGACCACCCCCTCGCGGGGATCCCACCCTGAATCCCCCAAATTCCGGGTGCGAGCCGAGGAGCCAGGGATGGAGAAAACATCAGGGGCAGGGTCCGGGCAGGGTCCGGGCAGGGTCCGGGCAGGGTCCGGGCAGGGCGGGCGCTGCTCCCGGCACCGGCACCGGTTCCGCAGCGGGGATTTCTCCTTTCCCCGCGGTCCCCGCGTGGCTCCGGGGCTGCGGGCGGTGGGTCGGGACCGCGGGCGGCCGCCAGCCCCCGGGGCAGCCGTGATTCACTCGGCCAGACCGCGGCCGCTGGGGCTGAAGTTTCTCAGGCTGGGTGGCTCCCGGAGCCTGACATTTTTGGGAAATTTCAACAAAAACAGTTCAGAAGCTTCCAAAAAACAGGACGATGGGAAAAGGCATTGTTTGGGCGCCCTCCCCCTCGCGTTTTTTGGGTTTTTTTTTAAATTGTGTTTTCTAATCCCTGCAATCCCTGCTGGTGCCCAACACCTCTGAGCCAAAGGCAGTGTCACCCCCCAGCCCGAGCCCATGGGGCACCCCGGGCCACCCAGGGGTCCCCTGGCACCCTCCACGCTCCGTTCCCCACAGGGAATGGTGTCCCCTGTCCCCACAGCTGGGGACAGTGGCCTTGCCATGAGCAGGATCTGCCGTCCCGGAGGTCTCTGACCTGTCTGAGGGTCTGCAAAGATCTCGGGACCCCAGGGAGGGGAGGACAGGGGGGACCGGGGGTACACTGAGGGATGCCCGAGTGGGTGGCTTTGTCCCCGCGCTGGTGGCACAACCGGACATGCCACCACCCCTGGGGGCAAACGCAGCCCCGCTCTGGGGGGACTTGGAGCCACTTGGGATGGTTTTTGTCTCTTCTTTGGGGTTCTGAGGAGGAAAGCCCAGAGATGATGGATTCGATAGAAAATATCGGGATTTACGGGATGATGTTCCTGTTTTCAGCCCCGAAATAAGCAATAACAGGGCTTTGGATCTCAGAGGCGCCCGGAGCGTGGGGAAGCCGCGGCGGGGGGGGCCCGTTCGGCGGCGGGAGCGGCCCCGGGGGCGCGGGAGGGTCCCCGCGTGAGTCACCCGTGGGCCGGCGGCCCCGGGGCGGCTCTTACTCACCTACCGGGGCGGCCGCCGGGAGCGGGACACCGGCCCCGGGGAGGGCCGGGGGGGTCCAGCATCCCGCCGCGGCAGCGGGCACCGAGCGGGGGCCAGTCCCGGGGCCGGTGCCGGGGTCTGTCCCGGAGCCGGTACCGGAGCGGGACGGGGGGGATGGGGTGGCGGGGCCGGTGGCTTTCTGCCCCCCCGGGGGCGGTCCCGGGGCGGGGCCAGGGCGGCAGTTGGGGCTTTGGTAACCGGGGGTTGCTCAGACTTGCTCGGGACTTCCCCGGACGTGCCGGTGCGCTCCGCCGCCCCGGGCACCGACGGGCACCGGAGGAGGCCATGCCGCCGCCGCCGCTGCTCCCGATGCTGCCGCTGCTGCTGCTGCTCTGCCCGCGCCTGCCCCGCGCCGAGCCGCTCTCCTGTGAGTACCGGCAGCACCGGGCTGCTCCCGCAAGGTGGGCGCGGGGCGGGCGGGGGTCCCGTCGGGGCCACGCGGGCTCCGAGCGGAGCCCCCCGGGGCTCTCCCGCCCGGCTCCGGCCCCGGCACGCGGAGCCCCCCGGGGTTCCCCCGCTCCTTTCCGCGTCCCCCCCGCCGGTGCCGGGATGCGGAGCCCCCCGGGGCTGTCCCGTTCCTCTCCGCCGGTCGCGTCCCCCCCTGCCCCGGGATGCGGAGCGGTCCCGGGCGCGGCGGGGGCGCCGCCGGGCGCACCTCGGGGCTGCGCTTCGCCTGCTGCGAGGGGGACGGGGACCCCCCCGCCGAGGGCAGCCGGGACCCCCCATCGCCTCCCCACAGGCAGCCGGGACCCGCCATCCCCGTCCCAGCAGCCCAGCAGGGACCCCCCCGCCCCTTCCCCTCAGAGAACAATAGAGGAACCTTTTTTGTGCTGCCCCCCATCCCCGAGAGCAGCGGGGAGAGCCCCCCCTCCCCCACGGAGTGCTCCCTCTCCCCCAGAGCAGGGGGACCCCGAGAAGGGCCGGTCCCCCCCTGTCCCCCCTCCCCGCCGTCCGGCCCCCCCTCCCGCAGAACAATGCGGCTCCATTCCCCACCCAGGACAATGGAAACCCCCGGCCTCCGCCCGGAGAACAATAGCGAACCCCTTCCCCACGCGACCCCCTCGCACCCCCGGGGCCATCGCCCCCCTCTGCCCCCCCCAAAGCCTCCGAGACCCCCCCTCCCCCTGCCGAGAACAACGGGGTCCCCACGGAGAGCCGCCCCCCCATCCCAGAGAACAATGAATCCCCTTTTCCCACCCCGAACAATAGGGACCTCCCTCCCTGCCCCACGGAGAACAACGACCCCCCCCCAAAAATAAAATCCCCCTGGGGGGCCCCTCAGTGATGCCCAATTTGGGGGCCCCGCCCGGCGGTGGCAGGTCCGGGAGGTGCCACCTGTGGGCTGAGCTGTGGCGCGGCCCCAGCCCCGCGGGGTTTGGGGGACACGCAGGGGAGGGGTCCCCGCTTCCCCGCAGAGCCCTAAACCCGGCCGAGCCCCGGTCCCGGCCGCCGCCCCGCTGCCCCCGCGGCGGCCCGGGGAGCGGAGGGCGAGCTCCCGCTGCCCGCCGCAGGAAGCTCGGCTTCCTCCCGGTGATGGGAATTCCTCAGGGCCGGGGATGGATCCGTTCCCCGCTCCGACGGGCGGACGGGACCCGCCACGAACCGCACCGCTCTCCCCGCGGCTCCCGCGCCCCCTCCCCGCCGCCGCGGACCCCCGACCCGCACACCGCCCCGAACGCGGGAGCCCCAAGGGCGTTAATGGGGGCAGGAACCGCTGGAGCAATGGGGTGGGGAGAAGGAACGCCCCAAAAATCCCTTTCGGGGCAGTCAGCGAGGGCGGCCGGTCCCGGTGCCCACTCCGGTGCCCAGTCCGGTGCCCAGCCCAGCCTGGAGGGGCCGATCCGAGGCCACGGCCGGAGCCTTGCTGGGGCTGACCCCGCGCGTTCCTCCCCTCAATCAGCCGGGTCCCCCCTCCGGACCCCCATTTTCCCCCTCCCCACGGGGGTCCTGGGCAGCGCTGGCCCCTCGACGTGCGGCGCTGGCCAAGGCGAAGCCAAATCTCCTTTTAGAGAGCGAAAGTTTCCCCTCGGTGCAGCTCGGCCGCGCTGGAATGCCTGGGCTTTTTATAAATCCCTCCCCGAGCCCAGGGATGGGCACGAGAAATGCCAGGCGGGGATGAGAAAGGGGGAAAAAAGGACTGGAGGGCAGAGGAGAGAAGAGGGGTGAAGCATTTTTGGGTACCGTGTCTGCCCGCAAACCTCGCTGCTCGAGTTTTAGAAGAGCTCTAACTACACACATATATTTAATTTTATTTTTCCTGTGGAATTCAGAGCTTCCCAAATTCCTTTTTGTTCTTCAGGGCAATTATTTCTATTTTCCTTTTGACCCCCTGCACAGCTCAATAAATCTTTTTTAACTGTGTGATCTCTGACACTTATCGGAGCTTTTTTTTTTTTTTTTAATTCTCCTCCCCCCCTTTTTCTTTCCCAACCCCTTAAAACTCCGATATAAAACCAAAATGAAATCCGGCCCTTCGGAAGAAAAGCATAAACGTTCCCGACACCTTGGAAATGTGGTTTTACTTTATAGCATTACTTAGCACCTGATCAGCATTTTTTTTTCTTTGCAATAGAGAAGCCATAAAACCCCCGAGCAGGTATTTTCGTTGCAACTTGCACATTCCACAGCCTGCCTGCGTCTCTCCGGCCCTTTCCTCCCCGATCGGAAAACTTCACACTTTTCCCTTTTAAAACACATGTTCGGCTCCGCGGCCGCACTGAGGGGAGGGGGAAAATAATTCCAGAGGGAGAAAAAATATAATATATATATGTATATAATTGGCCTCTCCAGAGGGTCCTGCTTGGAGGAGGGGAAAAAAACCAAAATCCCGGGGAAAGAAAATACAGAGAGAGAGAAAATTGGCCCCTCCAGAGGGTCCCGCTTGGAGGATGGGAAACGTGTCTGGTTTACAGCGCTGTGTGAGTTTGTGGGGCTGTTTAGATGAAGGTTTCGGACAATCAGGGCGGGACATTCAGGGCTCGGAGTGCGAGGTCTGTTACCGGCAGAGCCGCGGCAGCGCCGGGCTCGGCCCGTGGCTGAGGTGGGCTCGGCCCGTGGCAGAACCGGGCTCGGCCCGTGGCAGAACCGGGCTCGGCCCGTGGCTGGGTGGGCTCGGCCCGTGGCAGGGTGGGCTCGGCCCGTGGCAGAACCGGGCTCAGCCCGTGGCTGGGTGGGCTCGGCCCGTGGCAGGGTGGGCTCGGCCCGTGGCAGGGTGGGCTCGGTCCGTGGCAGGGTGGGCTCGGCCCGTGGCTGGGGTGGGCTCAGTCCGTGGCAGGGTGGGCTCGCTGGCAGAGAAGGGGGATTTGATTTCCAGAGGCCTTGGCAGCCTTGGGAAGGGTTTGTCCCGGGGACTGGGATGGATCCGTCACCATCCGCGGATGCTCGGGGCATCCCGGGGGTCCCAGCACCGCCCCGTGGGTGTTTGGGGTGCCCGGTACCAACCCGGGAGTGCCCGGTACCAACCCAGTGGTGCCCGGTACCAACCCGGGGGTGCCCGGTACCAACCCAGGGGTGCCCAGTACCAACCCGGGAGTGCCCGGTACCAACCCGGGAGTGCCCGGTACCAACCCAGTGGTGCCCGGTACCAACCCGGGAGTGCCCGGTACCAACCCGGGGGTGCCCGGTACCAACCCGGGGGTGCCCGGTACCAACCCGGGGGTGCTCGGTACCAACCCGGGAGTGCCCGGGGTACCCCGCGGTGCCTGGCACCGGCCCGTGGATGCTCGGAGAACCCCGGGGTGTCCGGCACCGACACACGGGTATTTGGGGTACCCCAGGCTGCTTTTCCCCGCAGCTTTACCCCCCCAAGCACGGCGGCCGTTCCTAATTAAGCCTCCCCGGCGTAAGGAGGGTTTCGGAGCGCTAATTGCGGGCGGTGGGAGGGGGACCCCGGGCCGGGCCGTCCCCGGTGCGGCGGGATTCCGGCAGCGGCGGGCGCTGAAAGCCGAGCGGGGCCGGGAGGGCGGCGGGGCGGGGAGGTCGCGGCACTTTCCGGGAGGTAATTTGGGATTATTAGCGCGGCGCGTGCGGATGGAGCCGATAAGGGCTGACGGACACGGAACACCCCGGAGCGGGGAGAGCCTCGGGGCCGGGGGGTCCCGGGGTAAACCGGGCTGGGAAATTCCCCTCTCCCAGCCCGCAGCACCCTCGGGGTCTCGGGGCACCTCGGAGCTCGCTCACCCCCGGGCATTTCCAGCGGGAAACGCCGGAGCTTGGCAGCGTTGGGAAAGGAGGGGAAAGGGGAAAAAAAAATCCCCTCGAATTTCCCTTTTCGAAATCATTTTGTCACGGAAAAACTCCCGAAGCCGCCACCCAGCCCCGCCCCAGCCCTGGGGAAAAAAAAAAAAAAAAAAAAAAGATAAAAAGTGGATATAAAAAGTATTTCAAAAGTTCTAAAATAGATGTAGATATAAAAATAGATATTAAAAGTTTAGATATCTAGATAAAAGATATTAAAGGTTTAGATATCAGATGTATGTAGATATAAAAGTAGGTACAAAGTGTATTTAAATAGATAAAAAATAGGTGTGTATTGAGATACAGAATAGATATAAAAAAGCTATTTAAATAGATGTAAAAGATATAAAATGTGTTTAGGTATAAAATGGATATAAAATGTTCAGAAGTAAAGAAAAGATATGAAACGCATTAAGACCAATGTAAAATAGAAACCAGTGTATTTAAATTGATGCAAAATAGAAACCATTGTGTTTAAATAGATATAAAATAGATATGTGGTGATTTAAATCTATATAAAATAGATATGTGATTTAAATCAGTATAGGCTTGTGATGATTTAAACCGATGTAAAATAGCTAAACAACGTATTTAAATTAATATAAAACATCTATGGTGATTTAAACTGATGTAGATGTGATTTAAAGCGATACAAACCAGCAAAAGAATGCACTTAAACAGATATAAAAGTATTTAAATGAATGCAGAAGAGACATAAAGGCGTTTAAATCCACGTAAAATAGATATAAAATGTATTTAAACAGGCACAAGACACATTTAAGCAGCCCTAATTTTGTCAAACCCCCATAACTCATTTTCCCCCCGCTGTCTGTGTCTCCGGCTGCAGACCCCGCCGTGATCTCCCCCCAGGACCCCACGCTGCTGATCGGCTCCTCGCTGGTGGCCACGTGCACGCTGAGCCCCGATGTCCCTCTGAAGGCCGAGGATCTGTACTGGACACTGAACGGGCGGCGCCTCCCGGCCGCCTCCTACGCCGCCCTGGGCCCCTCCACGCTCAGCGTGGCCCTGGCGCGCCTCAACGGCTCCAGGCAGCAGTCGGGGGACAACCTGGTGTGCCACAGCAGGGACGGTGGCATCCTGGCCGGCTCCTGCCTTTATGTTGGACGTACGTGGGCCGTGCCGTGCTGGGGTGGGGGCACTGTGTGCTGAGGTCTGGGCACTCCGTGCTGGGGTCTGCGCACTCTGTGCTGGGGTCTGGACACTCTGTGCTGGGGTCTGGACACTCTGTGCTGGGGTCTGGTCACTCCGTGCTGGGGTCTGGGCACTCTGTGCTGGGGTTTGGGGACTCTGTGCTGGGGTTTGGTCACTCGGTACTGGGTTTGGTCACTCCATGCTGAGGCCTGGTCACTCTGTGCTGAGGTCTGGACACTCTGTGCTGGGGTCTGGGCACTCTGTGCTGGGGTTTGGGGACTCTGTGCTGGGGTTTGGGGACTCTGTGCTGGGGTTTGGGGACTCTGTGCTGGGGTCTGGTCACTGTGCTGGGGTTTGGTCACTCTGTACCGGGTTTGGTCACTCCATGCTGAGGCCTGGTCACTCTGTGCTGAGGTCCGGCCTCTCTGTACCGGGGTCTGGTCACTCCATGCCAGGGCCCAGCCACTCTATGCCAGTGTCCAGGCGCTCTGTGCCAGTGTCCAGGCGCTCTGTACCAGTGTCCAGGGGCTCTGTGCCGGGCTCCAGCCACTCTGTGCCGGGACCCAGCCAGCCCCAGGATGTGCCTCTCCCATGGGAGAGGAGCCAGGGATCCCCACAGAGGGATCAGCATCCTGGTTCTCCCCAAAGAGCGCCAGGAGCTGCTCTGGTGGAACCCTCGCGCAGCCGAGAGGCCGTTTCGGCAAAGCCGCGGTTAAAACGCGCTTTTCCGGACCAATAATCGTAAGATTTTATCTGGGGCTATTTTAGGGACGATGCTACGTCCCCGGAATACGGAATCAGAACAGGGAATGCAGCCTGGGTTTGTTTTTTGGGTCGCCACACGCTCCCGGGAATACAGAGGCTCTGCTGGGAGAGCAGCTTGGGTTTGGGGTTTGTGTCTGGAAAAATAAACAGCTCTGGAACCGCTTCTTTTTTGGTTTTTGTCTCTCCCAGTACCCCCAGAAAAACCAGTCAACATCACTTGCTGGTCCAAAAACATGAAGGACCTGACGTGCAAGTGGGCGCCGGGGACAGAAGGGGAGACCTTCCTGCACACCAACTACACCCTGAAGTACAAGCGCAGGTGGGTGCTCACCCTCATCCTCGTTATTGTTAAAAACGCTGGGATTTAATGGGAAACAGGGAATGGGCAGCTCGATACCCTCAGGCTGGCCCCTGCTCGGGAGTTGTGCTGCTGTGATGGGTGAGGAGCTGGGGAGGGTGAGGAGAAGCCACCACGGCCTTGGTTGGGTTGGGTGAACCACGGGGTCGGTCCCCCCAATTCATGGCCAAAAACGACCCACGGGACACCCCGGGGATGAGGGAGCGGTGCCGGTGCCTCACCATCACCACCCGCAGGTGGTACGGCCAGGACAACACCTGCCAGGAGTACCACACGGCCGGCACCTACTCCTGCCACATCCCCAAGGACCTGGCCCTCTTCACGCCCTACGAGATCTGGGTGGAGGCGTCCAACCGCCTGGGGGTGGCCGTGTCCGACGTGGTCATGCTGGACATCCTCGACGTGGGTGAGCCGCGCCAGCGCCGCGGTGTCACCGCCTCGCCGTGCCGGTGACCCGGCGGGGAGGGGCCGCGCCGGGCCGGGGCAGGAAATGGGCGATATGTGAGCAGAATTGCTCCTAATCGAATTAGGCTGTTCGCTCCGGAGCCGCTTTTGCATCCGCGGCTCCTTAACCCTCGCGGCCCCGCGGCGCTGCCCCGCTGTCCCCGCCAGCCCTGCCGTGTCCCCGCAGTCACCACGGACCCGCCGTCGGACGTGCACGTCAGCAGGGTGGGCGACCTGGAGGACCAGCTGAGCGTGCGCTGGAGCTCCCCGCCGGCCCTCAAGGATTTCCTCTTCCAAGCCAAGTACCAGATCCAATACCGCGTGGAGGACAGCTCCGAGTGGAAGGTGCGTGGGCACGGCCGGGGGGACAGCGCGGGGCGGCCGAGGGTGCGGGCGCTGCCATCTCGTCCCTCTCAGGTGGTGGACGACGTGGGCAACCAGACCTCCTGTCGCCTGGCCGGCCTGCGCCCCGGCACCGTCTACTTCGTCCAGGTGCGCTGTAACCCCTTCAGCATCTACGGCTCCAAGAAAGCCGGGATCTGGAGCGACTGGAGCAACCCCACGGCCGCCTCCACCCCGCGCAGCGGTGAGTGCGGCCGGCAGCGCCCGGGGCTGCCGCCGGTGCCGCCGGTGCTGCCGGTGCTCCCCTCCCCGCGCACCGGGCGATGTGCGGGGGCCCTGCCCCGCTCCGTGCCCGGATTTCTTGCAGAGGAGCCAATTCGGAGCTCGGCTTTCCCAGCCGGGAGCCAAAACCTGCTCGCGTTCCTCCCGGCCCTCGTTATCCGCGGCGATGAGGGGCGTTGAGGCGCGACCCCGCGTGTGACACCGACCCCCCCTTTGTCCCCGCAGAGCGAGTGGCGGGGGGCTGCGACCCCAAAGGCGGGGAGCAGAACACGACGCTGCGGCGGGAGCTGAAGCAGTTTTTCGGGTGGGTGAAGAAACACGCCTACGGCTGCTCCAACCTCGGCATCAAACTCTACGACCAGTGGCGCGTGTGGCTGCAGAAATCGCACAAAGCACGCAACCAGGTAGGTAAGGAGCCTTTCGCACTTCTTCTCCCCGGCTGGGTGGGGACGGGGGGGGGGACGCGGGGTGACCCCCCACCCCAGGGATGCTGGGGGGTGACGCCGACCCCGGGGCGACGCGGGGCTCTGCTCCTCTCCGCAGGTTCTTCCCGGCGATAAGCTGTAGCCCGCGGGGGACCGAGCGCCGGCAGGATGGCACGGGGCGCCCGGCGCCCACCCGGGACCGCCCGCGCCCGCCCCGGCCCCGCCGCGGGGGCGCGGGGAGGCGGCCGGGGCGCAGCGCGGCCCCGCAGCCCTGGGGGATGGGGTGGGGTGAGGTTGGGGGGCCGGGCTGGCCCAGCCCCGGGGACAGCGAGGGGACCCGCCAGCCTTGCCCGGCCGCGGGGGGCACGGGGGCTTTGCTCTGCCAGCCGGAGCAGCCCCTGGGATGAAAGAGGCGGCGGGGGCTTCCCGGGGGACCCCACCCTCGCCGCAGTTCCCCCCGGGAAGCGATTTTGGCCCTTTTCTCACCGGGGTCCCACGTGCGAGCGCACGGGGTGGGGGTCTGTCCCCGGGGAGCCGCGCGGGCTGATTGGAGGCTGCTGGGGTTTGCCCAGTGCCTGCTCCAGTTCTGATTCAAACCAGCCTTATTTTGGTTCCATTTCAGTCAATTAGGAACAGATTTAAGCTTAATGCCAATAAACCTCTGAAACCCCACCGGGGTCTGCGTCAGCGGAGCGGCAGCGCTGCGCGGGGACGGGGATGCAGCGGGCAGCCAAGTGGGGCCCGTGGCCCTTGTCACCCCATCCCGGGGCTCCCGGGGGGCCCAGCCGAGGTGGAGGGGCTGGCATGGGGCAGCGGGGGCCACACGAACCCTTGAGATCACAGCACTGAGGCCAGCTCCGTGGGGACAGGTTTATTTGGGGTGACCATAGAAAAAGAGCTTGTGGAGCAGCGGAGCTGCAGCAGGGCTGGGGGCACACTGCACACTCCCCCCGGTCTCCAAGATGTGTTTTTTTGGGGGGCTGCTGCCCATGGGACTCCAGCTGGCAGCAGGGACGGTGCCCACCTCGATGGGGGCAAAGCACGGCAGCCCCTTGGCACTGCAGGGTGTGGTTTGCCTTTGGCACAGCCCCGGCACAGCCGGGGAGGGGAGCCAGCCCCACGAGAGACCCCTCTGCTGAGGGATACTCAGGATTTAGGGGGTCCCCCCTTGTCCCAGAGGGGGCTTCCCCACCCCTTCCAGCCTGTGCTCCGGAGAAGGGGCCCAGAGGACAATGCCCACCTCGCCAAGGTGCACCGGGAGCGGGTGGGGGACGAGCGGGGCCCCCGTTCCACCAGCCTGGCCCCTCCAGCCGTTCCCACGGGGACACCCATCACTCAACTTCTTCCGAATCGTACTTAAGGTCCTGGAGAATTTCGCTGATTGCCTCAATGGTTTTAATTAGCCTACGAGAGCGGATGGAAACTATAAATAAAGCCCATATGGAGCGTATTATGTGGGCCGCCTCGCCTTCCCCGCGCTGTTTATGAAACACTCAGCCCGGGGAGGCCGAGGGGACGCGGCCACGCAGCGCCGCCAGACCCCGAAGGCACCATCTGGGCCCCCCTGGGCCGGAGGGAGGGTGGGGAAACGCAGGGAAGGGGCTCCTGGCCCGGGCTCCACCACCCCAGAGCGTCCCTTCCACACTGCGGGGTTCTGCGGGCTGGGGAGGGGGTGCCACCCCGAAATAAGGGGACAAGGGGGTGGCAGTGGGGGTGCTGGGCTAGGGGGCTGCTGCCTTCCCAAAATGAGGGGGGACAGCGGCGGGACCTACTTGTGCTTGAGCTCCTGCACCTCCTGCTGATGGGCGTCCACCTCGGGCTGGTCCTGCGCCTGCTGCCGGGCCAGCTGCAGCTGCGCCGTCTGTGGGGGGACACCACAGCGCTGAGACCCCCTAAACCAGCCCCAAACCAGCCCCGGGGACCCCAGCCCAGCCCAGCACCCACCAGCTGCAGCTTCTCCTGCTCCCGCTCCTGGAGCCGGGCCAGGTGCTGGGCCAGGTCGGGGCGGCCCAGCTCGCCCCGCAGGCGCCCGGCGATGGCCAGCACCTCCCGGGAGATGCCGCTGAAGGCCACGGTGACCTCGTGCACCAGCTGCCGGTACCGCGGGAAGTCATAGTGGGGGGCACTGCTCAGGTACGCCCGGTGGCCCCTGCGGACAGGTGAGGGGGGAGGAGCCACTGTCACCACACCTGGGTGCCCATCCCGGAGCGGAGCCCCTCGGGCACAGGCAGCACCGGGAGGGTTTTCCTGCCTGTTCCTGCCTGGATTTGGCAGCATGACCAGGCAGCCTTGCCCCTCACACGGGACACGGTTGGAAAACGCTTTTTTTGGCGGGGAAAGTTGGGGGTTTGGGTTTTTTCATCCTTTCCACTCTCAGCCCTGCATCCCATCGTCTGCTGGATGCTCAAATGGGATTCAGGTGTCCAGCGCAGAGCCCCGCTGCCAGCTGGAGCTCATCAGCCGCCCCCATGGCCCCGTCCCGACAGGATGCAAAATAATCGCGATGAGGGATCCGGTTCCCTGCTGGGGGTGCCGCGTTTCCCCGCCCGCCCCGGTGGGTTCCGCCTCCCGGGGGCCCGTCCCGGTGCCGGTGCCAGTGCAGGTACTCACTCCTCGAAGAGCCGGTACGTCTCGACCCGCTCGCTCTGCAGCGCCCGCAGCCGCTGCAGCAGCTCCCGCACGGCCTCGCCCGTCTGCGGGACAGAAGGGGACGGTGGCGCCGGGGGACGCGGTGGCACCGGTGACCCGGTAACGGGCTCGGGGCACAGCCGGTACCGCCCAGCGGGATCACCCCAGAGCGGGGGCAACGCTCCGGTTCCAGGGGTCCCAGGTGGATTCCAGACGCGGGGCTTGAGCTGAGCCCAGCACCGGCACCGGACCCGCCGATCCCGCTACCCACGCACCGGGAACGCCCCGGCACGGGTACCGGGAGCCCTCACATTCCCTGCCCACCCACCGGGCCCCCAGGCCACTCGTGCACGAACCGGGCTGACACCGGGACCTCCCGGACACGTGCCCGCGATACCGATGGGCACCGGGACCCCCATCCGGTCCTTACGGGCTGGGTCCCGGGACCAGCGCACCGGGACCCCTCTCTAGCTATGCCCGGACCGGCACCGGGACCCCCGGCCACGCTCACACAACCCAGACGGGCACCGGGACCTCCCCGTCCGGGCGTGCACGGACCGGACCGGCCCCGGGATGTCCCCACCCCGCCGCACACGCACCGGGAGCCCCTCGGCCACGTGTTCACGGACCGGCACCGGGACTCCCATCCACCGACCCCGGCACCCCCGGTGACCACCCGCGCACGGACCCGCTCGGTCCCGGGACGCCCCTCCCGCCCCCCGGGGCCGTTCCCGCTCCCGTCCCGCTCCCGGTGCCGCTCACCATGGCCCGGCCCGGCCGCACGGCGCAGGCCCGGGGCCCGCGGGGCGGAGCGCGGTTCCGCCGCCACCTGCAGGCATCGGCGGGCAGCGCCGCCAGCCCCGGTGCCCTGCCCCGGTACGGGTCCGGTCCCTGCAGCGGCCCGTGCTGCGAGCGCACGGCCGGGGGTCCCGGGGGGCGGGCACGGGGATGCAGTGGGGTCCCGGGGCCGCTCCCCGGACACGCGGCCGGGGCTCCCGGTGCGTTTGCAGCGTTAACGGGGAGAGCCCAGCACCGAGTGAGTCTCGGTGCCTTTCTTCACTGTGTGCACACGGGCGGGGGTCCCAGGGGGTGGGGAGGGGTTCCCGGTGTCCGTCCAGACCCTGCAGCAGTGACCAGAGGACTCCCAGTGCAGGAGCAGGGGCGTGTAGGGGGTCCTGGTGCCAGTCAGCCTCTGTCACTGGGGGTCCCAGTGCACGAGCAGGGAGATTTGAGGGTGTTCCTGGTGCCAGTCACCCTCGTGGGGGGTTTGTGAGTGGTTCTGGTGCCAGTCACCCCCTGGCACTGGGGGTCCCAGTGGATGAGCAGGGAGGTTTGAGGGTGGTCCTGGTGCCAGTCACCCCTCGTGGGTGCTTTTTGCGTGGTCCTGGTGACAGCCACCCCTCAGGGGTGGTTAGTGTGTGGTCCTGGTGACCCCCCATCACTTCTCGTGGGTGGTTTGTGTATGGTCCTGGTGACAGCCACCCCTCACGGGGGGTTTGTGTGTGGTCCTGGTGCTGCTCCTGTCCCTGCCCAGCTCCCAGTGCCCATCATGGCCAGGGATCCCCACAGGCAGATAGGGGATCCCCGTCCGTGCACACACTGCACCACCCCCATCCCTCCCTGCTCCCCCCACCCTGCACAGCCCCCATTTATTGAAAACCCCACCAATCCAGGTAAAAAACCACCACCAGCACGCGTGGCTGAGCACTGCAATCCTTTATTGCCCAGGCGGGGCTGGGGCTCTACTTGACCTTCTTCTTGGGGCGCAGGTTGTTGGTGTGCCCGCACTTCTTCTTGCGGCAGTTCACGGCACGGGGGTGCAGGCGGGCGTAGCACCTGGGGGGGACAGGTGAGCAGGGCGCCGGGACCCCGGGGAGGGGCTCCGGGGGTGGGAGGTGACCGAGGGGGCACGGGGAGGGGGCGCCGTGTCCTCGGGGAGGGGCTCCAGGGCCGGGAGGGGGCACGGGGACGAGGGGACGCGGGGCCAGGAGGGGCTCCGGGGCCGGGAAGGGACGGAGGGGACACGGGGACGGAACAGAGGGGACGCGGGGAGGGGGCGCCGTGTCCCCGGGGAGGGGCTCCGGGGGCGGGAAGGGACGGAGAGGACACAGGGAGGGGCTCCGGGGCCGGGAGGGGGGGCGGGGAGGGGCTCCGGGACCGGGAGGGGCCGGAGGGGGGGCGGGGAGGGGCTCCGGGACCGGGAGGGGTCGGAGGGGACGCGGGGAGGGGACCGAGGGGACACGGGGAGGGGGACACGGGGCCGTACTTGCGGCAGATCATCTTGTCGCAGTTGTATTTCTGGGCCAGCTGGCGCAGCGAGGGCTCGATGATCCCGCCCCGCAGGCGCAGCACCAGGTGCAGGGTGGACTCTGCGAGGAGACACCGGGGTCACGAGCAGTTGGCACCCCCAAAACTGCACCCCGAAAAAAAAACCACCCCCGGGGCGCGGGGAGCACCTTTCTGGATGTTGTAGTCGGCGAGGGTGCGGCCGTCCTCCAGCTGCTTCCCCGCGAAGATCAAGCGCTGCTGGTCCGGGGGGATCCCTGCGGGGCACAATCACCGCGGTGGGGACGCCCGGGGAGCCCCGCGGGGCCGCCCCGCCGCTCCCGGCCCCGCCGGTACCTTCTTTATCCTGGATCTTGGCTTTCACGTTCTCGATGGTGTCATTGGGCTCCACCTCGAGGGTGATGGTTTTGCCCGTGAGGGTCTTCACGAAGATCTGCATCTTGGCGCCTTCTCACCTGCGGCGGCGGGGCCGCGTCACCCGGACCGGCCCCGCCCCGCTCCCGCCGCTCCCCGACCCCTCTAACCCTCTGAAAGCCCCGCTCCCGAGCCCCTCTCCCGGGATCCAGCCCCGCTCTCCCGGGATCCAGCCCCGCTCTCCTGGGATCCAGCCCCGCTCTCCCGGGATCCAGCCCCCATCCCGGGGTTTCGCCGCCCTCCCTCGGGATCCAGTCCCGTCCCCGGGCACCCAGGGCCCCTCCCGGGGTTCCAGCTCCCACGCCGGGATCCAGCCCCCCCCCCCCCGGTTCCCAAGCTCCCTCCCGGACTGCAGTCCCCATCCCGGGATCCACCGGCCCCCCCGGGATGCAGGGCCCCCCGCGCCGGGCCCGGGGCCCGCTCCGGTCCCGCACCGCGCGCACCCGCGGCCTCGCTGCTGAGGGAAAGGGGCGGGGCCGGAACCGCGTCTGCGTCACTGCCGGCGGCGACACGGGCATCGTAACGTCACTTCCGGTGGGGACACCGGCACCGCCCCGCCACAGGCCCGGCACCGCCGGGACCGGGACACCGGCACCGCCGGGACCGGGACACCGGCACCGCGGGACAGGCACGGGAGCGTCTGCACGGACCTGGGACCAGACCAGCCCTGACTACGTGGCCCAGGACCGGACACTGCCCACAGGGCCCGGCCCAGGACCGGACACGGCCCACAGGGACCGGCCCCACACCGGACACGGCCCACAGGGACCGGCCCCCACACCGGACACTGCCCACAGGGCCCGGCCCCACACCGGACACTGCCCACAGGGCCCTGGGACCGGCCCCACACCAGACACTGCCCACAGGGACCGGCCCCCACACCGGACACGGCCCACAGGGACCGGCCCCACACCGGACACGGCCCACAGGGACCGGCCCCACACCGGACACTGCCCACAGGGACCGGTCCCACAGTGACCCCACGGCCACAGGACTGGCCCCACAGCCGGCCCCAAAGTGTCCAGACCAGGGCTACGCTGAGCCCAAGGACCCCAGACCGGCCCCACAGCCCCGGATCCATCCCCATGCTGACCCCACAACCCCACGACAGGTCCTACAGCTCCAGTTCCAGGATCAGCCCCAAAACGCCGTCCTCTAGCCCCCCACTCTCCTCTCATCCCCTCCCAGCCCATCAGGACCCCAAACCCAAGCAGTTCCCCTGTCACACCACAACGCTGCGGGAAAAGGAAGCTCTGAACAGCTCCTGCTCCCGGGAGGCTGCAGCAGCAGTGAGGGGATGAGGGTGAGAACCAAAGGAAACGAAGCTCTGGCTCATCCCAGCGGTAGAAAACTCAGCACAAGTCCATCAGCAGCAGGGACAGACCCACAGCAGGGCTGGAGGGCACATAGAGCCTCAGAGACAGCGTTCCTTACGAAATACTAACAACTGTGCCCCAAAAGCAGCTTTTCTGCACCAAAAAAAAAAATCTACAGGGACAGTGAAGCTTAGCCTCGCAGGAAGGAGGGAGGACAAGAGGCATTTCCAACCCAGGATTTACTGATTCCCCCTGAAGCCAGCCGTGCCTTTCACACCTCAGTGGCAATCCCGAGGCAGAAGGGTGGCACCTTCCTCCCTCCTCAGCTTCTCCCAGCTTCCCTCTTCCCGAGGAAAAAAGGGAAAAAAACAAGAAAAAAAGGAAAAAAAAAAAAACCAAACCCAGAGCGACACACAAATATAAATACAGGCTAGAAAGTCCTCAGGGGCAGGGCGTGGCTCCTAGCCCAGGCCGCTGGCCGTGTCCTCGTCTGTGAGGCTCTGTCCGTTCACGTAGGGGCCCTGGGACAAATCCTCGAAGTCCTGGCTGGTGGCAGGGGACAGGACGTCGGGGCTGCTGTCGCAGGACTCCGTGCTCTGCTCAGAGGTAGCAATGGTGGTCGTGGTGCTCTTGGGGACGGGGTCGAAGTCGTCGTCGTCCTCCAGGATGGGGGACTCGTGGATGTCTGGCAGGGGGAGAGGGGGGGGGTGAGGTTGGGGAGGAATTCCCCGGTTCTGCTGGTGGAGGGGGGTTAAAGGAATCCACCAAATCGCCAGCACGGAAATCAGTGGCTGTGTGGGATTTCCTGCCAGGGGATTCAGTGGGATTGAGGAGTTTTCTGAACTTTTAAGGAAGCAGCCATGGGCTTCTGATTACTGAGAGATGCCTCTCGTGCTCTGAGGAGCACAGACTCTTCCCACAGGAGGAAAACCGAGCATGGAGTGCCAGGACAAGGGGGAATGGCTTCCAAAGGGCAGGGAGAGGTGGGATATTGGGAAGGGATTGCTCCCTGGGAGGGTGCCCAGAGCAGCTGTGGCTGCCCCTGGATCCCTGGCAGTGCCCAAGGCCAGGCTGGACAGGGCTTGGAGCAATCAGGGACAGTGGGAGGTGTCCTTGCCATGGCAGGGGTGTCCCTGGGTGGGATTTTAGCTTAAACCATTCAGTGAATCTGTCAGGAATCACTCACTGCTGAAAGCCTCCGGGTAC
The DNA here is from genome assembly GCF_021018805.1 of Prinia subflava. Taxonomy (NCBI): domain Eukaryota; kingdom Metazoa; phylum Chordata; class Aves; order Passeriformes; family Cisticolidae; genus Prinia; species Prinia subflava. Next base: position 15,887,997 of record NC_086254.1, read on the forward strand.
TGCTTTGCCAACTTCCCTTTGAGAGTCCTGGGGAGGAGAGAACAATCCCAGTCCGTGGGGAGCTGAGGGAGCTGGAGCTGAGCTGCCCCACAGCCCCCTCAGCCCCCAGCACTCGTGAGCAATCCTAACAAATCCCGAGGCTGAGGGATTCCCCCCTCAGCCCATCCCATCCCACCCTTCCCATCCCACCCCACCCCATCCCAGCCCATCCCACCCTTCCCAGCACAAAGGGCATTTTTGAACCCCACATTTTGTGACCAAAATGTCCAGAGCAGAACCGTGAAGACCCAAAGCTCAGCCTCCACTCCCTCCACATGCACTCGATGGTATTTTTTCCCTTCCCCAACAGATTTCCCTTCTCACAGCCCCCCCCAAACTCTGACTTGTGCCTTCCTTTAACCCCCCCACGCCCCTCAGGCCCCCTCCCGGCCCGTTCCCGCCCCCTCCCGGCCCGTTCCCGCCCGGTTCCCACCGGATCCTCCGGAAGATGCTGTCCAGGTCCTTCTTCATCTCCACCAGGGTCCTGGTGTGGTGCAGGAAGCGCTCGTTCATCTGCTGCATGCGCACGCTGGACAGGTTGTTGAAGTTGAGCAGCATCTCGTTGGTCTTCTCAAAGCGGTCCAGCCTGCGCGGGGGAGGCACGGGGAGCTCGGCAAAGCTCCCGGGAGGCTCCCGGTGCCCGGGACCGGGGATCCCGCCCGCCGCTGCCCCCGGGACTCACATGTTTTTTTGGGCGAGGATGATGGCGTTGACGTCCTCGGCGTTGACCATGCCCAGCACCCTCCCGCAGAACACCCGCGAGGCCGTGGGCTCCATCGTGGCCTGCGGGACCGGCGGGCGGCTCAGCCGGGGAACCGGGGGGAACCGGGGGGCACCGGGGGTACCGGGGGTACCGGAGCGCCCCGCGCCGGTAACGGACACCCTCCCCTTCCCCTCCGTGAGAGCGGGTTCCTCTCCGCCCCGCCGTGCGCCCAGTACCGGGTACCCCGCTGCCGTGCCCGCTCCCGGGGCGGCCCCACACGCCGGTAACGGGGGTGCCCCGGCCGCCCGCCAGCCCCGGGTTCCCTCGGGGACACGCGGGCCTGAGCCCCCTCCCCCGGTGTCTCCGGGGCCTCCCACCAGCGACGCCCGCTCACCTGCGGGAGTTCGTCCCGCCGCTTCACATGACGGGAGCGGCAGCGGTACCGGGGGCGGCACCGGCGGCTGCTCCGCGCCGCTTCCGGGTGCGGAGTCACGTGCGGCGCGACCCCGCGACGTCACCGCGCCGAGCCGGAAGTGCCGGAGACCGGCCGGGCGAGAGGGTCGCGACCCCCGCGGGCATCACGGAGCCTCTCCGGTACCGGTACCGAGCCGCCGGCTCCGCTCCCCCCCGCGCCGCGCCGGTAGCGGCCCCTTTAAGGCGTCAGGAGGGCGCCGTGGGCGCGCGGCTGACGAGCGTGCTCCCCAGCCAATGGCGTCTCGCGGTGGGCGGGGCCGGGCCAATAGGAGCGGGGGGGCGGGGCCTGCGCCCGCGCGTTCGGGGCCAAGGTGGGAGCGGCGGGGGGCGCGCGGCGGTCACGTGGGGCGGGCGGGGGGCGCGGGGCCGCCCCCCCCCCCACGGTACCGGGCCGGGGCCGCGACCCCCCCCCGATCCCACCGGGACAGACCCCCCGAGCCCACCGGGACCGAGCCCCCGCCCCCGCCAGGCCCGACCCTTCCCCGCCGCTCCCGAGGCTCCGCTGTCCCGTTGCGCATCCCCCGTCCCCGGAGGGTCCCGGCGGTCCCCGGGCCGGCGGAGCTCCCTGCCGGTAAGACCAGGCCCGATCGCTGTCCTCCCTCCCCTCTCCAGGTTGCTCCGCCGCGATGGCGTCCAGCGGGGAGGAACCCGGGAGCGGCTCCCCGGGCCGGGCGGGCACCGGCACCGAGGCGGCGGCGGACGCGGCTGCGCTGGACACGGCGGAGGATTTCGAGGTGCTGGAGGAGGAAGGCGAGGACGATGAGGATGACCTGAGCGAGCTGCCCCCGCTGGAGGACGTGGGGCGGCCGCCGGCCCCGCCGCGGGAGGACGCGCAGAGAGCGGAGCAGGGCGCGGGGGACGCGGCCGGCGCCCCCCAGGAGTGGCTCGATGTTCTGGGTGAGTGCCCCGGGCGGGAGGCGCTCGGTTCTGGGGCCTCTCGGGCTTCCCCCGCGGCTCCGGGTGCCGGGAAGGCCGGGCAGGGGTCAGGGAAGGGCTTTTCTCTGCCCGCCGTGTCCCGATGCGCTTCCGGTCGTTGTGTGCCCAGGAAATGGTTTGCTCAAGAAGAAGACGCTGGTGGCGGGCCGGGGTGTGGACAGCCGTCCCCAGAAGGGCCAGGAGGTGACGATCCGCCTGAAGGCCACGCTGGAGGATGGCACCGTGGTGGAAGAGGACCCTGCCCTCACCTTCACGTTGGGGGACTGCGACGTCCTGCAGGTGAGCGCTGGGTGGGAGCTCACCTGGCTTTGTCACTGCCCTGGGGAGCAGGACCTTACCTGGCTTTGTCACTGCCCTGGGGAGCAGGGCTTCATCTCAGGGGCCACAGGGAGGGTTGGGGTTGGTGACATCCCGTTTGTGGCCCCTCTGCCCTCACTCGTGCTCCCTCCCCGTGATGTTGGCCAAGTTAGAGGGGGCTTGGGGCAACCTGGTCTTGTGGAAAGTGTTCCTGTCTGTGGCTGGAGGTTGGAACTGGAGAATCTTTACAGTCCCTTTTGTGTCCCGTGTTGTTCCCTGCAGGCTCTGGACCTGTGTGTGCAGCTCCTGGAGATGGGGGAGACGGCTTTGATCGTGTCAGAAGCCAAGTACTGCTACGGAGCTCAGGGCAGGTGAGCTGGCAGCGCGTCAGGAGGAGCAGGCTGGTCCCAGACAGGGCTGGGGCAGCTGTGCCCTGCTCACCTGGCGACAGCCCAGCTGTGCAACCTCTGCCTGCTCACCTGCCATGAGATCAACATCATTCCCTGCCCAGGGCAGCTTCCCTGGCTCGGATTTCCGAGCCACGCTGCTAAACCCACCCAGCCCAGCACCTGAGAGGTGACAGTGTCCCCGTGGCTTTGTGCAGGAGCCCTGACATCCCCCCCAACGCGTCCCTGACGCTGGAGGTGGAGCTGCTGGCGGCTCAGGACGCTCCAGACCTGGAGCTGCTCAGCGGGAAGGAGAAGATCCAGCTGGCCAACCGCAAGCGGGAGCGCGGCAACTTCTTCTACCAGCAGGCAGATTACGTGCTGGCCATCAACTCCTACGACATCGCCCTCAGGATCGTGGGCTCCAGCTCCAAAGGTACCTGTCCCCCTCCAGAGAGGCTCAGCTGGGCTCCCGGCCCCGCTGTGACCTGCCCTCGGGGTCTGTGCAGTGGATTTCAGCCCGGAGGAGGAGGCCGAGCTGCTGGATGTGAAGGTGAAGTGTCTCAACAACCTGGCGGCCTCGCAGCTGAAGCTGGACCATTTCAAGGCAGCTCTCAAGTCCTGTAACCTGGTGCTGGAGCACCAGCCGGGGAACATCAAGGCTCTGTTCCGAAAGGGAAAGGTGAGGAGGGGTCCTCAGGTGTGGCAGGGGACTGAGGGCCAGGCCTGAGCCCTGCTCCATGCCTGTGTCACCCTCCAGGTGCTGGCTCAGCAGGGGGAGTACAGAGAGGCCATTCCCATCCTGAAGGCAGCGTTGAAGCTGGAGCCTTCCAACAAGGTAGGCTGGAGGTGTGTGCTGCCTGTGATCCCCCTGAGCCGGGGGTCTCCTGGATGCTTCTCTCTTGTCCCTACAAACCTCAGTGTCCCCCCTAAAGGCTGAGACCCTCTGGAGCTGGGAATAGCCCCCAGAATGATGCACCATGTGCAGTGTGGCTGGGCTGGTGGATCCCTTATCTCCACGTTGCGAGGTTGCCTCGTTAACCTTTGGTCCTGACAGTGACAGGGCTCCCTGCTGTCCCCTGGGGACGGTCCAGGCTGCTGCAGGTTCCCCAGGTGGCTCGGGCAGTTGGTGCTGTGGTTGAGGGAAGTGGAGCAGAGCTGAGTCCCCACAAACTGGCCCAGCAACCCCGAGAGTGAATCACCAGGTGGTGGGAGCAGCCAGACCTCAGTCCAGTGCCCGGGCAGGGCGAGCTCTGGGTCAGGAATTTCCTGTCAGTTAATGATCAGCTGCAGGGCTGGAGCCTCGGGAGAAATCAAAAACCAGTGCCAGGAAATGACCCCAGCAGGAGCAAGGCTGGGAGGAGACAGGGAGGTGTTGCTTGCACAGGGTGGTCCTGGGGGTCTTGGCCCTCCAGGTGGGCTTTAATCCTTGTCTGGATCTGTTGTATCCATTTCTTTCACGAGGAAAGACCATCAGAGATTTGTGTCACAATCCAGTCCCTGAAGGTCACGGGTTGGATGTGGCACAAGCAGGTGCTTGGTGGCCCCACAGCCCCTTCAGGGGTGGTCTGAGCACCCTTGGAAGGGTGAGCAGGACCCCAAACCCTTCCTCAGGGCGGAGAGGGAGCAGTCCCGGGAACCATTCCCCTGGCACGTCCCTGGGCAGGGCGGCTGCTCCCCAGTTCCGACGGAGCTTTTAATTGGAGAGGGCTGGAAAATCCAAATGCCCGGCAGTGACGTGTGCAGTGAAACCACAAGGACAGCAAATTACTGCCCTCCCCGGCCGTGCCGGGGCTGCCGGGGCGGCGGCGTGGCCGCTCCGGTCGCGGCGTGGGTGACTCAGGGGCCGCGGTGCCGGTGCTGAGAACGCTCCAGAAACGCCAGGCTCCCCCTGCCTCCCCTGAATTGTCAGGTATTATTCCTCCTGAGCCCTTGGACGTGCTCTGGGAGTAGCGTGGGATGCTGATGGTTGTCTCACGGTGATGTTCCAACCTCCAGAGGTCCAGGTTTTGGTGTTGGAGGCAGCTTTTCCCAGCGTGGCACGGGCTGGCAGAGCCGGTGTTGTCGGGATGTGTCCCCCAGCAGAGGGCACAGCGTGGCCGTGCCACCAGGGCCACCACAGCGTCCTGCTGCCAGCCTGCCCTGCTCAGCTGCCTGGTGCTTCTGCTGCTTTTGGGGCCTCACACAGGGCTCAGAGCCTTGTCCTGCCCCAGCAGGGCAGGTGTGGGCACGCTGCGGGTCTTGCTGCAATCCCACTTCACACCAGGCTGAGTTCGAAGCCCGCTTTCCCAGCCTGCTTCCAGACAGAAAGTGGGAGAGCTGGTGCTAGTCTGTCCTCAAGGCAGACACTTTCCTGTCTCGATTAAAGGATAAAATCCCTTTCCTGATGTCTGACATCAGCCCTGAGCTCTGCTCCCTGCTGCCGGGCAGGGAGTGGCTTGAGCAGCCAAAAAGGGCAGAGGGGCATTGGACCCACAAGGTGTCCCGTGCCAGGCTGGTGCAGCCCCACGGCCTGGGGATGTGGGGCAGGATGAGGCCTGATCACCCTCCCAGCTGTTTCTAAGCTCTTCCACCACGTTCCTGCACGTCCCAGCGGTGGTGGAAGCTGCTGTGGGTGACACGTGCCCACCCTGGCAGGCGGGGCTGATAACAGCACCCTGTCCTCCCCAGACCATCCACGCCGAGCTCTCCAAGCTGGTGAAGAAGCACGCGGACCAGAGGAATGTGGAGACAGAGATGTACAGGAAGATGCTGGGGAACCCCAGCGCCGCCAGCAGCCCCGGGAAGTGCAAAGACAAACTGCCCTGGGTAAGGCCACCCAGGGGTGGGGGTCACCTGTGGGCTGGGGGTGCACAGGGGGTGCCTCAGTGTCCCAGGTACACAGGAGGGGCGCAGCCCTGCTCCTGAGCGGGATGTGGATGGGCTGTGTCAGGACTGGGAGCAGGGGGCTGTGATAACCCTGGGAGCAGCCTGTGCTCCTGGCTGTGTGCACCGGCTCCCGGCCGTGCCAGCTGCAGGGGGACTTTGCTCCCAGCTGCCCGTCGGGAAGCGCTGGCAGCCGGCGGCACACGCTGTTCCTGCAGACACAGCTTGGGATGCCCTGTCCAGGAGGCAGGGCAGGCAGGGTGGCACGTGTCCCCTGCCGTGGGCACAGCCCCTCACGTGCCCGTGCTCTGCCCCGCAGTCCATCCCCTGGAAGTGGCTCTTCGGCGCCACGGCCATCGCGCTGGGTGGCGTGGCCTTGTCCGTGGTCATTGCGGCCAGGAACTGAGCGTGGCACCGGGGCGGCCCCTTGGCACAGGACCTGCTCCTGCCTCTCTCTGCCGAGGGGCTCCCCCCAGGCTCTGCTCCCCCTTCCCGCGGACTGGCAGCTCCAGGAGCACGGATGCTTTCTCTGCCGGAGGTGCCGGATCTCTCTCCCGACGTTCCCTGAATCCCTCCCGGCACAGGCGGGTGCAGCTGTGGGGAGGGGGCTGCCAGCAGAGCAGGGACCCCCGGGCAGCCTCCCGGCAGGCAGGGCTCAGCCCCCAGCCCCGAGCGTGTCGGGGGCAGCAGGAGATGCCTCACACCGGTACGTCCCAGCCGTGCCCATGCCGGGGGTTGTGATCCTGCTGCCAGGACGGGGTGGGCAGGGGGAGGCACGGAGAAGGAAGCTGTGGGAAGCGATGTGGATGTGTCCAGGGGCAGATGCAGCAACATTCCCTGATTTCTGGGGGGCTGCCAGGGACTCAGCCCTCCTGGAGCGTGCAATGTCCAAAGGAAGCCAAAGAAACCCGCGGTGGGAGGGATGGAGGAGGGGAGTGCTGCAGACCCCCTGTCCAGGCTGTCTTCCTGGGGGTCCAAGCCCATGGGGGTCCCTCCCTGCCCTGCAGCCCCCCAGCGCCGCTGCTGCCCAGCCTCAGCTCTGCTCATGGGGGGGTTGTAGCACTGTCCTTGCACCCCAGACTGACTGTGAACTTCCCAAATAAAGGACAATTCCTTCACCTTCGGGCCTCTTTATTGCCGCACATGGGGACACGTAGAATCTACAGGGGGTAAAATGCTCAGGGGAAAAGCCTGGGACCCTGAAATCTGCCCTGGGGGAAGCCTGGAACCTTCAGGCTCTACCTGAGGTTCAGGGGAGATGTGCTGGGGTACTCATGACTGGGGAGGTCTGCGGGGTTGGGGGGTTCATGCCAGGGGGATTCACTCCTGGGGGAGTACAGGGGGTGCCCACCACCAAGGGTCATGCCCAGGGGGCCTCATGCCCAGAGGGATTATTCCTGGGGGTCTCACAGCCTGGGGTTTCATGCCCGGTGGGTTTAGGGGGTTCATGTCCAGGGGGTTCATGCCCGGGGGTTTCACACCCTGGGGGGGGTCCAGGGCATTCCAGGCCGGGGATGTGCTGCCCAGGGGTCCCTAGGAGCTCACACCCGGGCAGTTCAATGCCCGGGGTGGGTCTGGGGGTTCATTCCCGGGGGTCCATCCCGGGGGGGTTCCCCCACCCGCCGCCCCCTCCCCGCGCTCCCGCAGCGCTCCCCGGCTGCACCAGACCACCCTCCCCAGCATGCCCCGCGCCTTTATTTACATATCCCCGCCTCCCCCTCCCCGCGGACCAATCCGACGCTGCGCCGGGCATCACCCAGCCAATCGGCGCGCCCGCTGCCCACCTCCTCGCCCCAGCAACAGGCTCCCCGCGTGGGCGTGGCCGGCGGAGCGGCGCATCATGAATAATTCATAGGGGGGCGTGCCGGCGGCGGGCGGCCCCGGCGGCCCAGGCGCGGAGGGGGAGACGGTCCCAAGATGGCGGCGCTGCAGGCGGAGCGCGGGTACGGGCTGTCCTGCGGCCGCCTCGGCCGCGGCACCCGCGTCTCCGTCTTCCACGTCAAGCTCACGGAGAGCGCCCTGCGCGCCTTTGAGAGCTACCAGGCCTGTAAGGTACGGAGCTGAGCGGGCGCGGGGCGGCGGGCACGGCCCCGCCGAGGGTGAGCGGGCGGCCGCCACGAGGCCCCCCGGACGGAGCCCTGCGGGCGGCACCGGCGGGGATGTGAGGGGAGGTGAGAGGGGGGAGCTCCCCGTGAAGGGCGTGTGTGGCCTGGGGCGGGGGGACTCTCTGGTGAGGGGCTGAGGGAGTGCGGAGGCTCCCGGCCCCCCCCCTTTCCGTGAGTGACCGGGGAACCGGGAATGGGGGGGGCGATCCCGGTGCCAGGTGCCTGAGGGACACCGGAGGGGACCGGCCGTGCCCCTCCCGGTAACGCCCCGGAGCGCCCCGGTGTGTTCCCCGTCCCCGGGAGTGTTTGCGGGGTCCCTCCGAGCCCCCCGGTGTGTGACCGGGGAGGGGTCCTGATCCTCCGGGAAGTGCCCGAGACGCACCGGGAGGTGTCGGTGCTTTCCCCCCCAGCCCCGGTAATGGCTGTGGGGACCCTCATGTGCCACCCCCCGGTGGGTGAGCGGGGACCCCCCGTGTGTCCCCCCCGGGTGGGTGACAGGGGCCCCGCGGTCTCGGTGCGGGGGTGGGCGCTCGGTGCCCCCCGGGAGGTGACGGGCAGCTGCCGTCAGTGCCCGTGAGTGTCCGGGGAGGGGGGCCAAGGGACGTCGGTGCCCCCCCCGTTTCCCCGGTGAACGTGACGTGGGTTTCCAAAGCCGGCGGGGCGGCGGGTCCATCCCCGGTGCTGCCATCCCGGGCTGCGGGGGGGGTCCCTGGGTCGCTGTCCCCTCCCCGGGACACCCGGTTGTTCCTCGCCGCCGGCTCGGTGCTCCCCTCCCGGGAGTGGTGGGGGGGGAAGGCACGTCCAGACTGTATTTTGAAATTTCCAGATTGTCTTTTCCGTGCTGTTTCCTTGAAATGCGTCCAGAGAGCTTATTAGTCATGTAAATAGAGAATAATGGCAAAGCACGGCAGCTGGTGTTGGGATGGACCGGAGAGGGGTTCAAAACTGTAATTTTTAGTGTGATTTTATTTTTATTTTATTTTTTCTTTCTGCCTCTGATCCTGCGACGAGCATTTCTGTCTCCTCACCTTGCTGGGGGAAGCTGGGAGCCTAAACCCGTTTGTCATTAGGAGCGTCCTGCCTGCCAGCTTCTGTAGGATAAACCATATGTTGTCACAACACTATTTTTAATTTAGGGTGTTGGTTACATCACATCACTGAATTGGGCAATCTCTGTATGAGGACGAAGGTAATGACTGTACCAGGGTTTATCAACTTATATTTTAATGAGTGTTTATCAGCATTATGAGAAGTCAGGAGGAATAAGTGACTTGGGTAGACTGAATTATTAGCTTTTTTCCTCTCTGAAAAATGAAACAACTCAAATATTTCTTTCCTATATATTGGGAAAGCCTTTTATTTTGGGGGAGGGAGAGTAGGAAGACTACAGGCAGCTGCGTTAAATATTTTGGGAAGCTATTCCTAGTCCGTGTCACACATGAATAGTGGTGTTTATTTTCTAAATGAAGTCTGGGCTCGGGATTGTTTGGTGGCCAACGGCCACTAATGAACTTTGCTTCCTTCACCGCCACCCAAAAGAGAAATAGTCAGAGGCTCCTGGTGATTAACTGGGCAGGAAGGGATAAGGGCAGAAGAGCTGCTTGTTTGTGTAGTGAATAACGCAACAATTAGTGGGCTATTAAACACATATGCTCATTCTGCATCGGTTCTATAAACAGTTTCCCCAGCTTGTGCAGCGTCTGGGCTTCCTCGGAAGCGCCCGGCCCCTTCCTGCCGGGAGCCGCCTCCAGCACACCTTTGCAGCTCGTGTTTGTCCGGCCCGGCTCCGCTTCACTTTAGGGCTGTTAAACGGAAAAAATTCGCTCAGGCTCCTTGTGCTGGGTTTGGTTGGAGCCGTGTGGAAGTGCCGGCAGCGTTGTGTGAGGTGGATAATAGCCTGGAATCCAAGCCTGCTCTTTGTGTTACCTGCAGCCCAACGCGTGCGGTCCGACCTGTTCTGGGCACAGGGGTGGCACGTCCGAGCGGCTCCTGCGACAAGGCTCTGTCCCTCTGCCAGGACAGGCAGGGAAATGTCTTCAGTTCCTTGGTCGAGTTTGTTCTTGGTCTAATAATAATGTATTGGGATTACATAATCCAAAAATGATCACCCAGCCGGGCGAGCTGCCATTTGTTTGGAGTGTCCCTGGTGCCAGAGCAGTTGCAGGCTTGGTGTGGAACTGCACCATGTGTGGATCAGGCAGCAGGGCTGTGGGGAAACAGAGATTTGTCTTGTTGGGCCTCTGCTGAGCTGTGCTCTTGGGTTTCTGCTGAATTGTCTGTGTCCTAGGGGAGAAAATGGTCAGGGATCCACGTTCTGGTGGGGTTTGGAGCAGCCTGGTCTCGTGGAAGGTGTCCCTGCTCATGAAAGGGGTTTGAAACAGGTTGAGCTTTAAGGTCCCTCCCAGCCCAAACCATTCTGTGATATTCACCCCCAGCTCTTGTGTTCCAGCGAGCTGTTCTGTGTCCTGTACAGAGGATGTGGAGTTGCTGCTGAGGAGCTCCAGCTCACAGGGCTGCCAGCTTCTCCTGGTCCTGGGAAAGGCTTCTTCAGTAGCTCCCCTGAAAGGGATAGGAGCCTTAAAAAGAGAATTAACGCTGGCTTCACAGGGGGCACAGTGAGATGTCACCCAGCTGCTCCTTGTGAAACTCGCTGCCCCTGAAACTGTTTCCCCACAGTTGTGAAACTGAGAGCTCTGGCTCCTGAGCTGAGAGGGCTGAGCGCTGGGAAGTGTGTCCCCAGTTGGTTTGTCCACTGATGAAACGGAGCCAGTCTGGTGTTCTCACAGCTCTGGGTTCTCCAGGGAGTGTAATTCTGTGTAATTCTAGAGCAGCCTGCAGTCTGCTGCCTTCCTTTTGAGGTGTGTACGTGGTTAGGCATTCCCACTCCCCCCAAAAAGGCAAGGCATGGCCAAGGCCAGGTTGGATGGGGCTTGGAGCAGCCTGGTCTGGTGGAAAGTGTTCCTGTTCATGGCATGGATGGTCTTCAAGGTCTTTCCAGCCCAAACCATTCTGGGGTTAGATGAGTCTCTGACTTTTCCCATCATTTCTTGTCTGCCCGTGACTTCCTTCCTGCCCCTGTCAAAGCACAAGGGAACTCCTCACACCCGTGTCTCGCTTTTCTCTTTCATTCCTGTCCTCAGTGAGGAGATATTTTACCATCCTCACCTACCACCCTTAGTTATCATTCATCCTTTATTTTTCACACCTATTTTTTTAGCAGCATCCTAGGTAAGTCACCATCTTCCTGCCTGATTCAGATGCTGCCTGGCAAACCTGAGCGTCCCTTGGCAGTGGCTCCGTCTCCCTTGTGGTGAAGGTGCCCATGGCACGTACACAGTGTTAGGGCTGTTCCTGGAACCCTCACCTGGGAATTTCCCAACTTCCACATATTTCTATAAACCACTCTCTGTGCTTGAGGGGTGGTTGCTTGATAACAAGGAACGTGATGCAGTTGCACACCTTTCCCTGTCACCTACTGTGTTGACCCAACAATGGCTGAGCTCTGCTCCTGGCCCTGCTCCTGCCTTACCTGGTGATTTTAGGAGGATTTACAGGAGATCCCTTGGGGATGCAGCTGAGCAGCACGTCCTGCTCCCGTTGTCCCTCGCTGCCCCTGCTACCCCGGAGTGTTTTGAACCCAAGCCACCGGTTGATTCACTGGTGAACTTTGGCAGATGCACAAATATTTATTGGGGACTAAGCTGAGATAACCAAAGCACGTTGTCCCTGTGCTCACCCAGCTGAATTTTAGGACCGTGGTGTGATAGATGTGGCTTCCCAAATCATCTTCCCCCACGCTGCTCTAAAACCAACCAGAGAGAAACAATCCCTTGAAGAGTGAGGGTTAACCTGACCCCTTGGAGTTGCTATTTATTGAAATAACTTTCCAGCCTTGGCTTTTGGAGCAGGTTTTGGAGATTCCTTCATCTTGCTGTGTTCAAAGCACAGAACACAAAATGAAGGCTGTGCTGTCATTACAGGGTCTTTAGGGTAATGTGTATTCATGCTGACTTGAGAATTGAAAGCTGCTTGCAGGTGTCAGGAGGAGAAGAACAATCCAGCTTTCCAATCAAAATTCATTGAATTATCTCAAAGCTTTTTGCATCATTCCTCCTTCCCCGTAACCTGTTTTTTCCTGTCCTATTAATTCACTGATGCTGTAGTCCGTCAAAATTGAGGCTCTTACGACATCGGGAACATGAGTCGGTGACATGACTGAATGAATCAGAGCAGGCTGGAGAGGAAGCTCAGCGCACACGTACGGCTCATCAGCAAAAACGGGACAGGATCTGCAGAACACCCTGAACTGCTCAACTCCTGCTCAATGTTCTTCACGTTGACCTGAACGTGGCACCTCCCATTGCGAGGAAGGGGACAAAGAGACACCCAGCGTCGTGCTTGAGCAGTGTTTTGGCCCGTGGCTGTTTCCTTTCAATTATTTAGGGAGGATTTTTTTTTCTCTCGACCGTGTAGCATTTGGATCTGCTCAAATTATAGATTCATCTCTATAGTTTTCAAACGGCATTGGAAGGAATTGTCTGTAATTTACATCTAAAGTGACGTACAGTTGCTATGGGATTCAGTGGCAAATTATAAACCCATTATGCTTTTTTTTTATTCTGGTGGTAGCAGACTAAAGAACTAGGTCTAATTGGTGACATGCCAAGGGAAAATAGAAAGTTTGTGACAGAATCCTTGTGACTGATGATGCTTTCTTTTTTTATTTTTCTTAAGTCAAACATGATCTGCTTTTTATCAGCAAAACATACCCTACCATTAATTGGAGAGGTTGAATTTGAATTAATAATTTTTGCTCTCTGGTAATGCAGGGGGAAGCAAGCTAGAAGATTAACTCTTTATGTTATTTATATGGGGCTAGGTTGTTATTTTTTTTCCAGTGGAATATTTCATCAGTTATATCAGTGGCAGCTGGATGTGATGATTGCGTTCCTTACCCAGCAAAATTAAACCCTTGCTCTTTTCTGCCACATTCTGATTCCTAGTTCCACTTAAACAGCAGAAAAGAAAGCTATTATAATAATCTTTCTAACTTCTGGCTGAGGCAGAGAAGCCTCTTGTGCCTTGCAAGGACTCATCTCCTGCCTGGAGTGGTCAGCTCAGAGCCATCCTCCAGCATCAGGGCTGCTCTCAAGTGCTCTGTCCTGTCGAGTTGCTTTTTGCCCTGGTGCAGCTTGGCACGGTCTGGTGGCTGTTGAAACACTTCCCCTGCGTCGTGCCGCCCCTGTTGGGACAGCAGCAGCGCCTTTATCGCTGCAAGGGAGGGGAGATTTTGTTGGAGGGAGCATTTGAGGTCTCCTTGCTAAATGGACACGTTATCTCCCGAACAATTTGCACGTTTCAGGCCATTTAAACTCTGCCTGTAACTTGTAAGCAGAAACTTGTGAAGCGTCTCCAAATCCCTGGTGTTTGTGCATGTTGAAAAATGGGAAGGGACAGACTGCATGCGTCACTCCCGTACTAATTTGTGCCAGCTAATCCATGGGAGAAGAATACATTTTGGCTGACTTAGTGGTTTTGCTGCTAATGCACATGAGAGTGCGTTTGAATGGATGGAGTGGCTGCACGGGTTTAGGTGGAGTTTGAAGGGATGCCCTGTGTCTGAGATCCTGTGCTGGATTTATGGTCACAGTCGTGTAATATTCCCAGATTTGTTTGGATTTTGGGGAAGGAGGAGCTGGCAAGGGGGAAAAGTGGTTGTCACTCAGCATCACAGCATCAGGAAGGTTGGGCTCGAATTACCTCTGAATAATTGAGGTTAATGCTGTTTCTGGAGGAATCATGATCTGCAATGAACTTAAAATGCTCAGGAAAATGCATGCTGATAACCTGAACTATGCTAATATTTCATCCAGGGTGGATACAGAGGAGGCATCACTGGGCTTCGGTGTTCAACGTGCCTTAGCTTGACCTAGATGAATTATCCAGGAAAAGAGCTTGGATTTGCTGATAAGAATTCTCTGTAGTAGCTCATGTGTTGCTTAGAAACATCCCATGTACATAAGGCAAATTTTGCGTACCCTGGTAACCTGGTATTGCCTTCTGACTGGGGATTTTGGTGGGTTTGGGGTTTTTTTTCAAGCATTTATTTGTTAAAGAGTGTGCTAAACCCCTCAGCAGTTGGTTTGCTGAGTGGTGTATCTATCTGTGCTGTACTGGGAGAGCAGACTTCCCAAAATCCAAACCATTCTGCATTACAGTCTAGAAAAAACACAGCTCCGTGCGCTTGGTCTCTCCTTTCTTTACATTGGACTAGTGCCTTTTTCTAATTTAAAGAAACCAGCATTTGTTTAACTCAAAAAGAGGTCAGTGCTGGTGAGCAGGGCTTGCCTGGGCTGCCCACCTCCACCAGCCTGGAATCTTCCCTGGTCTGGTCCAGCCTGATCGTGGTTAACCCTCTGCTCTCCCTCTGTGCAGGCTTTTATGGAGGAGAAAACCCTTCAGCCCAAATTTTTGTGGCAAAATGAGCTATTTCTCCTTTTGGGCTCCATTCTGTGCCGTTGGGTTTAATGGCAGACGCAGACTTTGTCCTTGAGGTTCGCGTCCACACGCGACGCAGTTCAGCAGGTACCACAAAACCTGAGAACAACCAATTGCCCAAATCTTTGTAGTATTTAGATTTCATCAGCACAAACAGCCTCTTGGCTACTTGGCTCTGTATTTTGAGCGTGTATGAGTCCAGCCATGCTCTGATAAGAGCAGCCATGTGACAGCCAGGCCAGGTTCATGTGGCATCAGGGATGAGGGGACAGCAACAGGTCTGGAGGAACTGGGGCTGCCTCAGCTCTGGAAGTGTCCAAGGCCAGCTTGGAGCAACCTGGGGGAGTGAAAAGTGTCCCTGCTCGTGGCATGGGGTGGAATAAACTGAATTTAGTGGTCTTTCTACCCCAAACCATTCTGTGATTCTATATGACAGTTTCAGATTGTTGTTATTTAGCAAGAGCAGACGTTTGTTACTTAAAATCCTAACAAAAATCCCAGCAGGACGGAAGAAACTCCGGCTCAATCCATATCACTGTGCCCACAGGATCTATATTTTCTACATCTGAGGTGGAGGAGCTAATTTAATCTTCCTCCTATATTCCTCCCCACTGAGGCCCGTTCTGCGATGGGCTGCAATCAGTGCATTTTGTGCCAGTTGTGGTTATTTGAATCATATTTCCACATTTCAGTGTCTAGACTTTATGTTTGTGTGAGTTTTGTTGTACCTTTCCAGCTCCGGCGCTGATTTCAGTTGGTTTTGGCTCCTGGTTTCTATGAGAAAATCAAATGGGCTGTGTTTCTGCCTTTCCCAGTCCCCAGAAAAGAAGGGAACGGGCAAAACTTGGTTTTAGAAGCTCCTTTGACACCATTTTTTCCTCTCTTTTGAGCAAATCTGTGTGTGGATGAGCTGGCTTCTGCCATTTGGTGACCAGCAGGTGAGAGCAAGAACAAACCACTGATGGCTGCAGATAAATCTCTGCCTGCTTCTTGTACTGTGGGAAATCTGCTGGGAAAAAAAGAGATGGTCTTGATACAGGCCAGCAAGGCTGGGAAAAAAGTGACTCTGCAGACATTTTTAGTAAAAAAACAACTTTATAATCCACAGAAGGAGAGCATTTATTGAAAATTAAGCAGCTTTTTAATTGCCTGCATGCGCCGAGCTTCGTTTTTTGCCAGCACTTGTGGATGTTGAGGGTGATGGATGTGGCTGTGTTTGTTTAGTGAATAGGTGGGTTGGTCTGTTTGTGATGCTCAGAGAGGCTGATAATGTCACCAAACCTGGACCTCACTGTCACCGGGAGGTAGCACTGGCTTCACAATTGTTCACAGTAATACCTGTGCAGAAAACAGTGTGGAAACCTGAGCCAAGGCTGGGTTGTTTTTTTTTGCTCGTGGTATATAATAAAGTGTATTACAGCTAAATCAGTGAAAGAAATAATGTTCCTAACTCCTTGTCAACCTGTAAAGCTTGCTGCCATCAAATATGAAAGGCTTGAGTGCAGCTGAATAGCAAGAAAAATCAGAATTTTTCCTAGGGCGTGCAGAGAATAAAAGCCATGGTTCCAGATTCTCTCTGCACCCCTGCCTGCGTGGGGGCTCCCTCTGCTCCCCCGGTGTCTGAGGTGACCCCGGGCGCTGCCAAAGCCGTGCCTTCACCTCTTCCAGCGAGCTGAGCACTAAATTCTGACTAAATTCTTCCATTCCTTTCCCATCCACCATTCAGTGGATGCTTTTCGGAGCCCGGCATGGGCGGGGTAGCAAGGAAGCAAATTTTTTCCACCCTGCCCGAGCTTGGGCAAGCGGAAATTGTGCCTTGGAAGCCATATAAGGCCAGCGAGGCTGCCGTGGCTGGGCTCACCTTGCCACCAGGATGCTGCGGAAGGGAGCAGCCCTGGCTCCCAGCGAGAGTTTCAGGCCCTTTGAAGTGCTCCCTGTGCGTCTGCCACTTGCCAGAGGGACAGTGTGGCCGCCCTGATTAGGTGGCAGCAGCTCATTAACTCCCTGACTTTTGTGGGGCTCCAAACGGAGGCGTAAATTCGTGATTCAGAGTGAAACTGCTGTAAAGTGACGGAGCTGGGAAGGTCGGAGTCTCTGTCACAGGGTGTCTTCATTTCCTTCTGCAGTGTCTGGGGCAGAT
The DNA here is from genome assembly GCF_021018805.1 of Prinia subflava. Classification (NCBI taxonomy): domain Eukaryota; kingdom Metazoa; phylum Chordata; class Aves; order Passeriformes; family Cisticolidae; genus Prinia; species Prinia subflava. The sequence continues at coordinate 15,904,440 of NC_086254.1, forward strand.
CCTGCTGACTGCAGACAGCACCGAGCAGGACTTTGCTCTGAAACGAGACTTCCTGTGGCATTAAAATAGATTTTTGAAAAGCCTGGCAGCACCTGTTCCCTCTTCCAGGGATGTTCAGCCCTCAGAGCTGCCGGAGCCCCAACCGTGACCTCTGCTTCTGCTTCTCGCAGAATTAAGAGCAACTTCTGCTCCCATAAATAGTCCCTTAAGAAGTGCGTAGGAGCTCTGTGACCAATTTCTTTTGAAAAGTGCTTTCAGTGACACCCGTGGCTGTGACCTTGCTCACTGTTCCCACCCCATGTCCTTGCAGGGCAGCTGTGTTTTGATGGGAGCCCGGTGGTCCTGGCCACAAGCTCCGCTTCCTTTTCTCTCATTTAATCAGCACTGAAAAGAACTTTTGGTTATCTGTGCGTTTTGTGGGAAGCTGCTGCTGCTTTTCCCACTGCTTCCTGCCTCGTTGAGGTCCTCATTCCCCAATGCCACTGAGGTGGCTGAGGGACAGCGTCTGAAAGCTGTCACATGTCACAGCTCCCAATCCTTGTTTTTATTCCACAAATAAAATGTGCTTTTCCAGAGAGTGATGCAGCCCAGCGAGTGCGTTGTCACAAACCAGTTCTCCCAGCCTGGAGAGCTGGTGGAGAGTCCCAAAACGCCCAGCTCTGCTCAGGAAGCGGCCTTGTGTTTAATCTTTGCAAGTGTGGAAATGGGAAGAGGGAGGCAGTAATGGGGAAAGTAAAACATATTTAACCTTTAGGGACGTAAATGGGATATCTTGGATCTGCTCGGGTTGACGTGGAGCGTGGTGGTGATTAAAAGCAACAGCAAACATTTTTCTGCTCGTGAATTACGGACTTTGTTCTGAATGCATTAAAATCTAGAACACTTTGGGGTTTCTTAACGTGAAGGAGGAGAAGAAATAGATTTATTACCTGGAAGGTTTGATGTTATAGTTCCAGGCATGTTTCCACAACCTTCCTGCAACCATTTGGAGCTGTACCTAACGTGGGCTCTCTCGTACAATTAAAGCCATTTAACTCCATCTAACGACCTTTTACTTGTCATTAAGACTAAATTTACTGACAGCAGGAAGAAACACATTTACCCTAACTCAGATGGGCTGAGAGAGCAAAACGTTCCAGCTAACTACGGCTCTCCTGGATTGTTAAATTTAGACCCAAAATTCTGGTCAGACAATTAAGTGCCGGCTCAGTGGCCACACCGCTTCTTTTGCATGTGTGAATTGGCTGAGCTGCCCGTGTCAGGCAAGAGGGATTCTCTGTCTGAATGTCTGAATTCTCTGGGGGTTTTTGGGCTCAGACCTGGGGAGTCCTTTCGTGGCACTGTGGTCTCTTTCTGTTTAGTCAGCAGCCCTGGTATGTTTTTCCTCTTCTTATCTGAAAATTTTTCGTGTTTATTTTTGGAATTCGTTGTAACCTGAACTTTCTCAGGTGTCCTTGCGGAGAGCAGAGAAACATCTGACTTATTTTTTAGGCAGATTTTTGCCAGTTGAGAAGAGTGTGTTCTTTCTTTTACTGTTTGTCGCTTTATTTTTGGAGCAGGTTTGTTACTGACCAGCCTGGCAGTGCAAATACAGAGGCAGCTGAAACAGTGCAGGTTCTGTGCTTCTTGCTGAAGTAAAGGCAGCACCTAATTTAACTTCTTCAGGCAACTGCCTTCACTTTTCTCCTGGAGAAAGCATCCCTGGGAGCTGGAGGAGGCTGTTAGCAGAGGGTATGTAACACAAGGTTCTGTCATGGTAGGAAATCTAGAGAGGTTCTCTTGCTCAGTATTTTCAGCTGGATTTTTCTTAGGCAGCTTCTCTCAGTGATAGGGAAAAAAACTGGAATATTTGAGTGCTTTATTGCTTTCTCCCCTATGGAGATGGTAGGAAATTTGGGTGACGTCCCTGCTGAGTTCCGAGTGTGTGTCAGGTTGTGTTCCCACTGTCCTGGTTGGCACTGGAGCATCTCTGTTTGCCTGGAGGCCAAAAGAATCTGTGTCTGAGCATTTGCTTTAGCTTTTGAGGCTGGGCTGGCTGTGGGGTGCTGCTGGTGAGATTTCTCTGTGATTCCTTCAGCATCCAGGCTCTGGGTTTGGTTTTTGGCAGCCTCTTCCAGCGGTGCTGTCCGTGAGGAACATCTGCAGATCATCTTCAGCAGAACTTTCTCAGACTCAGGATTTCTCTTTCCTCTCAGTGTCAATAGGATAGAGCTGGGCACAAGGAAAAAAAGAACTGGTCCAGGCTTGTTTTCCTGGGCTCAGCAGCGTGAGGTGAGGTTTGCTCCAGGATGGCTGAACGGGTTCGTCAATCTGATCTCTCAATTGTCTTTCTATATTTTTCTCTTGCAAGAAAAGGAGCAAAGCCCTGTGGAAGATAAGGATCGTTCTGATGCTTCAGCAGCTCATTTAAGCCACCTTATGAGCACATAGGCAAGTGAATCAGCCCTGGTGTCTTAATATGTCCTAAAATAAATTAGACTTTCGTAAGCAAATTCGGTAGGTTTGAACTGCTGTATTTTCATTAAAAGATTGCAGTGGAGAGAATGCTCTTTAAAATTCAGCCTCGGGGTTGTGTTGTTCATTAACTGATAGTCACTCCTGTTTACCTTGTGTGATAAGTCCCACGTTAAGAATGGCCAGCAGTGCTGATGCCGTCACAGCTGCCCTTCAGAGAGAATTGCCTTTTTTTTTTTATGGCTGGCTTTACTGACAGGTGGGAGTTTTTTTGGAACTCAAATAAATGCAAACAGCCACGACGTACCTCTCCTAATCGTGGAAAACCACTTGTTTGGTTTGTTGGTTTTTTTTTTTCTCCTCTCCTGCTCTTAGCAGCTTGGTAACGCTGTTGTCGGTACAAAGGTCATTTAAAAATCTGACATGTCAGCCCAGCAACATACTGCTCCTTAATGAGGCTTAAAACCAGCGTGGAGCTGCCTGGTGGAAATAAATTTGGAGCTGCAGAATGGAGGGAGACAAGTGAACAGCTTATTGGGATGGGATCACCTGGCTCTCCTTGCACCAGCCCCCATCTCAGACCTCTGGGTACTCGCAGTTCTCTTCCATAAAGGGGTTTAATTTTTCCTCTTGTTATTCAAATGAGCCCAGGTGTTTGACAGCACATTTGTGTTCTCAGAAGAAAAGCAACGAAAATATCTCCCGAAATCCAGGCACGGTGTTTGAAATTATTCCTTCCTGTGTTTGAGGTTTTTCTCTCCTCCTCACCTTGGCCTCCTGCTTGACCCACTGAGGGGGTCCTGCAACACCTCTGACTTCATCCCCACCTGGCTGAAGCCCCCCTGTCCCTGCTGCTCCCCGGGGTGTCCCTGCTGCTCCCCAGGGTGTCCCTGCTGCTCCCCCGGGGTGTCCCTGCTGCTCCCCGGGGTGTCCGTGCTGCACCCCGGGGTGTCCGTGTTGCTCCCCGGGGTGTCCGTGCTGCTCCCCGGGGTGTCCCTGCTGCTCCCCAGGTGTCCCTGCTGCTCCCCCGGGTGTCCCTGCTGCTCCCCCGGGGTGTCCCTGCTGCTCCCCGGGGTGTCCCTGCTGCTCCCCAGGGTGTCCGTGCTGCTCCCCGGGGTGTCCGTGCTGCTCCCCGGGGTGTCCGTGCTGCTCCCCAGGTGTCCCTGCTGCTCCCCAGGGTGTCCCTGCTGCTCCCCGGGGTGTCCCTGCTGCTCCCCGGGGTGTCTGTGCTGCTCCCCAGGTGTCCCTGCTGCTCCCCGGGGTGTCCGTGCTGCTCCCCAGCTGCTCCCCGGGGTGTCCGTGCTGCTCCCCGGGGTGTCCGTGCTGCTCCCCGGGGTGTCCCTGCTGCTCCCGGGGTGTCCCTGCTGCTCCCGGGGTGTCCCTGCTGCTCCCCCGGGGTGTCCCTGCTGCTCCCCGGGGTGTCCCTGCTGCTCCCCCGGGGTGTCCGTGCTGCTCCCCGGGGTGTCCGTGCTGCTCCCCGGGGTGTCCGTGCTGCTCCCCCGGGGTGTCCGTGCTGCTCCCCGGGGTGTCCCTGCTGCTCCCCGGGGTGTCCCTGCTGCTCCCCGGGTGTCCCTGCTGCTCCCCGGGGTGTCCCTGCTGCTCCCCGGGGTGTCCCTGCTGCTCCCCGGGTGTCCCTGCTGCTCCCCGGGGTGTCCCTGCTGCTCCCCAGGGTGTCCCTTGCCATTGAACCCCAGCTCCTGAACCTCCCTGCTCTCCCTGACACTCCCTCAGTGCTTTGAATGTCTGAAGGCTTTTCCTCTAATCCTGTTCCCCAGCACTACTGGAATTTCAGCACCTTCAGCCTCGCCTCGGTCTCTCGGGCTCTTTGACTGTTCTCCAGTGAAAACTAGGTCAGAAACAACCGTCAGCTTCTGATATTTCACTATTCCTGTTTTATAAGTTGTAACCCAGTGTCGCTGTGTTTAATCGCTTGCTTTAATTTTCACGTATTAAATGGCTCAGCTCTCTCTGCGTGAGCAGCCTGACACAGTAAAACTGCTCCAAATAACATCTTGGCTGTAAAAGCCATCTTACCTTGATTGGGGCTGAAAAAGTGAATTATCTTTTTTTTTGTTACGTATTAATGCTGGAGATGCCAAACTGACAGATTTTTCCACCAGCTCTCTCTTAAGTGTACATTTGCTGGCAGGTTTGGAGCTGTAATTAGCCAGCTTCTCTTTGTGCCTGTGTGGCTTTTGAACCTGATGGGTGAAAGAAAAATAGCTTAAAAACAATACCAATAATTAGAAACCCCCAGATTGGCGAGGAACACAGCAATGCAGGTATATTGGAAGGCATTTAAGAGATTTATTTTTAACTGAGTTGTAGCTGACTGGACCCATTCAGCATTTTTATAAAACTATTCTTGGAATGGTGCTCGAAGTCTGAGCTGAGGTGCCTCAGTGTTCAGTGAAATCCACCTGGTGTAATTTAAGAGAATCCTTCTTCCTTTCTCTTAGGCAGCCTTGGAGCCAGCCAGGGTTGGAATACTTGGGCATAAATGGGATTTAAATGAATCCTTACTTTTCAGTCTAACTTAAAGGTTGTGGTTTGAAAATTCTGCCTGAGCTGTTGTCTCCAAAAAGTTTTTTCCACGTTGTTTATTAAGCTGTTCTTAATAAACTTTAATTTTCTTCTTTCATGTGTCTCCTGCTGCTCTGTGCTCAAGGATCCCAATCCAGGCACGGGTTGGGATTGTTGGGGTTTTGATATTCCTTGTGAGGAATCCCTTCCAGCTCAGGGTGTGCAGTGATTATTCTGTGATTTTCCTGGGATTTGAGGATCCCTGGTTTGCAGGTTTCCATCTGGGAAGCTTTACCTGTGTTTGGCAGGTGGGGGACTTTGAACCAGGGGTGAAATGCTTTATTTAAGGAAAACTTCTGGAGGGGCCAGTGGAACAAATCCCAGCCCAAAATGTGGTTCTGAAGTCACTTCCCATCACTGGTGTGGCCGTCAGTGTCTCAATTCTGGAAGCTTTATTTATCCATGATGGGGATGAGGGGGAGTTGAGTTGAGATGTGCCATCGTGACACACTTTTCTGTATTAATTTGGGAAACATTTTCTTCTGGCAGTTGGGGGTTTTGTACAGTGCAGAAAGCAAAATGTTTGTAGTAGATACACTTGATACAGCTGGTCCTGGAAAAGCTTTTCATTGTTTTACCCTCTGAGCCCTAAAACTTGTATTGCTTCAGAAGGGCTAAAATCAGGGAAAAGTGCTTTCTCCAAGAGGGAAAGCAGCCAGCCAAGCGATTTCCACGATGGAAATTTGTTTTCCTGTAAATTCCACAAGGCTTTTGGGGTTGTTGCAGAGGTGGCCACATCTCCAGCACCTCAAAATCAGCAAATTTCCCTCTTCTGCCAGAGGGAGCACAGAAGGCTTCATTCAAGGTGTTTTGTTTGACAGGAATGACTCTTTAATATTAATCTGAGGACATCTAACCCTCCGGAATTCTTGGCTCACAACGAGTGAATCCTCCAGGGAAAACCAGCACTGCTGGTCACCTTTAGCAGAGTTGGGAATTTGGGGTGATTCAGTTTCCTCCTGTCAGTTTTGTTGTTGTGTTGTTGGGTTTTTTTCCCCCCTCGGTCCTTTCTCAATTTAACAGGATCATCTGATAACTCCAATAAAATGCTGCTGCAAAAACAAGCAGTGTTGCATGCAAGAGATGATTACCCAGGGAATTTTGGGCATGGATGTCTTAATGGGATTCCTGCCAGGCTGAGATCTCTCTGAATTGTCTTGCAGTGCAAATGTGTGCAGATACTGCTGGGCTGCTCTTAGAGGAATATTTAATATTATATTTAATACTATATTTAAATGAATATGTAATATTATATTTAATATTATTAGTATTTCCAATACAGTGAGGCGGAACAGGAAACTTCATTCTTTAGTGCTGTTTTTTTGTTGAAAACTTTGCTTCAAAGCAAATCCACGTGTTTGAAAAACAAATCTAAGGGTTTGCTTTCCTTTGCCTGCACTTTAGAAATACCAATATTTACCTTCCTTTTTTCTACCCTGTCTTTAATTTACTGTAACTGCTCAAAGCCAGGCAGTGCTGCTCTGCAAGAGAATAACAGACTCGGGCCATATGAGCAGACTTAAATTCAAAATTAATTTTACTTCAACCACTTTTTGCTTCCTGTATAAGCAACCTAGTCTAAATTTGCTGCTTTTAATAAGGGATGAGCATTGGGATTTGTTCATTTAACTCTTCCTCAAATTAGTTGCAAGTCATAAAACAATAGGACTTGTTTCTGGGTTTGTATTTGATTGGTTTGGTTGGGTTTTTCTGCAATGAATTTGCCAGCACAGCATTATCTTTGGAGGAGAGCTTTGGGAAATGTTGTTGCAACTTGTTTTATGCTTTCCCACTTTTACCTTTTACTGCTTTTAGTTGGAGTTAGAGGAGAAAAATCCCTTCAGGAAAAAGGGTGGTAAAAAGAAGAGTTAGTGCAGAATTTTGCTGATTTCTGGTGTGCTTGTGGAAAAGGGATCCTTGAACCTTTGTCTCAGGGAGAACATAACAAGACTGAAATAAAGGTAAAGGTGTTTGAATGGACAGTTTTGACTCAAGAATGCAACCCTGAGTAATGAAATTAAAATAGCTTTGAGGGCTGCTGGTTCTCAGTGTCAGGCAGGGTCTGGAACACCCTTCTGGAGTGAGTAACGGATGTAGAAAATCCACTCACACAAAATGAAACTTCCTTTTCAGGGAGATGCAGTAATTGTATCAAAACTGGGAGGGTTTTTACTTGCAGGAAGGAAACTCCTGGGTTATTACACTAAAAAATGGGCACTGTGTTCTGTGACTTAGTAATTCTTTCATTATGGACATTTTTAATTGATTTTGGACTGCTTTGATCAGTTCTGGAAGCTGCACAGGGATGCAGAGGAGCTTTTTTTCCCTTGCAAAAGCCTTTCCTCCCTAAGCCTTTGGAAGTCGTGGGAGTTGGCTCCTGGTCCTCTGACAAAGCCTCCCTGAGCAGCCCCGTCTCGTTAATAGTGGGATTGGTGGGAGTTTGTCACGATTAAACTGCAGATAATCATCATTACAGCCCTTGTGGCAGCCTGCTGATGAGACTTTATGATTATTGCTCTCCTTAACGAGCGGGTCCGCCTCAGCTCTGCGGAAAAGCAAAGAGGGAAAACATCAAGTTAAAAAAGGAGAATTGTCCCCTTTGGGAAACGTGCCCTGAGTCTCCAAAGCTGGACTCCCACAGGAGGCCCTCTCCTGCCTCTGCTCCTGAGATCTGGAGCCTGCCTCAGTTAATTGGGAGCCCGTGGTGCCACCAGCCCACTTTGATATTTTCCTCTTTCTCGCCATCCCCTGCCTCAGACCACTCTGGTTTTGGGGTGGGTTTGAAGCCCTCTCATTTTTGGGTACGGATTTGGAGTCCCCTCTGGTTTTGGGGTGGTTTTCCTCTGCTGTTCTTCTTCAGGCAGACAGAGCCCCCAGATCCCACCCAGCAGTGAAGTTGGGTGTCCAGGAGGCAGCAGTGAATCCAGTGACTGACTGGCCATTCCAAAGGGAACTGATGTTTGGAATAAAAATGTTGCAGCTCTTGAAATGAACCTGTATCTTCCTGTCCTCTTGCAGTGTCTCTCCCCATGCCTTTCCCTGCAGACAGGTGGATTTAACTCCCCAGTGTCCTCTGGAAGTGCCTGCTCTGCTTAAAGCTGGAATTTTCTTTGGAGACAGAGCATTTCTTCCTTGCAGCCATTTCAGCCCCTCTGTTTGTATTTATTGCAGAGCAAATCCCTGTCCATCTCTGCGTTCACAAAAGAGTTCTTGCATCTGCACTGCCACAGAAATTTGGGGGGCAGGAGGGCATTTGGTGGTTCCTGCTCCTGGGAAAGGCTCAGCCCAGTGGATGGGGCTGCTCTGTTTGCCAGAGCCAGGCTCTGCTCCAGCCAAACAAAGCCTGCTCCGCAGCAGGCTGAGTAAACTCGATACCAATTCACAATACTTTAATTATTTCTCCAAGGATTTGAGCCTCCTTTTAATTTTCTTCCTGAAAGGCATTGCCTAAATTGCCTCTGTGCCCAGCTTTCCTTCCTAGTGGAAAACTACTGCACCTTGTGCTGGCCACACATCCTGCCTGGATGCTCGGGAGCCATGGGGGTTGTCCCGGGATTTTTTGGGGTGTGCAGGGAGCTGGAGCTCCCTTCCCAAACCCACCTTTCCCAAGGTTTGTGTTCTGGTGCTGAGGATGACCAGAGGATCAGACTGTGTCAGAGCTAGCTGTTCTTTGGGAGTTTAAAGCTTTGTTTTTGCAAATGCAGAAAAGTCATCACTTAATGCTGTGCTAGGAAGCAAAGATTCCTTTGAAGCATTGGAAAGTTTTACTTGGAGTTACCGACCTGAAACAAAAAAGTTTTGCTGGGCTTGAGCAACCTGGAATCGTGGCAGTGTCCCTGCCCATGGCTGGGGGTGGAATTGGATGGGGTTTAAGGTCCCTTCCAACGCAAACCATTCCATTTTTCCATGAAAAAAACCCAGTGGGAATCTGGCAAAAATCACCACGTGCTGTGGCCTGTCACCGAGCCTGGAGAGCCTCCAGCTCATCCCTTGTCCTGAGCTTTTGGGATGTGTGTTTGGGGAGCCGTGGGGTTCGTGTACCTTAATTCCCACTCCCTCTCCTTCCTGGAGAAGAGAATTCCTTCAGGGATTCCTGAGCTCCGAGCAGGGAGCTGCAAGGCTGGGGCTGCCTCGCCCAGGCACAGCTCGGTTGGTTCAGTTTGAGTCCCCAGCTGAATCCTGCAGAATTCCCAACAAACACACTGCATTTTATTCAGGAGGAGCTTTTTAACCTGGATTAGCTGAGCTCAGAAGCTCCAGGCATGCGAGAGAGAACAAGCTGCACGGCTGGCTCAGCTCTCGTGCCTGTGGGGTGACATCTTGATGACAGTGGAGTTTAATTGCTCTCTGCTTTGCTGATACAGGCTATTGTCCATTTAGGGCCCGGCTTTCTGCTGTACAGGGCAGGACAAAGCATTTCCATTAGGCTACAGTTTGGTTTTTAACTTCATCATGTGTCTTGCTCTCTAAACTTTACTCAAAGGTAGAGTTTTTCTGCATTTCTGCTCAGTGTGTAGTGATGTCAGAGCCTGCTCCTGATGCTTCCTGGTAATTTTGTTAGGATGGTGAAATTCTGTAATTCTGGGGAGCTGGGAATGGTGAAATTCTGTAACTCTTGAGGAGCTGGGAATGGTGAAATTCTGTAACTTTGGAGCTGGGAATGGTGAAGGAAATTCTGTAACTTTGAGGAGCTTGGAATGCTGAATGAAATTTTGTGAGATGAAGTTGAGGTTTGAAGTTGAAGTTTGTGAGATGAGTTTTTTGAGCTGACACTTTAAACTCTTATTTTCTATCTTATAGAAACACACTTGATTTTTAACCCTGGAAAATTAAACCACTGAGAAAGCAACATTTGTGCTGTAACAGCCCACTTTAAATGGTGCAATTATAACCAAAGAAGCCAATGTGCCTTTTGCAGTTTAGCAATTAAAAACTTTAAAATGTACAGCGTAGCATTTTGGCTGACATAAAAGCTTTTGATCATTTTATTGCTGCTTGTACTTCTGGGCAGGATTTGTAGGTGCTTTAATATTATGGTGATAATGTCTCCATTAATGTCTATTAGGCAAATGATAAATGATAATAAACACAAACTACAGTTCAGAGTAATTGGTGAGAGTCCAGCTCTTAAACCTTCATCAAAAGCACCTTTTCAATAATTATTTGTGTTAAAAGCTCAAGTGTTCACTTGTGCCCAAAATAAATTCTTTTAAATGTTGGGGACAGGAAAGTGGAGGGGGTCTGTGACAGCACTGGATGATAAATGGGATTATCTTGGAGGGGTGGAGGGAACAGAGGTGTCCATGGGATAATTTGGGGATTGCTGAGGAGCTCCTGGCACACCCCGCTCTGCTCCCTGGGGTTTGCAGGATCCCATCAGCATCCCTGGAAGGATGTGGGTGAATCCTAAATCCTCCAGCAGCATCCCTGTGGCTCCCCTGGGCAGCCGGTGCCTCTCTTGAGTGGAAAGCATCGAAAAGTGGTGGATTTACATGGAATTTCCAAGGCTCTTTCCATGAGAATGTTGATTTGAGTAGCAAAGCTGTCATTTTCTAGTCAGCAGCAGACTCCATCCCATCTGTGCTCAACTTCAAACACGATCCTTGGGAGGCCTCAAATTGCAGATGGAAATTGCATTGCAGGGAGATGGCGTTTTAATTCCGTAAGTAATAGGTGGGACGTGAAAAAAGGGAATATTCAGGAGGCTTTTTCAGCTGCTGAGTTTCTGGGAGGAGGTAAATACACACCTTGGAATAGTGGGATGTCCTGGGAGCCTCCGTGGCTCTCTCCTGGGCCAGCCTGGGCTAATTGGCTGCCAGCAAACTCCACCCAGCCTCACTGGGAGCTGTGGGTCTGTTCCAGGGTATTCCTCTCCCTTGGGATTTGTGTTTCTTGCTGCTAATGAACTCAGGGACTGGGAGGTGTCTCCTGGGAGTCTGTCACAGCCTGGATCTGCTTCGCCTTTGGACTCTGGTTTGCTTTGCAAGCCCTCGGGGGGGTGTCTAAAACAAAAATATAAATGGAAAGTAAAATCTGTGCAGCTCTGCAGGTATCCAGGTGTGCTTAAACTGAGGATCCTCCTGGGCTGGCACCTTTTTCTCCCACCCTTGGCCCAGTTGTGCTGGGAAGCCAGAGGAAGCAGGAGAGGGAGCCTTGCCTATATTTGGACCTTGCTGTGTGGGCTAAAGAAACATAAACCAGTCATAACCAAAGAATTAAAGAGGAACTTGGAGTTTGGGGCATTACAGAGTCTGAAATTTTGTGCTTTTTTAGCGATTTTTGGCTGTTCCCATTTTTGTAGCTGCTTCCTGAGGTGCAGCAGCTTTACCTGGGCACTGGTTTTACCTGGAATTGATGTGATTGGAAACATCCCATTAATGCCAGCCTTGGTTAGCAGGATTTTATAGTTTCTCTCTATATTTATTGGGATTCTTGCTACTAATTTTAACTGTTTGTAAGAAGCTTTAAATTCTGAAAATAACCTCCTCGTTCCAACACAAATAAGGGTAAATTTTCAGTTTCTCTCTGGGCATTGGTGACTCTGAACATCCAACAAAACAGACAAACACATCAATACTAACTTCAGGCAAATATTTTCCATAGAACACAGCCTGCAGTATAAATTCCAGTAAATACATGACAGAACTTCCCAAAATGATGTCTTCTTTAATTATCTGTATTTCCCTGAAGAAACAGAGAGGCTTCCAGCTGGCTCCTTGACCTGAGGATTTCCAGTGTCCTTTCTGATCCTGGGTAGGAACATCCCATCCAGCTTTTCCACTAAAGGTGTTTAAAACCTTCTGCCAGCTCCAATCAGCCCTGATAAAACACTTTATTACATTTAATTCTTCCGTATTTTATTGACATTTTCTTCTTCTTCCTACTCTTTTCTCAGCTTCCACTTGCCAGACCTGGAATATTTAAGTGTGAGGAGCTGTTTGTGTGTTGCCACCGTCTCTGTGAGCTTCCAGAGTCTCTTTTTAGGGTTTCTTGCTCTCCTCTAGCCTGGGGAAACTCAAGGATGAGCATAATACTGTGATAATAAAAGCTGAATATCCTGTGGGAGCTTTGGGGATGAGTTTGGGCGTTTTTCTGGTTTAATCTTTTAACTTTTGAAATAATCTGACGGTATGTGGAGGACTGACAAAAACCCACTTAGGTCTGTGGGGGTTTTATTCATGTTTTGTTCATCCCAGAGCAGAGCTTTAAGGGTTTTATTTCTCCATCATTCCCAGGGCATACAGCAGGAGCTGTGGAAAGGAGGGAACTGGGCATGGACGTGTGGAAATTCTCTTCCCAGATGGCAAAGAAATGAAATTTTACGGAGTAGATGCCGGGGTGTATCCAGGCTCTTTCTGAGGGTCTGTTTTGCAGTCAGGTGGAGAGGCTGGAGCTGGTAAATCCAGTTTGGGTAGATCTCAGAGGTGCAGCTGTGGTTTGGATGTTCCTTTGGGAGTTACTCCTGCAGAGCTTTGGGGCTGCAGGCTGGGCCCTGCTCTGGCCCAGCAGCTCCTCTGCTGCTCCAGAGGGAGTTTGATGCAGCTTTTGTGGACCACGGCAACCTCTGGAGCTGTGGGAATGCTCTGCCAACCTTCCAGCTTCCTCAGGACAATGGCAGGAGTGGAATTCCTGCATCTGAGGTGTGCTTGAAGGGGCTTTGCTGCCTCTGGAAACTGCAAGTTCACAGGTGGTGTTCCCCATGGATCCCAGGAATTGTTCCCTGGCCCCACACATCCCAAAATTGTGCTCCATCCCCTGTGTATTCCTGGCCCCACACATCCCAAAATTGTGCTCCATCCATCCCCTGCATTCCCTGGCCCTACAGATCCCAAAATTGTGCTCCATCCCCTGTTCCCTGGCCCCACACATCCCAGGAATTGTGCTCCATCCCCTGTGTATTCCTGGCCCCACACATCCCAGGAATTGTGCTCTGTCCCCTGTGTTCCCTGGCCCCACACATCCCAGGAATTGTGCTCCATCCCCTGTGTATTTCTGGCCCTACAGACCCCAAAATTGTGCTCCTTCCCCTGAATTCCCTGGCCCCACACATCCCAGGAATTGTGCTCTGTCCCCTGTGTTCCCTGGCCCCACACATCCCAGGAATTGTGCCCCTTCCCCTGTGTTCCCTGGCCCCACACATCCCAGGAATTTTGCCCCTTCCCTCTGGACCTCTCCAGCGCTGTCACCCTCATGGATGAGTGCAGGGGTGAATTTCTGGTACCTGCTCACCTGGCAGGTGGCTGCTGCAGAGTACCTGAACTGTGCTTTGCTCCCGTAGATTTTTATCTTTAATCAGCTTCCAGCAGCTGTTTTTAAACCCAGAGAGTCTCCTGGAGGGATAAAGCTGGAATTCATTGGAAAAGGGATGAGATTGTGTCCCTTTGCTTGGACAAATCTCCTTTGTTTTCCTCTTGTGTGAACACAAAGGTGAGGCTTCAAATCCTTGATTTGCCAGGGATTTACTGCATCCAGGGCTGAGGAGGTTACTTGGTTTAATTGGAAAGGCTGAGGGAATTTCCTTGTTCCCACTCAAAAGGGATGGAATGGCATTTCTAGGAACTACAACGCAGGAAGTTCAGTCATGGCATCGCTGGGGAAGGGGAATTAAGTGACTCTGAGGTGACTCTTGACAAAATGACAGAGGGGTTTTGGAAAGGGCAGCGAGAACTCCTGATAATCGGGGTTGTCCATGCAAGAACATCCAAGGAAGTTAATCCAAGTGAAGATATAAATGGAAATGTGGTTTTCATTTGGTTTCACGTCATTCGTCTGTTGTCTTTTATTCTGAATGAAGGTGTCCATGCAGGGATTTAATTTGATCTAATAAAGGTACTTAGTGTCACATCCTTAATTAGTTTAGGGTGTGTGGTGTGTTCTCCTCCTCCATGGACATCCTGAAGGAGCTGTAGCTCCAACACCGATATTCCTGCACAGGAATCACAAACAGGCACAGGCAGAAACTCTGAATTTTGGGAGATACATCTCAGTTTGCCATTTAACTTACATAAAGCTGATATTACCCACTTAACTTCAAACCAGTTTATTTGTAGATTGTGGGATTTATAAGTTCTGTAATTAAACCGTGTCTGATTTGTGCATCAGGACTTTTGTTCCTGCCTCCTTATTCCACTTCCATCCTCCTTACCCCTTTTTTATTCCCCTTAAAACAACTTTCCAGACCAAAGAGCAGAACTTCCCAAATCTGTAATTTGCTGTACAAGAACCACATGGATTGATTCGGGTTTTTTTTTTCTTAAATCCAGATTTTTTTCATGTTTCAAATGCTTGTTTGCTCAAGTATGTTCCTCTGAATTTCTGGACACGGGGAACAAAAAGCTGGCCAGGCTGTCCATGAGCAGCGTGCTGTGGAATGCAGTGTCGTGGCACTCGAGGAATTCAGTGATCTCTGTACCAAGAGCAAGATGCTGTTTATTGGTGCTTTCTAAAGGTTGTTCTGGGGCTATAAAATCCCTTATCCAGCACTCGGGGAGCGCTGTGGGCTCCCAGCGTGTTCCTGCTTTACTCAGCGTCATAAATGTCCTGTAATGATCCCAGGGCTGGGAAATCCCATTGGATGGGCTCTTCAAAAACTCAGACTCTGGCTGGGCTGGGTTTATCCAGCCAGGTTTTGTTAGGTTCTCCTGGGCTAAAAGGGTTTTTGGTTTGCTGGTGAATTTATCCTTTTTTTTTAAATTGATGTCGTGGCTGAGATTTTTCACTGCTTGCCTGGGAAAGTTTTATGAGGGATGGTTAACTTCATGAATTTCAAGCTGTTTAATTCTCTTGCTGCTAAAATTTAATTATCTGTTCCTCTAATCCATTGGAAATGGATCCTTTGGAAACTGGGTGACACAAACAGCACAACACAACTCAAGTTTTGGGCTTGCTCTCCCAAATTCCTGGTGGTTTTCCCATGGAAATGTGTCTCCCATACACACGGCAACATTTTCACTTAGAAAAGATATTTTCAACTTATTTATAAATTCTTCTGGCCCTTTGGAAAACTTCACAATGGGGTCTCACGAGCCCCACGGAGCAGAATTCCTGTCTTGGAGTGCTTTGTGTGATTTAGGAAATAAAACATCCACAGCCCCAATTCTGCTGGAATCGGAGGAATCCAAACTCAGCGTGGCTTGGGTTGGGTCTGTCATTTTTTTTCCTTTGGTTAAAACCTCAGGTGAGACTTGAAATTTAAAAATCTTTGGGATCTCTAAAATGACAGCGAGGCAAAAAGGCTGAAATCGAGCAGTTTTAGAGTCACAAAAATACAATTTTTTAAATGTGAGCCACTGAGCCTGGAGGAAGAGGCCGATTGTTGAAACAGGCAACGTAACAACACAATTTTACAACGGAGCTGCAGTTTGCTTTTCCAAAGGATTGCCAGCTTTCTTTTGGAAAAAATTTGCTTTGCTTCCTCTCAGGCCGACAACTGGAATAAATTTTCCCCTCAAGTGTCCATTTTTTAACTCAAAACTTACATAAGCACCAAAACTGAGCTGTTCTGTGCCCAAAATGTGCTGGAAGGAACCAAGTGTCACCTCTGAGCTGCTCCTCCCCTGAGCTAAGGGTCACCTTAGTTTATCTCTTTTTGGGGCACAAATCATTGTTTCAGGAATTTTTTTTTTGTTTTTTTACTTGAAACACACATTTCCCTGACCTTTCCCCTTGGAAAAAAATAAGGAAAGTAAAAAATCCACATGAAAAATCAAGCTTGAGTGTGGCTTGGCAACAAACCTCAGAGCTTAGAATTTCTCTGAGGTAATTTTTGTTTTTCCACTTGTTTTTTCTAGGATGCTGTGACGTCAAAACCAGTCATCCAATTTCAAGGAAGCCAAGGGGTAAGTTTGTCCCTGGAAAAGTTCTTTACATTTGGTGGGGTTGGGGAATTTGGGCTGTTCCAGCTCGAGGAATGATGCTGTGATTGCTGCAAGGTTCAGGCCTGCTCCAGGGAGGTTTTTACTCATGGATTCTCTCTCTCTAAAACCTTTTCCCTCCTCTTTGTTTCCTAACCTTGCTTAAATCCATGGGAAATTCAGGTTTATGTTGGGTAGAACAGGGAAAAGGAAAGGATGCAGAAATCCATGGAATCCTCACTGTATCCCAAGAAAACACCGTGCTAAAACTCCCTGCAACACTTTTTGCATCTCAATTCCTTCCAGCAGCAGAGCCTGGAGGCTGCTCTGACAGTCCTGGAGGTTTATTTAATGTAACTGCAGTTCTGTGAGGACCAGAAGTTATTTTAGATTTAGGAGTTTTACTTCCCCAACTCCTGTTCCGATGACAGAACTGGGGATATTTTTAGCCCCTTGAACCATTCTGTCATGCCAGTCGCTGACAACGTTGAGATTTACGTGGTGGTGTTTCTGGTAAAGCAATGCAGCCCTTCAGTGAACTTGAAAAATGTCATTTAGATACCTTTTATTTCTAAAAAAACTGTGTTTAACTTTAGTCTCTGCATAAAGAAGGGGAATTTGTTTTTTTTCTTTTCATTTTTTTTCAAGAATCTGAATTCAGCTGTAACTTCTGATTATTTTTTATGCACTGGCACATTAAAGCTTTCAAAAAGGCTTGGACTGAGCAGACATCAAACCCAGCACATTGTCCTTGCCCACATCCTACTTTGAGATATTATTCTCACTAACAGTACATAGAAAATGTAGCAGGAAAGACATGATTGTTATTGTAAGTTAAGAAGAAAAATACAAACCTTCTTGTCCTGGGAAATGAAAGAAAGGAGCAATTTCCAGGTTTTTTTACTTTGTTTAGATTTAAACTTCCCCGAAAGCTCAGCCATGAAAGTTGAGATCAAAATCTGCCCTGGGGTTGGGCACGATGAGAAGTGAGGAGAAGTGAAGGGTGGTGATTTGTCTGTATTTGATGAGCTTTGCTCATGGAATAAAGAAGGTAAAAACATTGGGAATGCTTTCCTTTGCCTTTGGAAGCAGCATTTACACCTGACATTTCCTGTAAAGCTTTGGAAATGCCTCCTCTGAATGTTTCTCCTTGAAGGAAATGTGGCAAAAGGGATCAAAACAGCTTAAAATGCTCCTCTGCCCTGAGCCTTTGCCCATGGTGGGTTCCTCATGGATCTCATATGGACAAATATTACCAAAAATATTAATTTCTGAGGATAATGAAGAATATTTTCAAACGCTACAGTTGCTCCCAGCAATTCAAAATACAAAAATAAACAAGAGTTAATTCTGTTTTAGCCCTGAACTCTCAGAGGTGGTGGAGGAGCTGCAGTGTCACTCCGTGGAGAAGGAGAGGAGCTGGGCTGGGCTGCAGGGACGATGTGGCAGCAGAGCTGACCTCTGCCTGCTCCTCCTCACCCCTTAATTAATGGCCCTGACGAGGAAAGGCCAAAGGTAGAGCTTTGAGGAGAGCTGCAGCTCCACGGAGCGCACAGAAAGAGCTCTTTGTCCCCTCATTATTATTTTTGCTGGGTATGACAGGGAGCTGGCAGCTGGGGAACCATCTGCTTTTAAGGGTAGGACTCTGCACGTCGGGATTCTCCTGCTTTTTAAGGAGCTGAGGCTTAAAATGCTTTCGAGGGATCCTCCATCAGTTGGGCTCCAGAGATGATTCCAGGAATTTGCCAGGCTCTCACCTTCAGGTGGTGGCATTAAAACATATTTGTTGAGCTGTTCTGCTTTTTAAATTCTTTCTTTCGCTCTTCCTCAATTCCCCAGTTTGCTGCCTTCCCATTTTGCTTCCCAAAAAATGCAGCTGTGGAGAATCCCATTAATTTTTTGGGGTGGGAAGTTCGTGCACAGCACAAGTGTCAGTGTGATTTAAAGCAGTGATGTTTAATAGTGGGAATTTTCTGTGCAAGTATCCCTCTCTCAAGAGGGAAAATCTTCACTTGATGATTTAGGGAGGCAAGACATGAAATAAGAATTTAAACAAACTGCTGCTTCTTGAATTTAATTCTCTAGAAGCCTTGAAATTACTGTGCCCATGTGGTTTTACCTATTCCAGTGTCACTCCAAAAGCTATCAAGGAAAAGCATCAAGGATACTTTCAGTTTCTAATACACAGAAAAAGAAACTTCCATGTTTGAGACACTAATTAACCAGGGAAGGGAATTGCTGGGAATAAATCCCAGGGCCAGCAAGGTGGCAGCAGAAAGGAGGAAATAAAACAAAATAAAACAACTCTTCCAGTGACAAGGGACAAATCCTCTCCTGCCTGGATCCTGGTCTGGCTCCAATCTCACAGGAGCTGATAAAAACTTGGGGGATTTTTTCTTGGGATGTTGCTCTTGTTAATGCTTTTGTTCTGTGTAATAATCTGAATTTCAGTTGTAATAACCAGGTTGTTTTTACCAGAGTTTATACCCCCTAAAGTGCGTCCATGGATATTCCTTAGGAGCAGCACCTGCCTGTCAGTTGTTCCTCGTGGATTTTCTTGGATAATTTTATAAGTTTTTATGGAGTTTTGAGCATTGTGCTCGTTTCAGTGTGCACATAAATTAGAATTTAAGAGCTGGAGTACCACAGCGTTACAAATTATGTGCAGAACTGTGGTAGAAATACTGAAAATGCTTCTATTTTGGTAAAAGATGTGCAGAATCAGAGCTTAGGCTGGCTGAAATTTGCAGGTGCTTGTGGGGTGGTGAGAGCAGGGGCAGAATTGAACTGAGAGGGGAAAAAAAACCCCTTCAGGTGCCAACCCCAGGTGTGTTGTGCAGCATTTTTAAAATGACTGTTGGGAGCAAAACATCTTTGCTTTATGATTGGAAAATACAACGTTTCCCCATTTTTTTGGGATGAGGTTTTGGTATTAACAGAGGGAGGTGAAATCTGTGTTCAGAGCGAGCTGTCCACAGATGAATGTTACTTGAAAGAAGAAAACAGAAGTCACATCTGGGCCGAGCTATTTTTAAGTGTCTCTGGTTACTGGTGCAGTACCCAGCACCAAAATTAGGGCTCCCTCAAAGCAGTCACCATGCTGATTTGGTGGCTTGAGAAACCTTGTGTTTTCAGCTAAAAATAATTCCTAGATAACGGCTGCCTTGCACATGAGACACTTTTCAGTACTAAAGTGACTCTGCCTCATTTTACAGCCCCTGGAAACTCTGCAAAAACCCTACAAAAATCCAAAACCGAGGCTTTTGGAGCAGCTGTTTTTTCCAGTGGTAGAGCAGGAGAGAGGAGAAGGTTTTTTGAGTGTGTGGAGGTGTGATTTGGTGACACCCTGCAGGTTTTATTTTCCAGGCTCAGGTGCAGCACAGCTCAATTCCCCTGGAAGCCCCGTTGGATTTTCCTTTTCTTCCCGTTCCCACCAAATTTCCAGCTGCAGAATCCTCCCCCCTGAGCCTGCTGCTTACATAACTCTGCCTTTGTGCCTGTTCTGGTAAAGCAGAAGGGAATTTTCTTCCCCCTGCCTGGGTGGGGGCAGAGTGTGCCAGGAAAGATTAAAAGGGCTCGAGGGCTGTGGCACACGTTTGGCAGGGGAGATAATGGGGCTGCTCAGGGAGGGTCCAGCAGCACCCAAAAAATCTGCTCCCAATATTTATACCTGGATCCTGGGGGTGACTTTTCCTGCTGTATAAAGCAAGGCTCAAGTCTGGGTTTTTGGGCTCGTTTTTGGAAGAAGGGAGCTCTGTTTGAGGGCAGGGAAACACCACACACGGGCTCAGCTCAAGAGAGCATCCCTGTGGTTTAGCAGAGGGACACAAATCCCTCCCTGGCTTTTCCAGGCTGCTGGAGACGTCTGAGCTCTGAAGGAAACCACCCCAAACCCCTCCTGTCCCAGCACAGCCATGTGTGGATGCCACGGGCTGCCTTGCTGGGATTGTGTATTTTCTGCGTAGATGTGGCAATCTGGGTAAATATAAATCCGTGTGGTGAAAGCCTGGCCTAAAATAGGCTGGAGCTGGTGTTCCTTCTGTCTCAGCTTCTGGAAGCCATCTTAATTATCAAATATTGATGTGATAGTAGAGCTCAGATGCTGACATTTACGTTGGGTCCTGAATGCAGAGGGGAGACAGTTTTCCCTTTTGAAAAATGAATGGCTGTTGGGGGGGTGGAAAAAAAACAATGCAGGATGGCTGTGGAGTTGTCTGTGGAGCACACTTAATGCTTGATTAAATATTTAATTTAGCAGCAGCGTCACACTCTACTGTGAGCCATGAAATCTTGTTATGGAATTATAATTTCTTAAAAAAGAATAAGCATGCTACCTAGTGACCTGGCTTGTGCTATGTTTAGTGCTGGATCAGTAATTCTAAAGGAACGAGCCTCGAGTGTTTTACATTGAATATAAACAGTGGGAGCGAGTCTGTTTGGAGCCTGAATCAATAGAATTGGGTCAGATTCCTAGAACAAGGTGGTTTTGGGCTCTGTTTGAGGCAGCTCTGCTCTCTCACAGCCGTGTCCATCTTCAGCTGCTCTTCCCCATGTGGGAAGGAAACAGTGGGGATAACTCAAATTCTTCCCTCTCTGCAGTAACCCAGGTGCTTTCCTTGGTGCAAAACGCCTCGGAGCATCCTGGCTGCAGGAGAATGGAGCTCTCCTGGGCCTGGGGTTACCTGAGTGACCAATGTTCCCCTTCCTCCTCCTCCTCCTCCTCCTCTCCCGAGCAGCACATCGCCATCCCGAGGCCCGACCGACCGGCGGAGGTGCGGACCTTCACCTTTTATCTCTCCAATATTGGCAAGGACAGCCCTCAGGGGAGCTTTGACTGCATCCAGCAGTATGTGTCCAGGTGAGTGGGGCATCCAAGGAAAAAACAGCCTTTTTTAAAATTTTTTTAACCCTCTCTTCTGTGGCATCTTCCTTAACAAAGCTTAATGCACGTTCTTACATTTTAGAGTCTTCCTGATCTGCTTTGATGTGGTTTTTTTTGGTTTTTTTGAGAAGCACCTGGTTCCCTCTCAGCTCCTCTGTGTGTCCCCACTGTTACTCAGCTAACACTCCCCCAGCTGTCCCCCAGTGCCAGCCTGGTGTCCCTTTGCAGTGTCAGGAGTACCTTTTCCATTGCGTTTCTCTTGCAGCAATGGCAATATCCATTTGGATTGCCTGGGAAGCATACAGGATAAAATCACCGTGTGTGCTACTGATGATTCCTACCAGAAGGCGAGGCAGAGCATGGCACAGGCAGAGGAGGAGACTCGCAGCCGGAGCGCCATAGTCATTAAACCTGGGGGGAGATACGTAGGTAAGCAGCCACTCAGCTTGGGGCTCTGCTCTCCATTGGGGACTCAGCAGGCTCTGGAGGCAAATCCTGATGTTGTTGGCTTGATTGTGGCAGCCTCAAAAGTTCCTGGTAGCTCCTCGTGGGTGATTCAGGGGGCTGCTCTCCTTGTTGTTGTGCAAATCCTGATGTTGTTGGCTTGATTGTGGCAGCCTCAAAAGTTCCTGGTAGCTCCTCGTGGGTGATTCAGGGGGCTGCTCTCCCTGTGTTGTGTTGTCTTCACTCCCATCCTCACCCTGAAGGAACTGCCCCAGCCCCAGAGGTGTCCAAGGTCAGGATGGAGCCACCCAAAGGTGTCCCTGCCCCTGGCAGGGGGTGGCACTGGGTGGTTTATAGGTGCCAGCCAGCCCAGGCACTGTGTGTTGTCATGTGCAGTGCCATGGCTCTGTCACGTGGCAGTGCCAGGTCTCCCTGCTGAGCCCTCCCCGTGTCCCTGCTCCCGGCCAGCTCAGCTGGAACTGCCACCACCTTGTCACAGCTGTGCCCCACGGGGCCACAGCAGGGAGGACACGGGCAGCAGTGCCCTCTGTTAATGAACACACACAGCAAAGCAGCCTGGAACAGCCCTGCTCGCTGTGACAGCAGCAGCAAAGCCTGAGCAGAGGAAATAAAATCATGGCAAATAACCCAGGGAGCCTGCAGAGACCCAGGGCCCTGCTTAACCTCAGCTCACAGACTTTGGGCACAAACACCAACCAGAATGCAAAGATTCACTGGGTTTTTTTATTTATTTCTCTGAGGCAGCTGCTTTTCCTGCAGCCCATGTGATCTGCAGCCAGTCTCTTCTCAGGATCTGTGATGAGAAGGGTTGAGTTGCAAAATGTAGAACTGACCCTGACTCATTGTCACAGCAGCCAAGTGCTCAAAGCTGAGAAAGGAGATAGTAATCAGGAAGGAAATGCATTGATTTCCTGTAAGCCAAAAGATTATTTTGTTTAGCTCCTCTTTGAGACCATTACAGTAAGTGCCTGAAGTTAAAGCTTCTGAGGGAGAAGATTCTCAAAAGCAATTTGCTTCCTGGAAAGACGGAGCAAAACTTTTTTCAAAATTAAAAATACTCCTGGCTAAAACCTTTTACTGCCCTGAAATGGAGACAGAGCTGTGTGAAAGCAGCAGGGGCAGAGCGTGTGCTCCTAGATAAGATGTCAGTGTTTGAGGAGGAGAGCTCTGGTCCAAGAAGGAAGGGCTTGGAAGGACAGTCCTGGTGTGGGATCCGCAGGTCCTGGTGTGCCAGCAGCATCAGCTGATCCCTGCAGGCCGGCCTGGAGGGACAGGGCTGCCTCTCACATTTCCAGGAGAACACGGAGCTCAGCACTCGAGCGCCAGTGGAGTCGTTCCAGGCAGCTCAGATGTGGAAAAATTTATGTGAAATGTTGGAATTGGAGAGCAGCAGAACTTACAGATGTGAGCTGACACTTGAATAAATAGATATGTCAATAGATAGCTGCAGGTAAAGCTGCAGGGGATGTGTGCTTGTAGCCACACTAAATATGTGTGCATACATCCACAGACATGCACGTGTATAAATATTTGAAAATCTTTTGTGTCCTGGCTTAACTTAGGTTTTTTTCTTTTGCTATCACTGCACATTTTGGCTCCAGCCTTTAAGTGGAAGCCTCCCAACGTGATGTTTTTACTGTTCATGACCTGGCAAGAGTGAAGGCAGTTCTAGAAAGCTGACGAATCTTCTCTTGCCCCATTTCTGGAAACAAAATCCAGCTGACCTCTGGATTGTGGGATGTTTAACGTGCGAATTGGTGTCGTTCCCCCTCTTACCTCCCCTCAGCCCTGCTGAGGATGGGTCGTGCTTCCTCTCCCAGCACTGTGGTGTGTAATGAAAAGCCAGGAAATGGGGCCAGGGTTACGCAATGTGCAGCTCAGTAAAACAAACAGTGCAGACAATCCCCAGTATCTTCAGATGACTCAGATGAAAACGTTGCTTCCTAGCAATGGAGCAGTGCCCTGCTGGAATAAACCTCCCAAACACTTGCAGTAAGTGCTGGATGTTGTTTGTCCTAGGGAAGGTCACTTTCTCCAGCCCAAGTAATTATTGATTGGATCTCCAGGTTTTTAGACCTTGGAACCCACACGTTTTGTTTTCAGCTTCGCTTGGTTTGCCTTCAGCAGCAGGAACCTGTGTTTGAAACAGTCCCAGCCCTTTGATTTGGGTGGTGTGAGGGTTCTGGTTTTCAGCAGGAATGGAGAAAAATGAATTGTTGGATGGTGCTGTCAGCAACCAAGAAGCACAGCGGGGACGGAGCTGGGATGCACTTGTGAGCCAGCTTCACGTTGTCACTTATCTGCAAACACAGTGGAGAAGGGGTTATTCCATCAGCACAGGCAGCACCCTCATGAATAGGCTGATGGCCCAGTGTCAGCCCCATTCATGGGGCCGTGTTTGGAGGGGGAAGGGAGGTGGACCCAGCCCCATAAAGTTCCTATTGTTCTGGAAGCAGAAACATCTGCTGGAGGAGCGTTTTTGCTGAGCTCAGCAGCGGGGAGCCGCTCGTTGACCAGTTCTGGTCTTTCCACTCCGTATTTCCCACTCTTCTACATAATAATGCCGAATTTTCTTCTCGCAGGGAGGGCGAAAATAGTTCGATTAACCGTGGGGGGATACGTGCACTTGGGATAAACGAAAAGCTGGCAAACAAAGGGAGCTTTATGTAAGCTGGTGGCCAATAATGCTCAGGTTTCCAGAGCTTGGTGTTGCTGTTTACTTGTTACGAGCTTGTCATGAACCATAACCCTCACGGGGCGCTGGTTCGGGACGGAGGGGGCGCGCCGGCGGTGTTTGTCCTTCCCTGTCACCTCCTGCCACTCTGTGGGCTGTGATGAGCTCCAGACGGGTGCTGCCAGCCCCCTTGGCCTTCACCAGGCGACTGCTGCACTTCACTGTTCTCGTCTCATTTTAGGCAAAAAGGTTCAGGTGCGTAAACCTGCACCAGGAGCTTCCGATGCTGTTCCCTCCAGGAAGCGCCCAACGCCCGTCAACCTTGCCAGTGCAATAAAGAGAGGCAATAGTGCGATTTCCCAGAGACCCTTCAAAGATAGGGTTGTGCACTTACTGGCACTAAAGCCTTATAAGAAACCTGAACTTATTCTCAGATTGCAGAAGGATGGACTTTCTCAGCAGGACAAGGATTTGCTGGATAACCTTCTGCAACAGGTTTGTACTCTGATGGAGGCAACGATTTAGGTAAAGGGAAAAAAAAATGTCTTGTGAGCTCCCCGTCCTCTCCCGTGGCAGTGGAACCTGTTATCTCCAGGCTGCAGCTGAATGTGACTCTAAAGGCTGTGGGGGACACAGTTCTCACCTCCCAGTGCTGGTGCAGAGATAGCAGGAGCCTCCCTGGCTACGCCTGGAGTTAGGGGGGTGCAGCCAAGCTGGATGATTTTGGCTCAGCAGATCAGTCCCTTTCAGAGGGACACTTCTGCTTGGTCATGGGGAGGATTCTCTTCACAGAGGATCAACAAATTATTTGATTGTAACCTCTAAATCTCCATTTTATTCTCATGGCCGTAAAGGAGCAACGCTCTGTATTGGTACGAGTTTTGTATATGAAGGAAAAGATGTCCCCAGGTTTTTTTTTAATTCCTCAGAGTTAAAAAAGTGCCACTGGTCAGGTGTGAAGATCATGCAGCTCCTTGCCAAGCACATTATTTGTGTGAAAGCTGTCTCCAAGCTGAATCAGTTCCTAGCACTTTGAGTCACATTAAAGGTGCCATTTTAGGCCTCGCAGTAAACACCTCCATTGCTTTATTAAACACATCGTGGCCATTTATTTAAATGCTGCAGCTGCCTTCTTCTGGATTGGAATACATCCTGGAAAAATCTCCTTATTTTTTTCTTTTTTACTCCTTTCCACAAAGAGTGAGACAGGAGTTCACTTTGCCCAAGGGCACAGGGCAGGTCGTATTAAAAACAGAGTCACAGCTGGCACAACCCGTTCCTTCCTCAGTCTTTAATCCCAGAGCCATTAATTTCCCAGCAGCTTTTTGGAGCACTCTTTCCATCCTGTGCCTGAGTTTCAGAGCAGAAAACCCTGGAGTTTGTGACTTTTGATGCCTTTTTGGTGGATGCTCTGGCCTGAGCCGCGGCGGGCGCGCGGCGCGTGCGGCGCCGGCCACGGGGCCGCCCAACGCCGGCTTGGCTGCGAACGTGGTGCTCGTAAAGTTAATCCCTCTCAGCCCTCCCATCCACAGGCAGACACAGATAAGCTAAAAATTACAGGCTGCGTTAAAGCTACACGGCTAAATCTGTCTAGGTGTGGGTTTCATTGTGCTCTTGCATCTCTCGCAGGACTCCGTGTTCCTGGCGGCCTTTTTGCCTCATTTTGCAAGGTTTCTATTTTTGGGAGGGCTGGGGTGGAGCTTGCAGAGTCCCACACGAGCAAAACAAGGAGAGGTGGCAGCTCTCAGCCTCTGTGCAGAGAAAAATCCAAGTTGTTCTTCTTCACAGGCAGGAAGCAGAGAAATTCTGGGAAGGTTTTGGGGTTTTTTTTGGTAAAGGAGAACCTGGATTGGCTTTTGTCTCCTGGGTGTGTTGACAGGGATACCTCGATGTAAAACACAGCTCAAATTCTTGTATTTTGGCTCAGGCTTTTGGAAAGCTGACAGGGCTGAAAGGAAAAACAAAGTGTTTGTCATGTAAACTGATAACTGGGCTTTCTATTTTTTGCTTATCAGGAGAGTTTGCTGTGTTGGTTGTGCAGCCTTTTGCTCTGAAATTCCTAGATTTTAAATATTTTTAATGCTAGGTTGTAGCCTCCCTAAAGCAAAAGCAGAGGAATCAGCAGCATCTTCAGTTCATTCAAGACTTCCCAGTCCCTTGCTTGTTTTTGAGGCATTTTCCTGCTGTGTGCATAATAGAAATCCCTGAGCACAGCCACGTCCTGAATGGAGAACAGTAATCCCTAAACAGATGCACAAGATCTCCATGCATGGAATAAAAGCATTTTCCACTTTCAAGGGTAGCAGTCCCCGAGCTGAGGGGCTCCAGCAGGGAATTTGGGCTGCAGCTGCTGCCTTTGCCTGCCTGTGGGCAGAGCATTTGGCACCTGGGGCTTCTTATCCCTCTTCAAAAACACATCGAGGGCTTTATTTTCATCTCAAACCTGCAGTGCTCTGCAAACTGAGGTTGCCCAGAGAAGCTGCCCCATCCCTGGGAGTGTCCAAGGCCAGGTTGGAGCAATCTGTGACAGTGGAAGGTGTCCCTGCCCTTGGAATTCGGTGGAACCAAACCTTTCCATGGCACTCAGGATCACCCAGAAGAGTTTCCCTCTCCCTGAAAGCCTCACTGGGGCTCTTTGCTTTGTGCCAGCTCTGGGTTTTCTGGCGTGTACCAACAGCAAGAAGTTAAATTTCCAGTCAGGCTGTGGAAAGACTGATCCGAGTGGGATAACTCTTCCCTGAGTTGTTTCCATCCTAATCCAGCTCTGCCCATTCCAGGTTTCCTCTCCGTGCAGGCACCACGCAGGGCTCTGTGGGGAAACTCCACAGGGGAAGGGTTGGATAAAATGTCAGGCAGCTGCTGGTGCAAGTGTGCTGAGCTCCCTGCAGGGTTCTGCAAATCCCAGGTTCTGCTCTTGCCCTGCAGAAGTTCTCCATAAAATCCAGGTGATCCCGGGGCATTCTCCTCACAGCTCCCTGAGAAAGGAGCTCTCTGTGGCCTGTTCTGTTGGCTCGTTAGTGAAAAATTATCTCCTGGCAATTGTTAACCAAGTTATGGCCCCGAGAGTTCCTCTTTGGCCATAAACTGCCCCATTTTGGCTACGGGACAGGTGTGATAAGTGAACTGCCTGTTCCCATTAAGGCTTTATTTCCAGGTGTTTCCATCGAGTGGAGTTGTGCTGGCCCAGGCTCCCCAGGCTGAAAAATCTCTTTTAGATATGACTTATTTCCCACTCAACTGGATGTGCTTTAGAAGCTCATTATGAATTATTGCAGTGACAAGGCGAAAGGAAAGGCACAGTTTGATTAAAGAATCTTAATAATAAGGAAATGAAATATTAAAGTCTCTCCTTGTTCTCTGACACCACTAACAGCTGCTAAATCTGCTCAGATTTTGCCTTCATCTTAGCTCTTGTTTGGTGGAGGAAGTGGGAAAATGAAGCCCTAACGATGGTTTTCCAAATTCCTTCTGTTGCAGGTGGCAAATCTGAGTGCCAAGGACAGCACTTTCACACTGAAAGATTGTGTATACAAAGAGGTGCAGAAGGACTGGCCTGGCTACTCAGAAGGAGATCAGCAGTTGTTGAAGAGGATCCTCGTTAGGTAATTACCCATTTTCTTCTCTCTGATATAATTATCCACTTTTTTTCTCTTTGATATCATCCAGGGAATCCTGGGTTTGGGGAAGGTTCTGTAAATCAGGGTGAGCAAGGTCTGTAAGTTGAGTGTGTGACTTATTCTGACATCATTTTAAGCTGTCCATCACCCAGGGACCTGTAGGAGTGGACTAAACTTGAATATCCAAGTGGATATCTTTAAATCATTAAAGGCAAAGCTTGGGGGAAACCTGCCTGGGAGCAGAGCTGGTCAGGTTAAAACTGCTGCTCTAAAATCCTGGCAGATGAGGGGATTAAATGTCTCCAGCTCAGCTCTCCTTTGAAACTCTCCTTCCCTTTTCCCACATCTTCCTGCGCAGGCTGAAGTGTTTCATCCCTAAATCTGAGATTTGAATGAAATCCTGGATGCGTGGAAAAGCAGGAGATTGTTCTGTAAGGATAAATAAATCCCTTAAAACTCCTGCTGGTTGTCCTGCCTGGAGTGTGGACTCTGTTCTCTCCTGGAAAGACTCAGTTCATCCTTGTTGCTGAAATTTTTTTCCCTCTAGAATTATTTTCCTTAGGTGAAGCCTCCAAGCTTGGAAGCTTCTGGCTGGCAGGGAAAGAGACCAAATCTCCCAGTTTTACACAGAATTCTGCTCTGAGTGTTGATATTTTTCAGTGCCTCGGTGCAGATTTTGTCACGCAGGCAGAGCTTTTACTTGTGCTTTATTTTATTGTACTTTTGAGCACTTCCCATGATTTAAAAGCACAATTGACTCGGACATGAGACTTTTTCAAACCAACAGAAAACTTGCACTCCAAGTGCCCAAAGAAAATCAAAACTCATTTAAATGGCCTTGATATGAAATTATAATTAAGAGGAAAAAATACAACTGCCATGCAATCTTAATGGCTTTCAAAAAAAAAAAAACCCAAAACAAACCCAAACAAAAAACAACAAAAAAAAAACAACCAAAGAGAATTTCTTCCTGTAGAAAAGCCATGTTTACTGCTTTTTCTAGAATTGTGGCATTCACTTGGGCGAGGGTCTAAAAATAAACCTTGGGGAAGATGTATTCAACTGTACAAACAAAGCCCTGCTCAGGCAGTGCAGGTAATGAGGCTCCAAAATGGAAAAAAAAAACCATGTTGGGTTGAAGACAGGAGGAAAACAGGCCCAGAAAAAGGCACAGGAGGCAGCAGACGTTGGGGTTTGTATCAAAAATCAATTGTTCAGGGATTTCAGGGCCACTCAGTGCCTCAGCAGATGCAGTAATTAACACATCTGGAGATATTAAAGCTGGGTCTAACTAGGCTTGGGTTAAACCAGCTCGTTTTTCCCTCCTTTTTTTGTTTTCCACCCCTCTGTCACCGCTGGGCACCCGGAGCAGCCTGGTCTGTGGAAGGGGTCCCAGCCTGTGACTGGATGAGCTTTGAGGTCCTTCCAGCCCAAACCACTCCAGGATTCTCCAAAATCTTTCCTCTGCTGAGCTCAGGGCTTTCCTCACTCCTTAAATCCAGAATTAACAATTAGAAGATGTGACAGGCTTGCTCAGGCTGATCAAGCAGCCCCCAAAAGCCACTTTCACTGGGGTGTTTGGGCAATATCAGTGTTTTCATTTCCACAGTCCCCAGGTCCTTTCCTTGAGTTGATCTGTGGCTGCTGAGGTTGTTTTAAATAAAATTAAACAAAGCCAGGACAGTGGTGACACTGCAGATGTCTAAATATTGCTGCAGCACAGCCCAAGGTTCAAGCTCAGGGTAAAAGCCAAATCTTGTCAAGTCCTGGGCGTTATCTCTGAGATAAATCTTCCCAATGTTTAAAGGATATGAGTGAGCTTTAATGCTAATTCCAGTTTCTTGTGGGTTATTCAGGCTCCACAGCTCCTGACAAACTGACTGCTAGAGCTGCTTTATTAAAACCTTTAACCCTGAATTCTGTTGGTTTTTTTTTTTTTCTGTTTGTCAGCTGCAACTTGATGCAAGAATGGTGGTTTTTTTTTTCTGGGTGATTAATTGAGGGGCAGTCTGGTGTCAGAATTGTTGGGCAAAGCTGCTGGGCTGGGAAAACACTCTGAGATCTGCAGAGGAGCAGAGACCCA
The DNA here is from genome assembly GCF_021018805.1 of Prinia subflava. Classification (NCBI taxonomy): domain Eukaryota; kingdom Metazoa; phylum Chordata; class Aves; order Passeriformes; family Cisticolidae; genus Prinia; species Prinia subflava. The sequence goes on from NC_086254.1 coordinate 15,934,051, forward strand.
GCCTGGAGGGGAATTCAGGCACTCAAGTGATTCTAATTGTACTTTTTGTTGCTACTGAAGGGTTTTTTTATTTATCCAATACCACAAATACAGCCCAGAGTAGCTCTGTTTTGCATGATGCAACTTAAAAGTATTATTGGGAAGCCTAAAATGTAAATCCTGGTGGACCAATAATACCTCAGCAGTTCCTGTTATAATGCTGCTTTTCCTGGACCCAGAGGAGCTCGCTGCTGAAAGGGCTCCTGTTGCCATAAAATATTGTTTTAATGATGCTAATGAGTGGGAGAACTTACTCCTCAGCATCTGAGCTTGAGTTTCAGCCCCTCTTCAGTGAGCTTTGCTTTCTGAGTTGTCTCAGCAAGCAAAAACCCGGCAGAAATTTATTTCATTAATGTCTCCCTGAGCTGTGTTTCCATCAGCGGGAATAATATCTGATATCCTTTACACCTTAAAATTCAACGCCACTTTCACTGATCTCCATGTGGATTGTGTTTCTGAGGAATTAATTTGTTTTCATTCTTACGTCACCAGTTCAAGAGCAGAAAGGTAAAATTGTTGTGAAAGGAGTTCCACCCTCAGCAGGGAATCCTTTCACGTGTCCAGGAGCTCAGCCTTGGCCCTGTTGGTCCAAGGTGTTCCTTCCATTACCAAAAAGCCACAAAAATCACAAGAAAGCAAGAAAGACACGAGGAATTCCAATTTATTGCTGATATTTCCCTGTAGCAGCTTCTCCTTCCCAGCTTTTATCAGAGAGCAGAGCCTGAACCAGCTCCTTTGTGGCACCTCCAGGCAGGGTTTGAGCCCGAGGAGGGCTCCAGGTGCTGGGTGCCACCCTGTCCCCCTGGCCCGGGCTGTGAGCGCGTTGTGTTTTGCAGGAAGCTGTGCCAGCCCCAGAACAGCGGCGCTTTCCAGGGAGAAGCTCCTTCCCTGAGCCCTCCGAAGGACACCCTCAGCTCCAGCTCTCCCCCTCAGGTGGGTGATTCCCCTCTCCCAGCCCCCGGCTCCGTGTGCTGCTGGTGGATCCGGGCTGAGCCGTGCCTGTCTGCACCCTGTAATCACCTGCTGCGGGGTCAGGAGGTGCTCGGGGTTTTATTTCTGTTTTATTAAGTTGGAGTCTCATTCTGGCTTTCCTCGGCATCTGTTTCTCCTCTGGACGTGGCTCGGCGAGGGCCTGTGGGGAGGATCTCTGAAAATGAGGCTCAGGTTTAGTTTTAAGGGCTAAATTCCTTTTGCAGTGCCTCCATCCCTCCTGGAGTTCCTGGGAGAACGAGCTTGTGTTTTCCTCATTACTAATAATTGAGTGGAACGAAGCTGTAATAAGCAGCTCCCAAACACGGCTGAGTTATTAAAACCCTTGACCTTTTGCAGCCTAATTGCCGTGACAGATCAGGGGCAGGTTGGGCTGCTCCTGGCTGCGAGATGCCAGAGCAGGGAGCTGTGAAAAGAACTTTTTTTGCCTGCTTTTTCCATGACCATAAACCACACAGGAGCCGCGTGTCAAGCGCAGCCTTGTCCCCAGTGCTCCCAGTATCTCCCAGCACAGGACCTCAATCACTGGGATTGTGAAATGTTCTGCCTTTCCCTTCTCCCAGTGTGGGTCAGCCCAGACAAGTTGAGTATTTATTCTTCTCCTGCCAATGGAATGTGTAATGCCTGCTTGTCTGGACAGACGCACCGAGGATTAGTGGCACAGAATATTAACAGGTAAAGAAATTATGTGCTCTCTGGCACTGAGAGGGAGGCAATTCTCTGGTGGAGAACAAGGACTGTGTAACTTGTTTGCCAGGTAGCTGATTCCAAATCCTCTCCTGCCCTGCTGTGGGCATGTTCCTGGTGAATGAAGAGTGATCAGCTTCGAGTTAGCTGGGAAAAGATCCTGGTCTTGTGTCTTTTTTTAAGGTTGAAAAATCATCTTGTTTCTCTGGCTGTCCATGTTTTAAAGATTCAGAGGTCTTTAGGGTGAGGTTTTGATCTCTCAGGATGACCCAGTTGAAACTTTGGGTGGTTGGTTGGGTTGGATTTAGGAAAGGCTGGTGGAACAGGGACAATCCAGTGTGGAATATAAATGTTTCCAGCAGGATTCTGTCGTGTCAGACAGCAAACCACAGCACTGTGAGCTGTCACTTTTTTAATACTCTCTGGCTGTAGTTTCTATTTAGAGAAATGGTTTTTAATGGGTGCAGTGCCAGCAGAGGATTGGGATCTGGTAGGATGGAATGCAGAATATTTTGGGAAAGTTCAGCTGTGGAATGAGGGTGAAGAAGCTTGGTCTGGTAATTCCAGAAAATGGATGTATATAACCCTCCTAACCAGGGAGACGAGCTTGGAGGAGCTGATATTTGTTGTTTTTAGAGAAAAGGTTGTAAAATGTGGCAGGTTTTTTAGCTGTGTCACCTGTTGAGAGCCCTGCTGAGGGAGGTGGCCCCTCCTTGGGGACACGGACACTGGGAGCTCTGGGAGGTGATGTTGCCAAGCCGGTCGGACGTGCTGTCCTTGCCCCTTGAGCTCAGTGGCACAACCAGCAGCTCTTCCTTAATCACCTTGACAGGTGGAAAGAATTCCTGGCACTGAGCAGTGTCCTCAGGACCCCTGAGTTAGCAAAGAGAGAGAAAATCCAGGGGAAAAACGGGGAATTAGGGGCTGCTCCAGCTGCATTTCAGCGATGGAACAGCGTTTCCATTCGCAAACACGGCGCGATCCTGCCCGAGACAGAAAGAAAATAATGGATTATCCAAAAGAAATACCCGGAGCTATCGCTTGTTTTCCTCTGGGCACAGAATAATCCTTGGCCCAGAGCTGTTGCAGCCCCAGAGCTGCCAGGTGGGCACACACCGAGGGCTGGCTGAGGTGGTTTTGGCTGGCACGGGCTGGGCTCAGCCTGATGGATGAGTTCTTGCGTGGAGCAGCTTTTGCAGGCTGCAGGCAGCTGCCTCCGAGGTGTGGGCACAGCTGGGAACCACTTCCTTCTCTGCCCTTGCTCAAAAAGGGGTTGCTCAGGTCATGTTGGCTCCTGTGACGTGGCTCTTCGAGTGTCCTCTTCTGCCTGAAATTCTGAGAACTCAGCAGCTGGCACTTCCTCCCCTCTTCTGGGCAGTGCCTGGTTCTTGGGAAGAGGAGGGGACGGGGAAGGGGTGAAGCTCTTGGCCACAGTGCTGGGAATAAAATGCAGAACTGGAGAATCCCTGCTCCAGAGGCCTGAGCACATTTTTCCTTCTCAGGGACTTTGGGGTGCTCAGGACAGATGTTTCTATCATGGAATGGTTTGGGTTGGGAGGGACCTTAAAGCTCATCCTGTTCCACCCCTGCCATGGCAGGGACACCTTCCACCATCCCAGGCTGCTCCAAGCCCTGTCCAGCCTGGCCTTGGACACTTCCAGGGATATTTCCACTCTCCAATTGCCTGAGACAAGGAGAGGCTGCAGCTTTGGAGTTCCAGAGGGCTGGGTTTGAAATGAGCCGCAGTGAGAGCGGGCTGGGGGTGCCATGGGCTGTGTGTGGATAATGGGGGAGGCCAGGAATTGCTGATGGGATTCTTCAGGCTGTCCCACCAAACTGTGGGCTCTGAGAAGCAGTTTGGGATGGATAAACTGCTTTTCCCGGGGATATTCCCTTCTCCCCTGTATTGCACCACCACCTAGTGGTAACATCCAGCTCCACTTCCGCACCTTCAACGCGATTTATCTCTCCTTTTTTCCCCCCCTTTTCCCCTAACAGAAACGATCCCAACCTCCGGAGTTCATCGACCCCTTGGCCAACAAAAAGCCCAGGATCTCCCACCTGGCTCACAGAACCCAACCCACCCTCAACGGGAAGCTGAACTCGTCCAACGGGAAGGACAGCCTGGCTCCCCCCGCCCTGCCCGCAGCCCTGCCCCCGGCCCTGCCCCCGGAGCCGGTGGGCTCCAGCTCCTCCCTGCCGGCCCTGGAGCTGCCCAGGCCCCACGATCCCCTGTCGGATGTCAGCAACGACCTGACTCACAACGGCAGAGACTGTGAGAGCACCACGGAGCCTCCCGACAGACTGAGTCACCCCCTGCCCACAGACTGTGCCCAGAGCAGCAAACACAACTGCGGCTCCTACGTCAAATCCAAGAAAAAATCCAAAAAGCACAAAGACAAGGAGAAGGAGAGGAAGGAGAAGAAGGGCGAGGAGAAGTGCAAAGAGGAGAAGCAGAACTGTGAAGTAATAAAAAATGCTGACTTAGTTAGTGTTCCCCAGGAACAGGTCCCAGGTGAGTGGGGGCCCAGAGGTGCTTTGGTGTGGTGCCAGCATCCCCTGGAGGAATTGGGCACATCCTGGCCCGTCCCAGCTGCTCTGGGGACCCAAATGCCAGCACTGCCCTCCCTCCAAATCACCAGAGGTGCTTCCTGTCCGCAGAGGGTGTCAGGTTTTTCCTGTTTAACCTTTCGTGCTGTTTGGAGCTGCCTCAGAGCGTGTCATGTTCCTCCTGGTTAAATTAAAAGCTGGGATAATCTGTGGGGATGAAAGGCTGGGAGCAGTGGGAACAGCAGTGTTGGCTGCTGTGTGATGACTGTTGTTTGGGCTTTTAATGAAAAGTTACTCACAAAAGCTGCTAATATTGGCTACAAAAGAAGTGATAGATAAACCTGGTGATAAATGCTGTTATAAAGCAGTGGAGAACCAGCTCTTCCAGGCTGGAAAAGCTTCCTCACATCCCACTGGGGCTGGCATTTATTTATTCGAGGACTGACACAGCAGTGAGTCTCCACTGAGGTGGGATGAAAACGTTTCCCATCAAAGGCAGGTCCTTGCACTCTTTGAAATCAGAGCAGAGAATATTTCTTGGCTGATCCCATCCATTCCTTTTCCTGCTGCTCCCATGTTTTCTGCTGTTTGTCACAGCTCCCCAGAGCACTGGGACTTTTCCTGCAGCCTCTGGGAATATCTGTTAAATTCCTTTTTGCATTTTCCTTCACCCTGTTAGTGAATTTTCTACATTCCCCTTCCTGCTTGGTGCATGAAAGTCCTCCAGGTTTGGCTCCAAAAGGACAATATTTTGAAATGGAGACTCGTTTGCTGGGTTCCTGGAGAGGGGGAGCTTCTCAGGGTGTTGGGGTTGAGCTGTCCCAGCCCTCCCCGTCCCCACAGGCTTTGCAGCAGTGACAAAATGCATTTTGATGGCTCAGCAGTGATTCCTCAGGACAGTCCCTGGGGCTGATGGCTGTGTGGCACTGCAGAACTGAGAATTCTTCTACTTTCGTGCCAATCCCAGGTTTTTTCTGCGAATGTTGTGTTTCTTCCACGTTGTTCCTCTTCCCCATGAGCCTCTGGAGTGGTTCTGGAGAGACACTCGGACGTTTTCTCTTTTTGTCCTGTAAATACCCAAACACCCCAAATTCATGGAAAATTGCTGAGCCTCCTCCACCACCTTTTCTGCTTCTCTTCCCTGTTTAATTCCTGGATTTGTGTTAATTATCAGGAGCTGGGTTTTGTTCCTGCTGCTGTTCTGAGGTAACAAATCCGAGCTGGGCTGGGAGCGATCACAAACAGGATGTGGTCAGTCCTGCTTGGATCCTGCACAGCCACGACTGGGATGTTTTCCTTGCTGTGGGTAGCACCAGCCTCGTCCTCCTCCTTCCCCAAATTCCCCCTGGAGCCGTAGGGAAGCAGAAAATCACCAAAAGTTTGGGTTGGAAGGACCTTAAAGCCCATCTGGTTCCACCACCTGCCGTGGGCAGGGACAGCTCCTGCCAGAAGTGGGAGTTTGTCCTGGGAATTTTGTTCCAGAGCTCTGGAGGGACCTTTGGGGTCCTTTCAGTCAGTAGGTGGCACTCACAGGCAAAATAAACTCCCTGTGTCCCTTCCTTGCACCATCCTTAAACCCAGTTCTGCATCTCCCACCCTGTGGCCAGGAAAGGCAGGAGGAGCTGCAGCAGGAATTTGGGATTGGGCTGTTCTTTACAAACGCTGGGTTTGTGTCATTCTCCCGCCCTGCCCAGGAAAGCTTTTCTGTGGAAATTCAGAGGAAAATCCATCTTTTTAAGGATACAGTCGGGTACTGCTGACTCAGGTCGTGCAGCTGACCCTGGTGAGGGTGTGGAATGTAACACACAATTCGTGGGAAATCTCCCTTTCCAAACTCTCTTCCTCCACATTTATCCTGCAGCGTTTGGTGGATGTGGAGGATGAGCCTGCTTCAGGTTTATCCCGTTCTTCCTTCAATTTCTGAACATTCTCAGCTCAGCCTTCATTATCAATTCAGGAATCTCACCCTGGAGTACCCCCAGAGGAATCTCTCAAGTGCAGAAGCAGGAGAACAGAAGGTTCACCTTGCTCAGCTCAGCTCTCTGTGTTTTCCTCCTTCCCAGTGGTGCTCTCAGTGTTACCCCACTCCAGGCACTGTTTATCCACCAATTAAATTCAGATTTTTTCGCTGCTCGCCGATGTTGGTGTTGTTTTGCTGACAGACAAATACTGGAGGAGCCTTGAACTTTCAGCCACCTTGTTGTGGCTCCTCTGCCTCTGTCAGTTCCAAGCAAAACAGAAATCCCTTAGAATTCCATAAACTGTATATTGCAGGCAAGTTTTATGAGTTTGAAGCTGAATTGCAAAGAGCTTTGAAGTTTAAGAACATCTATAAACAAATCTTTATTTTTCAGGTTTAAATGGAACATGCAATAATTCTAGTGTACCAACATCAACTTCAGAAATGCCAGATTATTTATTGTAAGTATGTTTATCAGTTGCTTCATCACTTTGGGATCGTGTTTCAAGCTAAAAAAAAAAAAGAAAATCACAACGTGCTGGGGATTTTTGTTGGACTTTTTGTGTTATTTGATAGAACTTTGTTAGATGAGTGTAAGAAAAAGGGTAAACCCAGCTCTGCAGATTAATAGATGAAACCAAACTCGATATCAAAGCTGGTTTTTGCCTGCTTAAGGAGTTCAAGGTTATCTCCTATAAATTGTTGAAGTACTTCAGGAAACATTTCATACCTTAGAGGGGTTTGAAAGGATTAAACATCTCCACGTTCCAGCTGGAAGCTTTGAGAGGGAATAATCTGCTTTTCCTGTTGGGGAAGACAGAGCAAGGAAGGATTTGGGGTGGTTTGCTAATTCTTGCCCTCTCCAGAGCCAAGATCATCTCCATAAAGCAGTGAAATATTCTTTCCTGGGAGGCTCTCACCCCTGGGTTAGCATCGGAGTTGTTTCACCTCTTGACTCTTTAATCAGATCCCCTCGAGGTTAATTAAACAACCAAAGCCCGAAAATCCCTGTGAAGGAAAGCCCAGAATCTCCATAAACCCAAAATCTCCATAAACCCAAACCTGTTCTAAACAAAGCTTTGGGGTGGGGAAAAAGTTGTAGCTAGAGGGGGAAAAAAAATTCCCTGTGCATGTCCCAGCCCTCGGGGTTGTTTCCATCAGAGCTGGTTTGGTTGTACTGGGATTGCTGGGAGGAAGAGGAGGAGGAGGAAGCTCTAGGGCAGACAGAGGTTTCTGCTTTGCTGGGCTGGATCAGCCATACAAACAATCCCTCCAAGGTGACATTTTTAGGGCTATCCCAAAGAATTTGGGGGGCTGGGGGTGTTTTTTCTCTCACCCACGTGCTGATCCCTCCCAAAATGGGATTTTGCAGCTCCTTGGGCCCTCACCAAGGAAACTGGGAGAGGTTTCTGAGCTCTGTGTTCTCACCTGGTGTGATCTGACTGGTTTGTGCCCAGCTCCTCCAATTCTAAGACCTGTCACTGCTGTTTGATGCTGTTTTATCCTGTGTGGATGGTTCTGTATCCCAGCCCTTGGCAAGGAGTCAGTTCTGGAAGTTTAGAGCACTGAAAAAGTTAAAGCACTGAAAGATCCTCCTTAATTTGAGGCCTAAATCAGCTTTTCCACGTCCATGCACCAACCTGGCCCTGCTGCAGCCAGAGCAAGGAGGCAAATCAGAGCCACCACCTACCCAAAGATGAATTTTACCTTCAGAGAGGGCTGTAAATGCCAATTTTAATGGCTTTTTGTCAAACAGAATAACTTCCAAAAGGCCCCCAAAGGCAGCTCAGTTCAACCTGAGCTCAGGACACATCGAGTCTCTCCAGAAGGTGCTGGAAATAGAGCTGCTGGTGGAGCTAAAAAAAAAAGAACAAAGCTCCTCACCGTGGTTTCTTGTCGTGCTCTTGCCACACAATCACCCTGCGAGCGTTTTGCAACGATGGCTCAATGCTTTTTGTGTTCCTTTAAAGACTCTTGACACTGCAAGCGTGGTATTCCTGCTGTTCCAATGCCTGGCACAGATGCAGAACTCCATGTTCTGCGGGCCAGCAGGAGTCAGAGGAGCTGTAGCAGCACTATCTGCGTGTCCTCCTCCACCCCCAGCTGCTCCAGGCTTGGCTGTACCTGCCCATTCCACCTTATCTGGCAGAGATAGGAAGTTTTGGGAGCAAACATTGTTTGTTTTACAGGAGGTCAAGGCAACAATCCCCGGTGGTTGCCTCCGTAATTTGCTACTTTAATGCAAGTCAGGATGAGAGGAAACGGCCTCAGGCTGCACCAGGGGAGGTTTGGATGGGATATCAGGGGGGATTTCTTCACTGGGACAGGGATTCACCATCCCTGCAGGGATCTGAGCCATGTGGAGGTGGCACTCAGGGACACGGTTTAGTGGTGGCCTTGGCAGTGCTGGGATTTGATCTTGGAGGGCTTTTCCAACTTTAATCCCAGGGCTTTTCCAGCTTTAATCCCAGAATGGTTTGGGCTGGAATGAGCTGAAGCCCAGGCTTTAAATGCAGGGACACCTTCCTCTATTCCAGAGCACTCCAAACACTTCCAGGGATGAGGCAGCCAGAGCTTCACTGGGAATTCCTTCCCAGACCCTTCACAGTGAAGAATTCCCTCCCAAAATCCCATTTAGATGATCCTGTGATCCTAAACTAGCCACGATTTTGTTTCCAGTCACTCAGCAGGGCTCATCCTCCTCGTGCTCGGCACCGCCGCATCCCAGAGAGAATCCCCCAAAAACCAAAACCAATCCCCAAAAACCAAAACAAATCCCCAAAAACCAAAACCAATCCCCAAAAACCAAAACCAATCCCCAAAAACCAAAACCAATCCCCAAAAACCAAAACCAATCCCCAAAAACCAAAACAAATCCCCCAAAACCAAAACAAATCCCCAAAAACCAAAACCAATCCCTCCAAAACC